>NC_136685.1:1225181-1232354 GCF_903797595.1 Erithacus rubecula | reverse complement strand
AAACCCCCCGTACATCCCATAATATTCTCTCCCCAGCACGGGCCGCAGCTGCTGCGGTTGCTGTTCCTGCTGGCCCAGCAGGGCAACAATTGCCGTCATCATTTCCTGGCCCTGTTCCGCCTGCTGGCCCTGCTGGGGCTGGAGCTGGCTACCGATGACGTCATCACCGACCTGGTGCGCCTGGCGCTCGCCCTGCAGGTCAGGAGGGCGGGGAAATTATGGGATGTTTTGGGATTTTTGGGGATTTTTTGGGATTTATTTGGGATTTTTTGGGGAATTTTTGGGGATTTTTTAGGATTTTTTGGGGATTTTTTGGTATTTTGGGGGGATTTATTTGGGATTTTTTGGGGGATTTTTAGGGAATTTTTTGGTATCTTTTGGGGGTATTGGGGCATTTTCTAGGATTTTTTGGGGATGTTTTGGGGTTTTGGGGGATTTTTTTGGGATTTTTTTAGCAGGTTTTTGGGTTTTTTTTGGGGGTTTTGGGGGTTCTGTTGGGATTTTGGGTTTTGCACCAATGACGTCATCACCGACCTGGTGCTCCTGGCGCTCGCCCTGCAGGTCAGGAGGGCTGGGGAAATTATGGGATGTTTTGGGGAATGTTTTTTGGAATTTTTGGGATTTTTTGCGGATTTTTGGAGATTTTTAGGTATTTTGGGGGTATTTATAGGGGATTTTTTGGGGATTTTTTAGGGTATTTTGGGGGGATTTTGGGGGGTTTTTTAAGGATTTTTTGTGGATTTTTTGTGGATTTTTTGGGATTGTTGGGGATTTTTGGGGGGATGTCTGGGGGATTTTTTGGGATTTTTGGGGGGATTTTTTGGGATTTTTTAGGAATGTTGGGGATTTTTTAGGAATTTTGGGGGATTTTTTGGGGATTTTTTAGGAATTTTGGGGGATTTTTTTGAGGGATTATTTGGGATATTTGAGGGATTTTTATGGATTACTTGGGAGGGTTTGGGGGTTTTTATTGGGGTTTTTGGAGGATTTTTGTTGGGATTTTGGGTTTTGCACTGATGACATCATCACCAACCTCCTGAGCCTCATGATTGCCCTGCAGGTGAGGAATGCTGGGAAATTTTTGGGGATTTTTTGTGGAATTTTGGGGGAAATTTTGGGGAATTTTTGGGGGATTTTTTGGCGTTTTTTTGGGATTTTTTTTAAATTTCTGGGGAATTTTGGGGGGATTATTTGAGATTTTTTTGGGAGGCTTTGGGGGTTTTTATTGGGTTTTGGGGGTGTTCTGTGGAAATTTTGGATTAGGCACTGATGACGTCATCACCGACCTCATGCTCTTTGCACTCACCCTGCAGGTGAGGAATGCTGGGAATTTTTGGGGGATTTTTTTTTGAATTTTGGAGGATTTTTTAGGGGCATGTTTTTGGGGATGTTTTGGGATTTATTTTTATTTTTGGGGAATTTTTGGGGGTTTTTTGGCCATGTTTTGGGAACTTTTTGGGATTTTTTGGGAGGGCTTTGGGGGGGTTTTATTGGTTTTTTGGGGGGCATTCTGTGGAGATTTTGGGTTTGCACCAATGACATCATCACCAACCTCATGCTCTTTGCACTCACCTTTCAGGTGAGAAATGCTGGGAATTTTTTTATTTTTTGGCAAATTTGGGTATTTTTTGTGGGAGGAGCCTCATAGTATTTTTATAGAATTTCGGGCAACTTCTATCGAAGATTTTTAGCAACGTTTCATTGCGATTTCTCAATTCCCACTGCTGACATCATCACTCACCTCACCCTCACCCTCCCTGTTGGGAGAATTCCCTGAATTCTCATCCCCGTTTCATTCCCGTTCCCGATTTTCCGGAACGTTCCAGCGGTTGGCGCAGGAGGAGGCGGCGCTGCCGGGGCCGAGTCGCTGCGCGCTGCTGGCGCTGAGCGCCGCCTTCCTGGCACTGCTGGGGCAGCTGCTCGCCATCCCCGGCCTCCTGCAGCACGTCCAGGAGGTGAGAGAATGGAAAAATCCCAAAAAATCCCAAAATTCTGGGAAATTCCGGAAAGTTCCAGAAAGTTCCGCAAAAAATCCAGAAAGAAATCGGAATTTCCGGGGTGGTTTTAGTGGAGTTTTAGGCGGTTTTAGAGGAGTTTAGTGGAGATTTGAGAGGAGATTTCAAGTTTTTGGGGTTTAGAATTTTTGGGATTTTGGGGTGTTTTGGGGTTTTTGGGGTTGGTTTGGGATCTGGCACTGCTGGGGCAGCTGCTCGCCATCCCAAACTCCTGCAGCACGTCCAGGAGGTGAGAGACCCCAAAATCCCAAAAAAATCCCAAAAAATCCCAAAATTCTGGGAAATTCTAGAAATTTTGGCAAAAATTTGGCAAAAAATTCTGAATTTTTTGCATTATTTCAGTGGGATTTCAAGGATTTGAAGGTGGTTTTGGGGGAGGTTTGTGCAGATTTTAGAGGGGAGTTTGCAGGGATTTGAAGATTTTGGGATCTAGAATTTTTGGGATTTTGGGGTGTTTTGGGGTGTTTTGGGATTTTTGGGGTTGATTTGAGGTTGGTTTGGGATCTGGCACTGCTGGGGCAGCTGCTCGCCATCCCCAAAATCCCAAAAAATCCCGGAATTCTGGGAAATTCTGGAAAGATCTGGAAAATTCTGGGAAATTCGCAAAAAAATTCTGAATTTTTGGGATGATTTTAGTGGGATTTCAAGGATTCGAAGGCACTTTTTAGGGAGGTTTTGAGATTTGAAGTTTCTGGGATTTGGACATTTTGGGGTGTTTTGGGATTTGTTTGGGATTTGGGTTTCTTTGGGATTTTTGGGGGCTTTTTTGGGAATTGTAGGGCATTTTTTTGGGTTTGGAGGTGGTTTGCAAGGGTTTGATTTTCAGGGCATTTTTGGTTTTGGCGTTTCTTGAGGATTTGGAGGGTTTTTTTGTTTTTTTGGGGATTCGAGGTTTTTTTACCTAAAAAAAAAAAAAATCCCAGAATTTCGGAAAATTCTGGAAAATTCCAGAAAAAAATCCGGAATTTTGGGATGTTCTAATGGAATTTTGGGGGATTTAGGGTTGTGGGGTTTTGGGATTTGAGGATTTTTTTTGGAGATTGGGGTTTTGGGGGGATTTTTTGTTATGAAGGTTGTTTTTTAAGATATGGAGGTTTTTTTGGTTTTTGGGTATTCGAGGTTTTTTGGCAATTTAGGGTTTCTTTTCTCAGATTTGGATTTTTAAAAATATATTTGAGGGTTTTCTGGATTTTTTGGGATATTTTAGAGTGTTTTATTTTTTATTTTAGGGGTTTTTTGGGGGCAGGATTTGGGGAGGTTGGAAGGATGGGGATTTTGGAGTTTTCTGGCATTTGAGGATTTTTTGGGGATTTGGGTTTATTTGGGATTTTAGGGTTTTTTTGATTTGGGGTTTTTTGGGGATTGGGAGTTTTTCAGGTATTTGGGGTTTTTTTGCCAGTTCAAATTTTTTTTACTCAGATTTTTTTTTCTTGCAGGTTTGGCATTTTTGGGAATTTGTAGCTTTTTGGGGGTTGAAATTTTTTTGGGGGGGGTTTTGTGATGATTTGGGTTTGTTTTTTTTTTTTTTTATTTGAAGGTTTTCAGGGATTTGTTTGTGGCTTTTTTTCCATTTTTTTTTTAATTTTTTCCTCATATTTGTGTTTTGTGGTAACACCTCCATATTTTGGGGTTGGGATTTGTGATTTTTTTTGGGATTGGGATTTTCCAGCTCTGTTTTCCCCTCAGGTGATCCAGGCCAGGCAGAAGGAGGCTCCGTTCCTGCTGCCCCAGGAGGCTTTTGGGGACAACCCCCCGTGAGAATTCCCAAATTTCCACCCCTGGGATGGGCCAGAATTCCCAAAAAAATCCCTGAGAATATCCAAGGAGAACCTGGAAAAATTTGGGGATGTGGGATTGGGATGGGATGGGATTGAAGGTCCTCCAAACCCCCCTAAAATCCCAAAGAATTCCACCCAAAAATTCCCAAAAAATAAAAAAAATAATTCCCAAAATCCCTCACCCTGAAAAATCCTAAAATCCCCAAGAATTCCCAAAAATCCCCCATCAAAATCTAAAAAAAAGTCGTGCAACAATCTCAGGAAAAAAAAAAAAAAAATCCTGAATTTTTTCACATTTTTTTCTGGATTTTTCCCAAGATTTTTCCTGGATTTCCCCTGGATTTTTTCCTCCTCTTTCTCTCCAGATTTTTCCTGCATTTTTCTGAGATTTTTCTCCAGATTTTTCCTACAAATTTCTCCTGGAATTTTCCCCATTTTTTCCAGGATTTTTCCTGGATTTTTCACTGTATTTTTCCACATTTTTTCCTGATTTTTTTCCAACGATTTTCCCAGAATTTTTCCTGGATTTTCCCGGGATTTTTCCCGGATTTTTTCACAAATTTTTTCCACAAATTTTGCTTGAGTTTTCCACATTTTCCCACAATTTTTCCTGGATTTTCCCTTTTTTTTTGTCCCCATTTTTCCTGAATTCTTCCTGAACTATTTTCCAGGAGGTTTCCCAGATATTTCCCTGATTATTCCAGAATATTCCCCTAATTTTTTCCCCATGATTTCCTGGATTTTTTCCTCCTGGATTTCCCCCAGATTTTTCTCCAGACTTTTCCCGATTTTTTTTTCCACAACTTTCCCTGGAATTTTCCCCATTTTTCCAGGATTTTTCCTGGATTTTTTCAACAGATTTTTCCCCACTTTTCTTCTGGATTCTCCTAAAAATTTTCTCCTTTTTTTTTTTTTTCCCCCAGATTTTTTTGCCAGATTTTCCTGGATTTCCCCGATTTTTCCCAAGTTTTTATCCACAATTTTTCCAGGATTTTTTGTCCTCGATTTTTCCTGGATATTTTTGCTGGATTATTCCAGAATTTTTTCCTGGATTGTTTTCCAGGATTTTCCCCTGATTTTTCCCCACATTTTCCCCAGGGTTTTTCCTACGATTTTTCCTGGATTTTCCCAGGACTTTTTTCCATAATTTTCCAGGATTTTTCCTGAATTTTATCTGGATTTTTCTCTAGATTCTCCCTGGATTTTTCTGACAATTTTCCCACATTTTTTACCTGGATTTTCACAGGATTGCAGGAATTTGTCCCGGATTTTTTCCATGATTTTACCTTGAATTTTCCCCATTTTCCCTGGATTTTTTTTCACATTTTAACCCAAATTTTCCTGGATTTTCCCAGAATTTTTTCTGCAATTTTTCCTGGATTTTTCCTAGATTTTCTTCATGGATTATTACAGGAGATTTCCCTGGGATTTTTTCCATGATTTCCCCAGGATATTCCCCTCATTCTTTTCCCATGATTTTTCCCTGATCTTTCCTGGATTTCCCCCGGATTTTTCCTCCTGATTTTCACCAGATTTTCCCTGGATTTTCCCAATATTTTTCTCCAGGTTTTTTCCTGGATTTTCCCCAGATTATTCATGGATTTTTCCTGGATTTTTCCTGTAGTTTTTCCCATTTTCCCCAGATCATTCCACGATTTTCCCCAGATTATTCCAGGATTTTCCCTGGATTTTCCCGGGATTTTCCCTGGATTTTTCCTGGATTTCCCCACGATTTTCCCTGATTTTCCTCAGGATTTTCCCCAGATTTTTCCTGTATTTTTTCCCGGATTTTTCCCACACTTTCCCCCATTTTCCCCAGATTATTCCTGAATTTTTCCTCGATTTTTCCTGGATTCTTCCCCACAATTTCCCCTGATTTTCCCCAAAATTTTTCTCTTATTTTTCCCGTATTTTTTCCTGGATTTTTCCCACACTTTCTCCCATTTTCCCCAGATCATTCCAGGATTTTCCCCAGATTTTTCCCAGATTATTCCTGGATTTCCCAACCATTTCCCCTGATTTTCCCCAGAATTTTTCTCTTATTTTTCCCATATTTTTTCCTATATTTTTCCCACGCTTTTCCCCATTTCCCCAGATTATTCCAGGATTTTTCCCAGATTATTCCTGGATTTTTCCTGGATTTTTCTCCACAATTTTCCCTTGATTTTCCTAGATTTCCCCACAATTTCGCCTGATTTTTCCCCAGAATTTTTCTCTTATTTTTCCCATATTTTTACCTGGATTTTTCCCACGCCTTTCCCCATTTTCCAAGATCATTCCAGGATTTTTCCCAGATTTATCCCAGATTATTCCTGGATTTTCCTTGGATTTTTCCTGTCCTTTTTCCACAATTTTTCTCTTATTTTTCCCATATTTTTTCCTGAATTCTTCCCCACGCTTTCCCCCATTTTTCAAGATCATTCCAGGATTTTCCCCAGATTTTTCCCAGATCATTCCTGGATTTTTCCTGTCCTTTTCCCAGAATTTTTCTCTTATTTTTCCCATATTTTTTCCTATATTTTTCCCACGCTTTCCCCCATTTTCCCAGATCATTCCAGGATTTTTTCCCACATTTTTCCTAGATTATTCCTGGATTTCCCCACAATTTCCCCTGATTTTTCCCAGATTTTTTCTCTTATCTTTCCCGTATTTTTTCCTGGATTTTTCCCACGCTTTCTCCCATTTTTCCCAGATCATTCCAGGATTTTTCCCAGATTATACCTGAATTTTTCCTCGATTTTTCCTGGATTTTTCTCCACAATTTCCCCTCATTTTCCCCAGAATTTTTCTCTTATTTTTCCCATATTTTTTCCTGGATTTTCCCCACACTTTTCGCCATTTTCCCCAGATCATCCCAGGATTTTTTCCAGATTTTTCCCAGATTACTCCAGGATTTTCCCCAGATCATTCCAGGATTTTCCTGGATTTCCCCTCAATTTCCCCTCATTTTCCCCAGAATTTTTCTCTTATTTTTCCCATATTTTTTCCTATATTTTCCCCACGCTTTCCCCCATTTTCCCAGATCATTCCAGGATTTTTTCCCACATTTTTCCCAGATCATTCCTGGATTTTTCCCGAATCATTCCAAGATTTTTCCCTGACCAATCCACGATTTTTCCCCTTTTCCTGCAGCTCCTCTCCCAGCCTGGACCAGCTGGGGCCGGAATTTTTCCTCTGGCAAAGCAAAATCAGCGAAATCCTGGGGAGCAGCGGCTACAACGCCGAGAGGCTGAACGCCCCCTACGAGCCCCAGAACTCGGGTAAATGCAATTCTGCCGGAATTTTGGGAATTCTCTGGGAATTTGGGGGGTTGGGGGGATTATTGGGAATTTTTTGGGAGGTTTTGGGGTTTTTTTGGGGATTTTTTGGGATTTTTTTAG
>NC_136685.1:1157681-1220181 GCF_903797595.1 Erithacus rubecula | reverse complement strand
AATTTTGAATAGGGAGAGTTTTTCATTCTGGAATTCCCAGAATTCCCAAAATTCCCAGTGCTGGAAAGTGGAATTTGGGCAGTTTTTTCATTCTGGAATTCCCAGAATTCCTGACATTGGGAATTAATTTTTTTTTTTTTTCATTCAGCAATCTGGGAATTCTGGGAATTTTCATGCCAGAATTCCTGGAATTCCCAAAATTCCCTGTGTTGGGAACTGGGAATGGGGCAGATTTTTAATCCTGGAATTCCCAAAATTCCTGGAATTCCCAGCACTGGGAATTGGGCAGATTTTAAACCTGGAATTCCCAAAATTCTTGGAATTTCTGTGAATTTGTGGCAACAGGGTGATTTTTTAAATCCCAGAATCCCCACAAATTCACAGAAATTCCAAGAATTTTGGGAATTCCAGGTTTAAAAATCTTAAGAAATTTAAAAATTCCTGGAATTCCCAAAATTCCCTGTGTTGGGAACTGGGAATGGGGCAGATTTTAAACCTGGAATTCCCAAAATTCTTGGAATTTCTGTGAATTGGAATTTTTTGTGCCAGAATTCCAGGAATTCCCAGAATTCCTGACACTTGGAGCAAGGAATGAGACAATTTTTAAATCCCAGAATTCCTGGAATTCCTGGCACTGGGAATGGGATGGTTTTTGCATGCCAGAATTCCCAATTTTCCTGCTCTTTTCCCACTTTTTTCCCGTTATTTTTTCCCGTTGTTTTTCCCAATTTTCTGGTTTTCCTGAATTTCCCGTTTCCCTCTGTTTTTCCTGATTTTCTCTGCTGATTTTCCCAATTTCTTGCTGTTCTCACACTGTTTTTCTCACTCTTTTCCCATTGTTTTTCCCATTTTTCCCTCTGTTTTTCCCACTGTTTTTCCCAATTTCCTGCTGTTTTTCCCACTATTTTTCCTGTTCTTTTCCCACTGTTTTTCCTGCTGTTTTTCCCACTGTTTTCCTGCTATTTCCCCCCAATTTTTCTGCTGTTTTTCCCAATTTTCTGGGTGTTTTTTCCCCACTGTTTTCCCCACTTTTTTTCTCACTGTTTTTTTCTGATTTTCCCACTCTTTTCCTGCTGCTTTTTTTCACTGTTTTTCCCAATTTTCCTGCTGTTTTTCCCACTGTTTTCCCCGACTTTCCCATTGTTTTTCTGGCTGTTTTTCCCGATTTTCTGCCTCTTTTCCCACTGTTTTTCCTGTTGTTTTTCCTGCTGTGTTTCCCACTGCTTTTCCTCATTTTCCCACTCTTTTTCTCGCTGTTTTTCCTGATTTTCTCCTCTGTTTTCCCTGCTGTTTTTCCCAATTTCCCACTGGTTTTCCCACTGTTTTCCCACTGTTTTCCTGCCGTTTTTCCCGATTTTTCGGGTGTTTTTCCCGCTGTGTTTCCCACTGTTTTTCCTTATTTCCCCCATTGTTTCCCCATTTTTTTCCCACTGTTTTTCCTGCCGTTTTCCCCGCCGTTTTTCCCGATTTTTCGGGTGTTTTTCCCGCTGTGTTTCCCACTGTTTTTCCTGATTTCCCCCACTGTTTTCCCCTTTTTTCCCCACTACTTTTCCTGCCATTTTCCCCGCTGTTTTCCCTCCGTTTTTCCCTCTGTTTTTCCTGCCATTTTTCCCGATTTTCTGGATGTTTTTCCTGATGTTTCCCCCACTGTTTTTCCCTCTGTTCTCTTGCCATTTTTCCCGCCGTTTTCCCTGATTTTCCCGCCATTTTTCCCGCTGTTTTTCCCATCATTTTCCCCGCCGGTTTTCCCACTGTTTTTCCCGCTGTTTTCCCGCCGTTTCCCCCACTTTTTTTCCCGATTTTCCCGCCATTTCCCCGCTGTTTTCCCGCCGTTTTTCCTGCCATTTTCCCCGATTTCCCGGGTGTTTTTCCTGCCGTTTTTCCCGCTTTTTTCCCGATTTTCCCGCCATTTTCCCCACTGTTTTCCCGCCGTTTTTCCCGATTTTCCCACCATTTTTCCCATCATTTTTCCCACTGTTTTCCCCGCTGTTTTCCCCGATTTTCCTGCCGTTTCCCCGCTGTTTTCCCCGATTTTCCTGCCGGTTTTCCCACCATTTTCCCTGCTGTTTTTCCCGATTTCCCGGGTGTTTTTCCCGCCGTTTTTCCCGCTTTTTTCCCCGATTTTCCCGCCATTTTCCCCACTGTTTTCCCGCCGTTTTTCCCGATTTTCCCACCATTTTCCCCACTGTTTTCCCCCATTTTCTCCGCCATTTTTCCCACTGTTTTCCCCGCTGTTTTCCCCGTTTTTCCCGCCGTTTCCCCACGGTTTTTCCCGATTTCCCGGGTGTTTTTCCCACTGTTTTCCCCGATTTTCCCTCCGTTTTTCCCGGTGTTTTCCCACTGTTTTTCCCGCTGTTTTCTCCGATTTTCCTGTCGTTTTTCCCGCCGTTTCCCCGCCGTTTCCCCGCCGTTTCCCCGCTGGTTTTCCCGATTTCCCGGTTGTTTTTCCCACTGTTTCCCCACCGTTTTCCCCGCCGTTTTCCCGGTGTTTTCCCGCTGTTTTCCCCGATTTTCCCGCCGTTTCCCCGCCGTTTTCCCCGATTTTCCTGCCGTTTTTCCCACTGTTTTTCCCGCTGTTTTCCCCGATTTTCCCTCCGTTTTTCCCGGTGTTTTCCCACTGTTTTTCCCGCTGTTTTCCCCGATTTTCCTGTCGTTTTCCCCGCCGTTTCCCCGCCGTTTTCCCGGTGTTTTCCCGCTGTTTTCCCAGTGGACAGCGTGGCCGTGGAGGAGCAGGAGCGCGAGCGGCGGCGCCAGGTGGTGCAGAAATTCCAGACGGCGCCGTTCGAGGAGATCGCCGCCCACTGCGGGGCGCGGGTGAGCCCCGGGAACATCCCGGGAAAAGCCGGAATTCCCGGAATTCCCGCGGGAACCGAACAGGGAACGGATGGGAGCCTGGAGAAACCCAAAGAAAAGCCCCAAAACGGCCCAAAAAAACCCCAAATTCACAGAAAACACAGGAGCAAAAAACCCCCAAAATCCTCCAAACCTAAAAGTTCCAAAAATCCCAGAAAAAACCCAAAGGATTGAGTTATTCCCATTTTTTTACTGGAAATGAGAATTCCTGGTTTGTTGGTTTTTTGTGGTTTTTTTTAGAAATGAGGATTGATTTATTCCCGTTTTTCCAGGATTTATTCCCAGTTTTCTGTGGGAATGACAACTTGTTTATTCCCAGTTTTTTTGCTGGGAATGTGGATTGATTTATTTCCTGTTTTCCGGGATTTATTCCCAGTTTTTCTCAGGAATGAGAATTGATTTATCCCTGGTTTTTCCCTTGAAATGAGAATTGATTTATTCCCATTTCTCCCTGGCTATGAGGATTTATTCCCAGATTTCCCAGGGAATGCAGACTGATTTATTCCCCGTTTTTCCCTGGGATTTATTCTCAGTTTTCCCTGGGAATGAGAATTTATTTATTCCTGGTTTTTATTGGAATGGGGGATTGATTAATTCCTGGTTTTCCTGGGAATGAGAATTTATTTATTCCCTAATTTCCAGGATTTATTACTTGTTTTTTCCTGGGATTTATTCCTGATTTTCCAGGATTCTTTCCCCAGATTTCCAGGATTTATTCCCTGTTTTTTTCGTGGGATTTATTCCTGGTTTTCTGGGATTTTTTCCTGGATTCACAGGATTTATTCCCGTTTTTCCCCCGGGATTTTTTCCTGGTTTTCTGGGATTTATTCCCGTTTTTTCCTGAGATTTATTCCTGGTTTTCTGGGATGTATTCCCCAGTTTTTCCTGGGATTTATTCCTGGTTTTTCGGGGTTTATTCCCATTTTGTCCTGGGATTTATTCCTGGTTTTCCAGGATTTATTCCTCATTTTTTCCCTGGGATTTATTCCTGGTTTTGTCCTGGGATTTATTTCCCAGTTTTTCTTGGAATTTATTCCTGATTTTCTAGGATTTTTTTTTCAGATTTCCAGGATTTATTCCCCATTTTTCCCTTGGGATTTATTCCTGATTTTCCAGGATTTTTCCCCCAGATTTCCAGGATTTATTCCCATTTTGTCCTGGGATTTATTCCTGGTTTTCTGGGATTTTTTCCTGTATTCCCAGTATTTATTCCCATTTTTCCCTGGGATTTATCCCTGATTTTCCAGGATTTATTCTCATTTTTTTTTCCCCGGGATTTTTTCCTGGTTTTCTGGGATTTATTCCCGTTTTTTCCTGGGATTTATTCCCGGTTTTCCTGGGATTTATTCCCATTTTTCCCCTGGGATTTATTCCTGTTTTTCTGGGATTTATTCCCAGTATTTCCCTGGGATTTATTCCTGATTTTCTAGGATTTTTTTTCCAGATTTCCAGGATTTATTCCCATTTTTTTTCCTGGGATTTATTCCTGATTTTCTGGGATTTATTCCCGCCCCTGGGATTTATTCCTGTTTTTCTGGGATTTATTCCCAGTATTTCCCTGGGATTTATTCCTGATTTTCTAGGATTTTTTTTCCAGATTTCCAGGATTTATTCCCATTTTTTTTCCTGGGATTTATTCCTGGTTTTCCAGGATTTATTCCCCAGTTTTCCCTGGGATTTATTCCTGATTTTCTAGGATTTATTTCCAGATTTCCAAGATTTATTCCCCATTTTTCCCTTGGGATTTATTCCTGGTTTTCCGGGATTTATTCCTGTTTTGTCCTGGGATTTATTCCTGGTTTTCTGGGATTTTTTCCTCGATTCCCAGGATTTATTCCCATTTTTCCCTGGGATTTATTCCTGGTTTTCTGGTATTTATTCCCGTTTTTCCCAGGCCATGCTGCTGCAGAGCAAACTGAACCAGATCTTCGAGATCACCATCCGGTGAGGGAGGGAGAGGAAATTTGGGAATTCGGGAATTCAGGAATTTGGGAATTTGGGAATTTGGGAATGGGAACAGGAATTTGGGAACTCACCAGGAATGCAGGAGGAATGTGCTGGGAATTCCAGATCAGGAATGCAGGATTGGGAATCTGGGAATTTGGGATCAGGAATTTGAGAATTTGGGATTGGGGATGGGAATTTGGGATCAGGGATTGGAACGTGCCAGGAATGTGGGAATGCAACAGAAATTTGGGAATTGGAAATGTGGGAATTCAGGAACTTGGGGTGGGAGATGGGAATTCAGGAATTTGGGATCAGGAATTTGGGAATTTGAGATTGGGAATGTGGGAATTTGGGACTGGGAATGTTTTGGGAATACAATGGGAATTAGAGATTGTGAATTTGGGATCAGGAATTTGGAATAGGGGATGGGAATTCACTGGGAATGCAATGGGAATTTGGGATCAGGGATGGGAATTTGGGATTGGGGACAGGAATGTGTTGGGAATGCACTGGGAATTCAGGATCGGAAATTCGGGATCAGGAGTTTGGGATTAGGAATGCAGGATTGGGAACGTGGGAATTTAGGATTGAAAATTCGAGATTTTGGGATCGGGGGGCAGGAATTCAGGATGGGGAATTTGGAACCAGGGGTGGGAACACACCAGGAATGTGGGAATGCAACAGAAAATTGGGAATTTGGGGATTGGGAATTTGGGATTGGGTATTTGGGAATTTGAGATTGGGAAACTTGGAGTTCAAGATTCAGAATTTGGGATCGGGAATGGGAATGCACTGGGAGTTTGGGATCAGGAATTCAGGATGGGGGACAGGAATTTGGGATCAGGGATGGGAACACGTGAGGAATGTGGGAATGCAACAGAAATTTGGGAATTTGGGATGAGGAATTTGGGAATTTGAGAATTTGAGTTTGGGAATGAGGGATCAGGAATGTGGGAATTTGGGAATTCCAGATTGGGAATTCAGGATCAGGAATGGGAACATGCAGGGAATGTGGGAATGCAACAGAAATTTGGGAATTTGGGATCAGGAATTTGGGAATTGGGAATGTAGGAATTCAGGAACCTGGGATCAGAGATGGGAATTCAGGAATTTGGGAATTCAGGATCAGGAATTCGGGATCACGGATGGGAATGCATTAGGAATACAATGGGAATTCGAGGTCAGGAATTTGGGATCGGGAATGGGAATTTGGGAAAGGGAATACACCTGGAGTTTGGGAATTCAGGATCAGAATTTGGGATCGGGAATTTGGGAATTCAGGGTCAGGGATGGAAGTTTGGGATCAGGGATGAGATTTTGGGAAGGGAAGCTGGGATTTGGGATCAGGGACCAGATTTTGGGATCGGGGACAGGAATGTGTTGGGAATGCACTGGGAATTTGGGGTTGAGGATGTGAATTCAGGATTTAGGGTGGGGACGGGAATTCGGGATCAGAGATGGGATTTGGGAACTGGGAATGGGATTTGGGATTGGGGTTTGGGAACTGGGAATGGGATTTGGGATTGGGGAGAGGAGTTTGGGAATGGCAATGGGAACTTGGGGATGAGGATGGGAATTGGGATCTGGAATGGGATTTGGGATTGGGAACATGAATTTGGGACTTGAGGCTGAGATTTGGGATTGGGGATGGGATTTGGGATTGGGGATGGGATTTGGGAATGGCACCAGGAATTTGGGAATGAGGATGGGAATTCGGGAATGACAAAGGGAGTTTGGGAATGGGGATGGGATTTGGGATCGGGATCTTTGGGATGGGATCGGAGCACTTTCCTGGTGGGGGTGGGGCAGTGGGAACCCCCAGAATTCCCTTTTCCCTCCCTCCTTTCCCATCCCAAATCCCCTTTCCCTTCCTAGTTTTCCTGTTCCCTTTCCTCTTCCCAAATCCCATTTTCCCATCCCAAATCCCCCTTTTCTGTTCCCAAATCCCCTTTTCCTGATCTTTTCCCACTTTTCCTGTTCCCAAATTCCCAATTTTTCCATCCCAAATCCCGTTCTCCCGGAATTTCCCACTTTTCCAATCCTGATTCCCATTCCAAAATCCCCTTTTTCCCACCCCAAATTCCCATTTTTCCCTTTCCAAATTTCAACTTTCCATGTCCCAAATCCCCTTTTCCTATCCCAATTTTCCTGTTCCCAAACCCTAATTTCTCATCCCAAATAAAATTTCTGGTTCCCAAATACTCTTGTCCCGTCCCAAATTCCCATTCCCAAATCCCCTTTTCCCAAATCCATTTTCCCATCCCAATTTCCCACCCCAAATTCCCCTTTTCCCATTTCATTTTTCCCATTCCCAAATCCCCTCTTCCTGATGTTTTCCCACTTCTCCAGTTTCCAAATTCCCAGTTTTCCCATCCCAAATCTCATTTTCCCAATTTTCCAATCCTGATTCCCACCCCAAATTCCCATTTTTCCCTTTCCGAATTTCCTTTTCCTTCCCATTTTTCCCATTCCAAATTCCAATTTCCCATCCCAAATTCTATTTTCCCTCCCAATTTTCCATGTCCCAAATCCTCTTATCCCATCCCAAATTCCCATTCCCAAATCCTGCATTCCCAAATCCCCTTTTCCCATTCCCAAATCCTCTTTCCCCAAATTCCTTTTCCCATCCCAGTTTCCCACCCCAAATCCACTTTTCCCATCCCAAATTCCCATTCCCGAATCCCCTTTTCCCAAATTCCCTTTTCCCATCTCATTTTTCCCTTCTCAAATCCCCTTTTCCCGAATTCCCATTCCCATCCCAATTTCCCACCCCAAATTGAATTTTCCCTTCCCAAATCCCCTTTTCCCGATTTTGCTGTTCCCAAATCCCCTTTTCCCAAATCCCCTCTTCCCATTCCCAAATCCTCTTTCCCCAAATCCCCATTCCCATCCCAATTTCCCATCCCAAATCCCTTTTCCCATCCCAAATTCCCATTCCCAAATCCCCTTTCCCCAAATCCCCATTCCCATCCCAATTTCCCACCCCAAATCCCCTTTTCCCATCCCAAATTCCCACTCCCAAATCCCCTTTCCCATCCCAAATTCCCATTCCCAAATCCCTTTTCCCATCCCAAATTCCCATTCCCAAATCCCCTTTCCCCAAATCCCCTTTTCCCATCCCAATTTTCCATCCCAAATCTCCATTCCCATCCCAAATTCCCATTCCCAAATCCCTTTTCCCAAATCCCCATTCCCATCCCAATTTCCCATCCCAAATCCCCTTTTCCCATCCCAATTTCCCACCCCAAATCCCCTTTTCCCATCCCAAATCCCTTTTCCCAAATCCCCTTTCCAATCCCAAATTCCCATCCCCATCCCAATTTCCCTCCCCAAATCCCTTTTCCCAAATCCCCTTTCCCCAAATCCCCATTCTCATCCCAAATTCCCATTCCCAAATCCCTTTTCCCAAATCCCCATTCCCATCCCAATTTCCCATCCCAAATCCCTTTTCCCAAATCCCCTTTCCCCAAATTCCCATTCCCATCCCAATTTCCCACCCCAAATCCCCATTCCCATCCCAATTTCCCATCCCAAATCTCTTTTCCCAAATCCCCTTTCCCATCCCAAATTCCCATTCCCATCCCAATTTCCCACCCCAAATCCCTTTTCCCTGACCATTTCCCACCCCATCCCTTCCATCCCCCGCAGTTTTTCCCGTTTTTTCCCGGCTGATCCCGGATTTTTCCCAGGCCGCCTCCGAGTCCCTCCGGCACCGTCTCGGCCGCGCTGGGCCCGTCCCCATCCCAATCCCAATCCCAATCCCAATCCCAATCCCAGTCCCAGTCCCAGTCCCAGTCCCAGCCCCAATCCCACTCCATCCCAGTGTACGAGATGAAATTCCCGGATCTCTGCGTCTACTGAACCCGTCGGAATCTCCCGTCGCAATTCCGGAATTCCCGGCACCAGAATCCGTCGGCGTCGCCATCACCATTTTTTGGGGTTTTTTTTGGGATTGTCCCAGGTTTTCCTGGGATTCCTGCTTTGTGTTTGGGGTTTTTTTGGGGGAGGAGCTCTGGGAAATCTGGGAATTCTGGCCTTGGGAAAGGTGGGAAGGGCGATCTTGAATTTAGGCTGGGAGAATCCCAGAATTCCCAGCTGGAAAATCTCAACTGGAAAATTTCAGATGGAATCCTGGAATTCTCAGGTGGAAAATCCAGGAATTCCCAACTGGAAAACCCTGCATGGAAAATCCCATCTGGAAAAATCCAGATGGAAAATTCCAGCAAGAAAATCCTGGAATTCCCAGCTGGAAAATCCTGGATGGAAAATCCTGGATGGAATTCCAGAATTCCTGGATGGAAAATCCCATCTGGAAAAATCCAAATGGAAAATCCCAGTAAGAAAATCCTGGAATTCCCAGCTGGAAAATCCTGGATGGAATCCCAAAAATTCCTGGATGGAAAATCCCAACTGGAAAAACCCCAGAATTCTTGGTTGGAAAATCCTAACTGAAAAATCCTGGAATTCCCAGCTGGAAAATCCCTGGTGGAAAATCCTGGATGGAATTCCAGAATTCCTGGATGGAAAATCCCAACTAGAAAATTCCAGATGGAAAAATCCCAGCAAGAAAATCCTGGAATTCCCAGTTGGAAAATCCCAACTGCAAAATCCAGAATAGAAAATCCCAGGTGGAAAAATCCTGGAATTCTCAACTGGAAAATCCCAGAATTCGCAACTGAAAAAATCCCGATGGGAAAATCCTGGATAGAAAATCCCAACTGGGAAAAATCCCAGAATTCCCAGCTGGAAAATCCCAACTAGAAAATGTTAAATGGAAAAAATTCCCAGCTGGAAAAATCCTGGATGAAAAATCCTGGAATTCCCAACTGGAAAATTCCCCATGGGAAAATCCTGGATAGAAAATCCCAACTGGGAAAAATCCCAGAATTCCCAGCTGGAAAATCCCAACTAGAAAATGTTAAATGGAAAAAATTCCCAGCTGGAAAAATCCTGGATGGAAAATCCCAGAATTCCTGATTGGAAAATCCTAACTGGAAAATTCCAGTTTGAATCCTGGAATTCCCAACTGGAAAATCCTGGATGGAAAATCCCAGAATTCTTAACTGGAAAATCCTGGAATTTCAGGCTGGAAAATCCCAGAATTCCCAGTTGGAAAATCCTGGATCCCCAGCGGGTTCCAGGTCACTTGGAATGGAACTTTTGGGGGAAAAAAATCCTTTTTTTTCTTTTTTTTTTTTTTTTAAATCCACCCTCAGGCTGCTCCAGAGGAACTGAGAATACCAGGAATATTTGGAATATCAGGAATCTCAGGATATTCCCAAATTTTCCATGATTTTGGGATTAATTTCCAAAGAAAAAAAAGAATTTCCATTTTTTGGGGGGGGGGGGGGATTTTTGTGGTGGGATCCCAAAGAATTCCCAGAAAAAGTTTTGAGGATTCCTGGGATCAAACTGGGGTGGGAAAAACTTGGAATTAAAAAAAAAAATTAAAATTTTTTTAAAAAATTTTGAAAGTGAAGAAGGAAATTTTGGGAATTCTGGGAAGGAAACTTTGGGAATTCTGGGATTTCCTCCCAAATGTTTTGGTGACATTTTAGATTTTGGGATGGAAATTTCTGGGAAAAATCCAGAATTCCAGGTTTTTTTTCCCTGCTTCCAATTCCAGGACTTTTTTCTGTTCCATGTGGGATCAAGTCCTGGAATATCTCAAAGGATTCCCAAGGATTTCTGAGAATAAAAAATGGGAAAAACTGGAATTCCCCCCCAAAAAAAAAATAAAAGGTGGGAAAGGTCCTGGGAGTCCCTTCAGAGCAGCAAAATCTGGGAATTCTCCTCCAGAGCAGCCCCAGCCCCGCCCATTCCCAGCTTTTCCCAAAATTCCTGGAATGTTCTTCCCAAAATTCTCTCCCTTTCCCTCAAAATTTCTTTTTTTTTTTCCCAAATTCCAGCCTTTTCCCCCAAAATTTCCTCCCTTTTCCCCAAAGTTCAAGTTTTTCTTCCTGAAATTTCATCCCTTTCCCAAAATTCCAGGTTTTCCCCAAAATTCCAGCAGTTTTTCCCAAAATTCCAGCAGTTTTTCCTAAAATCCTGGCCCTTTATCCCAAAACTTTGGCCCTTTTTCCCCTGAAATTCTGTTGGCCTTTTTTTTCCCCAAATTCCATTTCCCTGATTTCCCTTCCTTTCCCCCAAAATTCCTGCCTTTATCCCAAAATTCCAGCTTTTCTTTTGCAAAAATTCCAGTCTTTTTTCCCAAAATTCTTTCCCTTTTCTCCAAAAATTCCGGTTATTTTCCCAAAATTCCCATTTTGCCCCCAAATTCCTCCCTTTTTCCCAAAATTCTGCTTCTTTCTTCCAAAATTCCTTTCCCCCCCCCCCCCCCCCCCCCCAAATTTCAGTTTCTTGCAAAATTCCAGCGTTTTTCCCCAAAATTCCATCTTTTTTCCCCAAATTTCCGGGGCGGGTTCGGGGTTGGAATTCTCAATAAAAACCGATCTGGGCACCACAGCTTTGGAATGTTTGGAATTTTTGGGGGGAAATTTGGGAATGGGGTGAGGGGTGGGGCTGGAAATTCCCCTAAAAAAATTAAAATCCCAAAAAACCCAAATTCCAGAAAATCCAAATCTCCAAAAATGCCCCAAATCCCCCAAGAAATCCCCAAATCCCCTAAAAACTCAAATGCAAAAAAACTTCCCAAAAAAGTGTCCAATTAAAAAAATCCTAAATCTCCCAAAACCACAAACAAAACCCAAATCTCAAAAACTTCCCAGAAACCCCAAATCCCCAAAAATCCCAAAAAGCACCAAATCCCCTAAAAAAACCCCAAGTCCAAAAAAATCCCAATCAAAACCCCAAATCACAAAATAGCCCCAAATCAAAAAAACTTCCCAATAATTTCCCCAATCAAAAAAAAACCCCAAATCCCCAAAATTTCCCAACTCTCCCAAGTAAAAGAAATCTCAAAAACCCCCCAAATCCCCCCAAATTCCAGAATTCCAAGGGAAACCCCAAATCCCATAAAATGAATTCCTCAGAAAATCCCAAATCTCCCGAAACCCAAACCCTGAAAAAGCCCCAACATTTTCCCAAGAAAGTCCCAAATCCATCCAAAATAAAGAGTCCCAAATGTCTGAAAACCCAAATCCATGAAAAAAACTCAAAACCCAAATTCAAAAAACCCCAAAATAAAAAATGCCTCAAACCCCAAAAAACTCCAAACACCAGGAAAGCCCCAAACCCCCCTAAAACCCCAAATCCTAAAAAAACCCCAAATCCCAAAAACTCCAAAACCCCAAAAAATTCCCCAAATCCCAAAAAACCCAAATCCCAGAAACTTCCCTCAAAAATCCAAGGGAAACCCCAAATCCCATAAAACGAACTCCTCAGAAAATCCCAAATCTCCAGAAACCCAAACCCTGAAAAAGCCCCAAAATTTTCCCAATAAAGTCCCAAATCCCAAATAACTCCAAAATAAAAAGAGTCCCAAATGTCTAAAAACACAAATCCAAATATTAATAATATATAAATAATATTATATAAATAATACTATATAAATAACATTATATAAATAATGTTATATAAATAACATTATAGAAATAATATTATAGCAATAATATTATACTAATTATATTATATAAATAATACTATATAAATAATATATATTATATAAATAATATTATATAAATTATACTATATAAATAACATTCTATAAATAATATTTTATAAATAACATTATATAAATAATATCAATCCCCCCTGGTGAGACCCTGGGTGAAATGACCAACACAGAGGGAATGGAAACAAATCACAAAGTTTAATCAAGTATCAATTAAATTTTTAAAACACAGCTAAATAGAATTTTGGAAATATTTATGACAATGGAGAATTTGGGGGTGTGGACACCTTTTCCTCCTTCTTCTCCATGTCATCCATGTGAAATTGCCAAAAGTGGGGAATCCTAATTTTGGGGGAAATATCTTATCATGAACTGCTGGGCGTGATATCAGTTATCAGATATTGTCAGGTGTGATGATTTCTCTGATTGCTCTTATCTCTTAATTGCTCTTATCTCTTAATTGCTCTTATCTCTCGATTTCTCTTATCTCTTGAGAGATGATGTAAGACCCACCTGGATGGCAGGTGAGGGTGACACATCCTAAAACCAAAATCTCCCCAAGATTCCTGGATTTGCTGGATTTCCCTGGTGTTGGATTTTTGGCTCTGCTCCATGTTTCATCCCTTTCCTCTGGTGTTGGGTGTAGGATCCAAAATAAAACCTCACAATTTTCATAGTTCTGCCCTCAAGATCTGGTTTGGTGGATTTATTTGGATTTGACTCTTGTCTTTTCTAACGGCCCCGTGAGGTTTAGATTCCAATCTTGTTCCCGTTCCTCCAGTTTGTTTTTAATTATTACCTGTGGATTTTCCTCCAGTGCTGGATTGGCTCAGTGTTTGTGGGTGGGACTGTTTATCTCATTTCCCCTGAGGAATTGATTTAGTGCTGGCAGAGGTTTGTCACTATGAGCTCTTATTCTCCTGGGGGGATGGATTGGTATCTACCTTTGCCAATATTTTAATTTGGCATCCAGAGTTTGCTTTGCTCTCTCAACAATGACCTGGTGCTATTGCCATGCACTGAAGTGATAACTCCACTTGGAAACAAATGCTTGGCTCGATTTTGAAACAAAATTGGAGCCATTGCCTGTCTTGATCTGCTTTGGAACACCAAGCCACACCGTGGCCAATGTTGGATGGTCACCTTGGGTCAGGTTTTAGGCTGAATGTGCCAACAATCACTGCAAGCCTTGCTCAGGTCTTAGCAGCTGGCATAAAGTCTGTTTGCCATATTTCCGAGGCTGGGGTTGACTCTGCTGGACCACAGTGGTGATTTTTGGCAGTGTTTGGCACCAGCGGTTGAAATCCCACATCTTTTTTTGCTCTGATGCGCAGAGCCTCGTGGAGATGACATCTCTCAGCACCCACAGTCCCTTTGCAGCAGTGTCTGCCTTTTCATTGCCAATTTGGAAGAATCCTTTTGTTAATATGGATGACAGATATGGTGCCTTTTCGAGACAAAAGTGCTTCTTCTGGCATCATCACCACCGTGGGCACTGACACGCCGGGCCCAGACATGGCTTGGCAGAGCTTTGCCATAAATACAGAGTTGGTTATGATGTTGAGGTGTTCTTCTGGGGCTGATACTACAGTGGTTGCTTTGAGTTGCTGGACTGGAAGTGTGGGGTTGGTTGTTTTGGTGCACTGCCACTGTTCTGGTGCCATGCCACCACTGCAATGGAGGTTAATGAAGATGTGTCTGTGAAGATCCTGCTCGTGGTCGGTCAATGATTTTCAGCAGGAGATCAATGTCGACAATCACAGCAGCTGAGTCCAAGGGGGTTTTGCTGCACAGCAAATCTCTCCTCCAAAACCAGCAGGGGCCATGGCTAGATGCTCTGACATTGTCCTTGACTGAATGGAAAGCTGTTTGCAGAAGGGCAGGTTTATCTTGGTGGGTTCAAAGCCCAAGTGCCTTAGGGTGAGTTTCCTGACTTTCATGGTAAGATTGCTAAAACACTCGACTCATGGGGAAAATGCACGTGATGGTTTTCCTGTATATAACCATTATATTGGTTGGGCTTTGTCAGGGGGTCCTTGGGCTAGTGCCTTTACCCCCCTTGGTTTGTAAAGTTGATTGGTGTGCTCGAGTCCCATCTTGTGAGCGCGCTTGCTATGATTACTGTGTCTTTTTCCTAATTACTTAGGATCAGACAAAGTATCCGCATGGGTTAGAAAAGGATACAAAAGAGGCTCTTTCAGGTCCCAGGTTTATTTCATGGCGATGGTGTGGCAGGAAAGAGGCAGATCCTCTCTGGGAGCGGGGTATTCAGGAGAAGGTAATGGGAGTGGCCTTGGATGGCAGCCAATGGGGTAAGGACACAGGGGGTAATACAGGAACTCCAGGTGGGCTACTGCTACAAACTGTAACTTCTTCCTATTGTATCAATAAGAAGGAGCTAGGTCTAGCATATGAGACAAGCACGAGGTTCAAAAGAGTGGCTCCTTGCCTTTTCTTTATTGCATGGTGGTAGCAGGGCAAAAGAGGAAGCGCATCTCAGGTCTTGGCTTTTTCTAGGAAAGGGTCAGGGAGGGGATTTCTGGCTGTCTGCCAATAGGATAGGGACAGGAAGGACAGGTAAGAAATTCCTTATACCTCTGGTATCGGATTACAACATCTCACCGTTTTTTGTTTAATTAAGTGAGGGCAAGATAGTAAGTTTATTTTGATTGGAATTATGATTTTGACCAACATTTGTAATTGGTGGGAGAATTAGATTGTTCTATGTTTTGCATTTCTATGCGATTGACTTCAGAGGTAGAAGGAATGATACTAGTAGCTTTGAACACTAAGTGACGTGGGATCCCAAATGCCATTATTACAAGGAAAATAATAACAAAGAATAACAAAATTGTTTTAACAATAGAAGTCCACCACCCTGAGAACCCCCAGCCTTTAAACAGTTAATTGAATCAATTTTCTGATTTTTGTTAACAAGAAGACAACTTCGAAGGGGTTCTTTCTGGGGTTGAGTGGAGGGTAGGTTTTCTCTAAAAGGAAAAAAAACCATTTTAAAACACATTAAAATTCTCTGTCTGCCGGAAGGTCCTTCTTTATGAAGAATTTTCCTCTTCTTTCTGGCGGCATCTTCTTTTTGAAGCAATGGCAACTTGCTTCTCACCTTCTTCTGCTGGAGCTGGATTTTTTGGAACAAAAGGTTTTACCCACTTTTGGGAGATCTACTGAGGGCCTGAGGGAGTGGATACGCATGCATAACCCCTTCCCCAGGTTACTAGCTTATAGGGACCTTTGGTTTGAACAGGGCTTTACAGAGCTTTTGCTGTGGAGACATCCACACAGTGGAACTGCTCTGTCTATCCAGGACCTGTTTGAGCGTGTGGTGGGCACGCTCAATCATAGCTTGACCTGTGGGGGAGTAGAGGATGCCAGTTTTATTTTCCACTCCCCACTGCTGGATAAACTCTAGGAACTCCTTGGATATGTATGCTGGGCCATTACCTGTTTTCATTTCCTTAGGGATCCCCAGCACTGAAAAGGCTTGCACTAGGTGTTGTTTAGCATGCACAGCCTTTTCTCCTGGAGCTGCAATGGTGTCTATCATACGGTTCCCTTCTGTGATCTCACCTGGCAAATCTGTGTGTGACCTCACATGCATCACATAGAAGGAATGCTCTCTGTGTGAAACCAAATAGATTAGTTTTGACAGCAGCCTAAAGAGCTGCTCATTATCAATGTCTTTAGGCACTGCCTGCTCCGCTCTAGACACTACCCCAGCAACATAAACTGAATCTGTTACCAGATTAAGAGGCTCTGAGAACTTCTCAAAGGCTCTCACAGCTGCAGCCAGTTCTGCAATTTGGGGTGACCCCTCCACAAACTCAACATCAGCTTCCCAATGCTGAGTCTGTGGGTTTCTCCAAGTCATCACCGACTTATGAGAGGCCCCTGATGCATCTGTGAACACTGTGAGTGCCTCGAGCGGTCTCCTGCTCCTCTTCTCATGAGGGATGAGGTGGAATTCCTCATTAAACAACTTATGTGCTGGGCTGTGAACAGATATCTGTCCACTGTAGCTATCCAGAGATATCTGGAGGCTGGCATTGCTTTGTAGCAGATGTTCAAACATTTCTTTTGTCAGCCTTTCAGGAGAATTCTTTCCCTCCCCAGAAAGTTTAACTGGCAGGTGTATGCATGTGAAATCACAACCGGACAGTTCACGCAGCCTCATTCTTGCTTTTTGAATCAACTGAGCCATAAGCTCCTGTGGTTGTGTAATAGTTTTGGATCTTTGGTGGGAGAGGAAGACCCATTCTATGATTAGGAGTGAGTCCCTCTGCCCCTCAACCCACTGAAATATTAAACCATGTAAGTGTGGCAGCTTCCCCAAAACAATGAAATTGAAAGGCAGTTCAGGCTGATAGCGGTGAGCCTGCCTCTCAGACAGAGCTTTCTGTACCTTTTCAATTGCAGCTTTTGCCTCAGGTGTCAGTTCCCTGGGAGAAACCAGCTCTCTCTCCCCTTTCAATAAATTAAAAAGGGGTTGTAAGTCCTCAGTAGTGAGGCCTAACCAAGGTCTTACCCAGTTCAATGAACCACACAAAGAGTGGAGATCTGCTAGAGTTTTGGGATTACACTTAATTTCTAATTTCTGTGGAATAATGGTCCTGGCAGTGATCTCTAGGCCCAGATACTTCCAAGGTGGCATCCTTTGAACCTTGTTATCCTGTAATTGAAATCCAGCAGAGGTTAAAACTTTAACTACTAGGTCAAGCGTGTTTTGGAGTATGAAGTTATCAGGAGCACACACCAGGACGTCATCCATATAATGTAGTATTATTGCGTCTTTTCTCTGTGCACGCACAGGAGACAACAATGAAGCTACATACCACTGGCAAATAGCAGGACTGCACTTCCTACCCTGTGGAAGCACTTTCCAGTGGTATCTCTTCATCGGAGCCTCTCTGTTCAATGATGGTACTGAGAATGCAAACCTGGGAGCATCTTCAGGGTGTAATGGGATTTGGAAAAAACAATCTTTAATGTCTAATACTGCCAATTGCCAATCTCTAGGTAACATAGTTGGAGAAGACATCCCAGGTTGGGGAGATCCCATGTCTTGAATTACTTTATTTATTTCTCTAAGGTCATGTAATAATCTCCATTTGTCTTTCCCTGGTTTTTTTATTACAAAGATTGGAGAATTCCAGGGGCTTGTTGTTTCCTCTATGTGATTTTTTGCTAATTGCTCCTCTACAAGTTTTTCCAGTGCCTGTAACTTTTCTTAATGGCCACTGAGTGGTCCAGACAGGTGTATCATTTAGTCATGTTAGCTTCTGGACCCGGCACTGCACAGTGGCCGCTTCTAAAAATCCTGAGGAGTTTTTGGAATTATCATTTTAATTCCCCATTGTGACATGGCATCTCTTCCCCACAAGGGACACTTGTAATCAATTACAAACGGACGAACACTGGCCAATTTGCCGTCCGGTCCCTCAATCTGCACAATGCTTTTTGCTATTTTAGCCAATTTAACTCCTCCTATACCCTGAATTTGCCCAGCCACAGGCTGCAATTCCCACTGTGAAGGCCACATCCTTTCAGGTATAATGGTTACATCTGAGCCTGTGTCCAGAACACCTTGCACATGTAGATGGTCTGATTTATGTGTCAGGTTGCATGCTAGGGAAGGCTTTTCTTCACGTACCGTCTCTGCCCAGTAAACCTCTGGTGACTTATCATCTGCTGTAATATCTCCTGGAATAGGAAAAGCTTGGGCCAGAACTTGCCCCTCACTCAAATAGAAAGGTGGCTGAGAGCATCGTGCTAATATGATAACACTGGATATTTTTCCCTTTATGATCATAGGTGCTATCTCAAGTTCTAAAGGTGTGTGTGCTGTGTCTCCCACAACAAAATACTCACGCTCTGTGTGGCAAACCATCCTATCAATTAGGGGGCTCGAAACGTCCACCAGGATGATAGTCCACTCAGCAGATCTGAAATGAAAACCTTTGGTAGTCTGGAGCCTAACACGGCCACAAGACTGCCTGACCTGGTCAAGAGAACATTTAACATTTACATTATCTGTTATACCCACATTGTCCATCCCCTCCTCCCCCTTTATTTTTAAGGGAGAGTCTTTTGCTAGAGTATAGCCTGCAGAATTTATATCCTGGCGCGTTATGGTGTTTATAGCAGGCTTGTGCCTCATTTCTAGTTTTTTTGTTTGTTGAATTTATTCTGTTTCCTGTTCTGAGGACAGTCTTTAACCATATGTCCTTGCTGCTGACACTGGAAACAGGCGATGTTTTTCAGCTGCTGTGATGACATCTGCGGCTTCTTCATCTGTGGTGGTTCAGGTGCTGAAGGCTCAGGTGGTGCTGGACTCGGGGTCCTCTCTGGAGTACTGAACATCTCCGCTCTTTGTGTGCAGGCTTCTATCATCTGTGCTAGGGTTGGTTCTGGGTATAGTGGCAGACTGAGGATGACTCTCTGACAAGCTTGATTGGCGTTTTTCTCTGCTAGTTCTCTAATCAGTTCTGCCTGCATGGCTGGATTATGCACCTGTCGTTCCACCTGTGCCTTTAAGCGATCTACAAAGCTTAAAAAGGTCTCAGAAGAATATTGTTTAATATTAACATAACTACTAGTTACTTCAACTGTTGGCAATTTGATAAAGGCGTTTTCAGCAGCATTACGAACCTTATCCAAAATAAATTTAGACAACAATTTAGTTTGCTTTTCAGGGCAGTGTATTTCCCCCTCCCCACATAAATGATTTAATGTAAGTTCATTATTATCAGAATCCTTAGAATGTTCAGGATTTTGGTGAAGCTCTATTTAAAGACTGCTTAAGGAACGTTTCCAAATATTAGACCATAATTCATATTCAGCTGGGGTTAGCAAACACCTGAAAAGGTCCTTTAAATCATGCAGAACAAGTTGATTTGATGTAAAAGTTGCTTTTAAAATGCCTTTAAATATTTCACTTTGTCTCCCAAACTGGTGCTGTAATTTGCAAATCTCTTTACGGTCTTGGTATGATAATGGTTGGTAGCTTCTTTTACCATTATTTCTACCTACATAATGAACCGGGGCTGAATCCAAAATACGGTCAGGTTCAGGGTTAACCGGTACGTTAGGGGTTAATTGATTCTGTGCCTCTGCAGTCTGTGGCTGTGTAACTGAGACACATGCTTCCCCTCCCCCTCCCGCTCCTGGGTGTGGCTCCTCCCTCCCGGTGTGAATAGAAGGGTTAGGAGACGGTGTAG
The DNA here is from genome assembly GCF_903797595.1 of Erithacus rubecula. Classification (NCBI taxonomy): domain Eukaryota; kingdom Metazoa; phylum Chordata; class Aves; order Passeriformes; family Muscicapidae; genus Erithacus; species Erithacus rubecula. The sequence goes on along the minus strand of NC_136685.1, from coordinate 1,200,576 downwards.
GGTTACAGGGTTGGAAGAATGGGTTAAAACAGCCTGAAAAATACTGAGGTATAGGTGCTGGATGCAGGAACGGATTATTTGGAGAAAAAGGCATATTGTAAGAAGGTACTACAGGTTTCTCTGTCTGCACTAGAGAAGGGTGATTTTCTAAATTAGCATGCTCAGAAGGCAAGGCTGACGGAGATGGATACACTGGCAAGTTTGTAGCAGGCTGTTCAGAAGTTTTTAAGTCTGTATATTTCAGGGGATCTTTAGCATTAGTAGTTTCTTGAGGTATTTCTAATTTACTTTTTAATTTAGGGACAGAAGGTTCCGAATTAGGTATAGGGGGCTTTAAAGAATTTTCCTGTGGTTGATCATTGTTTTCTAATTGTGATAATTGTTTGTGAACATTTAAAAATATAGGCAAAAATAAAGCAGCAGTGGTATCACCTTTCTGTATTTTAGAAGTTAATAAATTTCCAACAGTGTCCCAAAATAAAATCGAATTGATATTTTGCTTCTCAAATTCTATAATTTCTCGAGACAACCAGCCAACAAACTTTCCAATCTGTTTCTTAGAAATTACAACATCCTGTGCATCTAACATTTCTTTAAGCTGAGAAATAATACTCTTTTGCTGTGCAGAGAATTTCCCCCCCATTCCGATGTTATAAAAACAAAATGCACAGGTCCCGTACTCTCGCAAAAAGTTACACAATAGCAGTTAGTTGCAAACTCAGGTGATGTTTCTGTGTGGGGGTACTGGGCTTTGTCACAACACGTGGCTGCCATTATGGCCACACAGCCATTCCCGGGGAAACCCTCCTCAGGGAATTCCCCGCGCCTGTGCTCACAGCAATAAGGCAGCACACGCCAGGCAGAGCTTGGCCGAGCATGTGTAATGCCGGCGGGTTGCGCAACACCGCGCACGTGCTCCCTGCTCTGCACTGTAACTGCCGCCGCCGCTACCACCCCGCGGGGTACACCCCCACCACGGGCCTGGAGCCACCCCGTCTAAACCCCCCCCTGTACCTTGGGGCTAAATTGGGGTTCACTTACCTCTCTCAGACAAGGCGCGGTCCCACCAGTAACTCAGCGAAAGTTCTAACCCAAAGACGGCTCCTCTAGTCCCTCAGAGGAGTTCCCCGTCCCCTCCTCGTGTGCTCGGGGCTGGTAAAAGCAGCTCCGAAGTCACAGAGGTAGATGACCAGCACAGACGGCCTTTTAAAGTCCAAAAAAACTGGGACTTCCAGGCTAGTAGGGTCTTAAAAGTAAGCCCTCGTCAGGCGCCACCTGCTAAGATTACTGTGTCTTTTTCCTAATTACTTAGGATCAGACAAAGTATCCGCATGGGTTAGAAAAGGATACAAAAGAGGCTCTTTCAGGTCCCAGGTTTATTTCATGGCGATGGTGTGGCAGGAAAGAGGCAGATCCTCTCTGGGAGCGGGGTATTCAGGAGAAGGTAATGGGAGTGGCCTTGGATGGCAGCCAATGGGGTAAGGACACAGGGGGTAATACAGGAACTCCAGGTGGGCTACAAGGTCACAGGGGAAGGTCACAGGACAGGAAGAGGGACAGGGAGCCAGGGACCAACCGGAAGAGACGAACAGAGGTATGCTGAATCATTCTTTATACCTCATTACAACAAGCTCGTGAGGTGTACCCTCTCTCCCTAGCTGGGGGGCGTGAAGCTCTGACTTGGGGGCCTGTGACTCGTACTGATGCCACACTGATCTTCCTCACCTCCTCCCTCACCTCCCTCATCTCCTCCTTCATCTCCTCCCTCATATCCCTCATCCTATCTTGGACCTGTTGGAGGTCCCTGGCCATGGCAGAGACATTGGCCTGCATTGGGCCATTCATCATGCTCTCAAAATTTCTGAGTTTGTTGGCAACAGAACACACTGTCTCTGGGTGTTTATCAGCATTAATCATTGCTATGAAGGTGGTATATTTCTGTTTATTAAGTGAGGGCAAGATATTAAATTTATTTTGATTGGGATTATGATTTTGCCCACCATTTGTAATTGGTGGGAGAATTACATTGTTCTATGTTTTTCATTTCTATGTGATTGACTTCAGAGGTAGAAGGAACGATACCAGTAATAGCTTTGAAAACTAAGTGGTGTAGGATCCCGAATGCCATTATAACAAGGAAAATAATAACAAAGAATAACAAAATTGTTTAAACAATAGAAGTCCACCACCCTGAGAACCCCCAGCCTTTGAACAGTTCATTGAACCAATCTTCTGATTCTTGCTTCACTTGTCCGATCAATCCGTTCATGTTTCGGAGGGCAGCGTGGACGTTAGGAGCTTTTGAGGTCAGATTCATACAGCAGAGTCCTTCAAATTCCTGGCATTCATGTCCACGCAGTAGCAGAAGAAAAATCTACAGCAGCATGATTTTCGAGTGTGGCCTGCCTGATAATTTCCTCATCTTCTAGGAGGGAACTGATGGCAGTTGATGTTAAGTTTGCATGTTTAACTACCCAACACTCTAGGTGGCCTAATTCACCTCCAGCTTTGGCAGCTGCAACCCACGGAAGAAACACGGACACAGCAATTCTTTTTGATTTGACCCAATGGAAAATATCAGCATTACAGTTAGGATCCAAAGTGTCTGCACTTCTCTTTTGTATTTTTCCAGCCAATTTGTTCTTGTGAGTCCAATCACTAATTAAGGTTTTGTTGGGTGCTAACAGGGACAACCGCCCAAAGGTACATAGTCCTCCCAGAAGCCGAGAAGTAATCCCTGCCCATGCCTGGTCTCCACAAATCAAAAACAATCCCTTAGGGAGATTTTTGGGACTTGAATACATTGGAGTGCCCATTGCAATATGATTTAAAATACTACACCAATGTTTGGCAGTAAATTCTTTATGAAATTGTCGTACGAGATGGAACTCATTAGTGTTAGTAGGTTTCGGGACAATATTTAAATGAGTGCAGTATTGTGCTGGCTAGGAACCCTAGAACTCCAATTCTTGGGGTTCCTGAGCTGCTTTGGGCAACTTTGGCAGCAACTCCTCTATGGGGTTTTTACACATTGCAGCTTGCTGCCTAGGATTTTTATTATTGGGCTTTTGTATTTCAAAGCTGGCTGAATATTCTCCAGCCTTCAATGGACTCCTACCAGGCAGGTGGACATAGGATCCTCTGCAGTGGACAGACATATGTTTTCCTGTTGGAGCATCTATGCCAGGGTCACCCAAACGTTTTGACGTGGCTGAGGGACGATCCATGCCACTGCCAAACTGTTCAGTGTTAACAAGAAGACAACTTGGAAGGGGTTCTTCACCGGGTTGAGTGGAGGGTAGATTTTCTCTAAAAGGAAAAACAAACACTTTAAAACACATTAAAAGTCTCTGTCAGCCAGAAGGTCCTTCTTTATGAAGATTTCTTCTCTTCTTTCCGGCGGCATCTTCTTTTTGAAGCAATGACAACTTGCTTCTCATCTCCTTCTGCTGGAGCTGGATTTTTTTGGAACAAAATGTTTCACCCACTTTTGGGGAATCCACCGAGGGCCTGAGGGAGTGGATACGCACGTATAACCACGTCCGCAGGTAACGAGCTCATGGGGACCTCCGGTTTCCCACGTTTCTGGGTCCCTAATCGAAACTGGTGGATGCTGAGACAATTTGAACTGTTTACTGCTGTTAAAGTGACGTACCACAGGAGGACTCATGTTTTCAAAAGAACAATTCAAGAAATTGACAGTGAACAGGGCTTTACAGAGATTTTACTGTGGAGACATCCACACAGTGGAACTGCTCTGTCTAGCCAGGACCTGTTTGAGCATCTGGTGGGCACGTTCAATCACAGCTTGGCCTGTGGGGGAGTGGGGAATGCCAGTTTTATGTTCCACTCCCCACTGCTGGATAAACTCCAGGAAATCCTTGGATGTGTATGCTGGGCCATTATCTGTTTTGATTTCCCTAGGGATCCCCAGCACTGAAAAGGCTTGCACTTGGTATTGTTTAGCATGAACAGCCCTTTCTCCTGCATGAGCAGAAGCATAAATTGCCCCTGAATATGTGTCAATACTCACATGGACTTATTTGAGGCGACCAAAACTGGGAATGTGTGTAATGTCTGTTTGCCAAATTTCACAGCTGCCAAGGCCTCAGGGATTAACCCCCATGCCCAGTGATGGCATGGCCTGGAGCTGGCAGCTGGGACAGGTGGTCACAATAGTTTGAGCCTGACTCCGTGTTAGCTGGAACTGATGGACCAAACCTGGAGCATTCTGGTGGTATTGCTGGTGGCTCAGCTTTGCCTGTTGGAAGATGTCAGGGAGGCGTGTTTTCTCAGCTGGGGCTGCAAGGGAGTCTGCCACTGGATTCCCCTCTGTGATTTCTCCTGGCAGCTCTGTATGTGACCTTACATGCATCACATAGAAGGAATGCTGTCTGTGTGAAACCAAATAGATTAGTTTTGAGAGCAGCCTGAAGAGCTGCTCATTATCCATATCTTTGAGAACTGCCTGCTCCACTCTAGACACTACTCCAGCAACATAAGCTGAGTCAGTTACCAAGTTAAATGGTTCTGAAAACTTCTCAAAGGCTCTCAGTACTGCAGCCGGCTCGGCTATTTGGGGCGAACCCTTCACAAATTCAACATCAGCTTCCCAATGCTGAGTCTGTGGGTTTCTCAAAGTCATCACCGACTTGTGAGAGGCCCCTGATGCATCTGTGAACACTGTGAGAGCTTTGAGTGGTCTCCGACTCCTCTTTTCACGAGGAATGAGGTGGAATTCCTCATTGAACAACTTATGAGCTGGGCTGTGGACTGATACTTGTCCACTGTGGGCTTCATTGAAGCCACAGGCTGAAAATTGCAAGGGCCTGAGGCCTTTTTCTCCTTTCTCATGCTAAGGAAAATTTCTCTCGGGTCTGCTGCAGTTTGCCTGTTCCTCCCTGGATCTTCCCAAGGTGATAAACCTCGGGAAAAACAGGAAGGAATTCACAATAAGATTAAGCACCTGCTGTTTTTCAGAAAGTAAGGAAAAACAGTTCTCACGATCCGTGAGAACGTTCTGTTTTCTTCTACTATCCAATGGACGGCCGTTCCTCTCTTCTTCAGCGATCCACACTATAAAAGTGGTTCGCCTTCACAATAAAGTTGCTTCTCTTTGCTGCTAGCTGGAGGAGTCATTGTCGTTATTCTCCGCGGCCGTATCGCGAATAGCGACAATTGGAGGTTCCACCGAGATCGTCCTTCACGGGAGCCGAGACCGTCTTTCGCCAGGACAGCGCGAGCGCCGCCGCGGAGCCAGCCTCGACCACCCCGGACCGCGAGCACTGCCGCCGAACCGGAGCCCCGGCAACCCCGGACTGCGAGCGCCCTAGCGACCATTCCTCTTTCCGCGGAGAGAAGGTACTGTGTTTCCCCCCCCCTCCCTCCTCCAAACTAGCGGCTAGGCGAAAAATTCTAAAATGGGGAACAATCTATCCAAACAAGAGGAGATTATTATCTCATTATGGAGGGATGTTCTAGAGGACTTAGACACCCAAATCCCAGATAAAGATTTGATTGCCTTGCTAGCTTGGGCAAAGGAGCGCGGTTTTTCAGAGGAGGAAGGAGAAGTTTTTTCAATGGAAGTTTGGAAAGAGCTGGGGAATCTGTTGTGTGCAGCTCTCCATAAAGGAGATGTTTCAGTGTGCCCGCTGCTTACTACCTGGGGGACTATTCATCAGAGTTTTGTGGAGGATGAGGCGAGATTTGAACGGAGCGAGGGCGAGTCCGATGACTGCTCCGAGAACCCCCCGAAGTCAGGACAGCCCCTCCCGCTCGCACCCCAAGATAGCGCGGCGTCCTTTCCCCGGAGGGCGGTAACAGCAGAGACAGTGCAAAAGCCAGCTATTACACTGGAGGTAGTGGAGCAAGTCACGTTCGCGATCACGACGGCCATCTGGGAGGCGTTTTTGCCCTATGTCACCACCCCCGATGAACCGCGGTGCATCGCGAATGGCCCGGCAGCGAGAATGGGTCCCTGGCTGCCGGCGGGCCCCCCCCCAGACCAAAGATGGCAGGGGCAGCCGGCCGCAGGGGCGGGGCTATCGCTACCCCCTGCGCGACGCTTGACGTCACGGCCCACGATCCCGGAAGCTTCGGGTCCCCCCACCAACCCTCCCGGGACGCCGCCGGGATCCTCCTCGTCTCTAGGGGCGTGTCCTGCCACGCGGGCCCCAAACAAGGTCGCCGCTCCTGCCTCCGCGGCCGGCCCTGTCTCAACGGGATCGGAGACCGCCGCGACATCCTCCGTGGGGCAGGAGTCGCCGCCTTCGTCATCCCACTCCAGCGCCACAGACGCCGACGAACCACAACACCCCCGCCGGAGGCGTGGTGTCCCTTCGGCCAGCAATCGCGGCAGAAACCCCCGCGTAATTTGGGAGGCTGTCAGGTTGCGGGCATTGCAAAACGGGGATTGGGACTTCTTAGAGAAGGTGGGAATGCCAAGAAAAGGAGTTTTCCAGATGGAGGGAAGCGTCCAGGGTGACCCCGCGGGGCCCTACCCGGCCCCCGGGGATGACCTGTCGCAAAGCAGTGATGGGGACACCCGGGGGACGGAAGGGGCTCAGGCTTTTCCCGTCTTCAAAGGGGCGCAAGGTCAACTCGACCGGCTTGACCCAATTGTTGTCCAAGATATACAAGATAAGGTAGCACGCTTTGGACTCGGTTCCACCCAGGTCATGCAGATTCTTAGAGTATTAAATACAGACCTGTTAGCACCTTATGATATAAGGCATATAGCACAGGTGCTATTTCAGCCAGTGCAGTTCAGAGTGTTTGAGGACACCTGGGTGCAAATGGCTGATAGGGCTGCTGCAGACAATATGGGGCTGCCCCAGGATGACCCTAGGTATGCAATAGGCCGAGAGGTTTTGATGGGTACGTTTCGTTTCTCTAACCCTGACCTCCAAGCATCTTGGCCCCCTCCCATTCTTGAGCAATGCCAAAAAATAGGGTTCGCAGCAATTATAAAAACAATAGAAGCTGCAGCTCCTAAAACAAAATATGTGAAGATTACTCAGGGTCCTAACGAACCATTCCTACAATTTGTAGAAAAGGTGGCTGCAGCCCTAGAGAAACAGGTCGAAGATGATGCTCTCAGGCAGATGTTGTGTAAACAGCTAGCCAAAGATAATGCCAATGCTGACTGTGCAAAAATTATACAGTCTCTACCAGGAGATCCCTCACTAACTGACATGATACAGGCATGTTCAAAAGTGGGGACTATAGATCATCAGATCTCTGCCCTGGCAACTGCCATGTGGCAGCATCAAAAGATGACAGGAGGTGGATATTATAAACAGGGAAAACCTAAAGGCAAGAAGCAAAAACAGCAACAGGCTAAAATGCCTACCTTTTTGTGTGCCAAGTGCAAAAAGCCAGGACACTATGCAAACCAATGCAGATCAAAAAACCCTCCTCCTGGCCAGGGAAACGGGCAGGGGAGCGCTTGGGGGTACAGCGCTCAGATAGAAACAGTACCCCAGGCTTCCTCAGCCAGCACTCAGCCAGCACCCGGGGGTCAGCCGGAGTGGATGTATACACCGCAGCCACAGTCATCTTAGACTCAACTGGTGTACACAAGATCCCTCTGGATGCCACTGGACCTTTGGGCAAAGGCCTGAGTGCCCTGCTCATAGGGCGGTCCAGTGCCACCCTCCAGGGAATCTTTGTCCACCCCGGGGTCATTGATGCTGATTTCACAGGTCAAATCTATGCCATGGTTTCTACGCCTTCTCCTCCTGTCACTATCCCAAAGGGAACTCGAATTGCCCAATTGGTGCCTTTCTATTCGTCTGTTCTCAGGGTTGATCAGCGAAATCGCAAAGACGGTTGCTTTGGATCCACAGGACCACCACAGGTTTTCTGGACAATGAATGTCTCGCATCAGCGACCACAAATGATGTGTACTCTGACTCTCTCAGGTGCCAACCTGTCTCAGACTCAACTCAGAGGTTTGCTGGACACTGGGGCGGATGTAACAGTGATCTCACTCTCTGCCTGGCCTCCCACATGGCCTGTGGCCCCTCTGGGTCAGGCCATTGCAGGCTTGGGGTGCACAACACAGACCTTTGTGAGTCAGAGGCCTGTGTTGATCAGAAATATGGAAGGGCAGACAGCCACGGTCCGACCATACATCACTGCAGCCCCTATCAACCTCTGGGGACGAGATGTGTTGGCAGCCTGGGGGGTGCGCATGGAAGCAAATTTTTAATTAGGGTCACTGAAGTGAAGGGCAAGAACTATCCTATGATACCCCTACGGTGGTTGTCTAATACCCCCGTATGGCAAAATCAGTGGCCCTTGCCAAAACAGAAATTAATAGCCCTTCGAGAATTAGTAAAGGAACAATTGCAGCAGGGACACATAGAACCCTCTAGTAGTCCCTGGAATTCCCCAGTTTTTGTTATACAGAAAAAATCAGGTAAATGGAGGTTGTTACAGGATCTCAGGAAAATCAATGCAGTCATGGAGAGCATGGGGGCTTTACAGCCTGGCATGCCCTCACCTACCATGCTCCCTGCTGGATGGGAAATTCTGGTCATTGATCTGAAGGACTGCTTTTTCACAATCCCCTTGTGTCCTGAAGATAGGCCTCTCGAAAAACAAAAAAGGGGAATGGCTGGTGAAACACCACACAGCCGACTAGAAAAAGCTTTATATACCATCAATCACCTCACTGTGCCACAAGATTCCAATAATCCTGTTATTGTGAATCACTTTACTTCTTTACAGGCTGCAGATGAGATACGCTTGCCCCGAGCGAAGGTGTTCATGCGGAACTTGACCACGAACAAGTGGGAAGGCCCGCATGAACTCATCGTTTGGGGCCGTGGGTATGCTTGCGTCTCAACAGATACCGGGGTACGCTGGCTGCCTGCGAGATGTGTCCGCCCTGACCTGCGACATCAGAGACAGAATGCAGCCGAGGCACAGCCTTTGGATGCTGACCAACAGGCCGACCGCCAGCCAGATGGTCCCTCTACCAGCAGAGGATGAACTCTTTTGTTTCTTTGGAACTGTTTTCAGTCTTTGGACATTGTTAGATAAATTTTATATTGGAAATCACGGGTCTGGCGAATGGTGGCGGGTTTCTTTCCTATTGTATTAGAAGTAAGTTGCTGGGAAGCATCAGGTGCGAAGGTTTCCCTGGATGCTTCAAGCGTCCACGGATCTCCAGGGATGTGTTTGCTCCCCTCCGACAAGGATCCTAAGGAGGACAGCAAACACCTCCTTTTTTCTTTTAAAACTAAAAGGGGGACTTGTGGGCTTCATTGAAGCCACAGGCTGAAAATTGCAAGGGCCTGAGGCCTTTTTCTCCTTTCTCACGCTAAGGAGAATTTCTCTCGGGTCTGCTGCAGTTTGCCTGTTCCTCCCTGGATCTTCCCAAGGTGATAAACCTCGGGAAAAACAGGAAGGAATTCACAATAAGATTAAGCACCTGCTGTTTTTCAGAAAGTAAGGAAAAACAGTTCTCACGATCCGTGAGAACGTTCTGTTTTCTTCTACTATCCAATGGACGGCCGTTCCTCTCTTCTTCAGCGATCCACACTATAAAAGTGGTTCGCCTTCACAATAAAGTTGCTTCTCTTTGCTGCTAGCTGGAGGAGTCATTGTCGTTATTCTCCGCGGCCGTATCGCGAATAACGACAGTCCACTGTAGCCGTCTAGAGATATTTGGAGACTGGCATTGCTCTGGAGCAAGTGCTCAAACATCTCTTCGGTTAACCTTTCAGGAGAGTTCCTTCCTTCCTCAGAAAGTTTGACCAGAAGGTGAATGCATGCAAAGTCACAACCAGCCAGCTTACGCAGTCTCATCCTTACTTTCTGAATCAGCTGAGCCATCAGCTCCTGTGGCTGAGTGATGGTTTTGGATCTTTGGTGGGAGAGGAAGACCCATTCTATCATGAAGAGTGAATCTTTCTGCCCCTCAATCCACTGGAATATTAGACCATGCAGGTGTGGAAGTTTTCCCAAAACAATGAATTTGAAAGGCAACTCAGGCTGATAGCGGTGAGCCTGCCTCTCTGCTAATGCTTTACAATTGCAGATTTTGCCTCTGGGGTCAGTTCCCTTGGAGAAACCAACTCCCTCTCCCCCTTTAATAAATTAAAAAGGGGTTGTAAGTCCTCATTTGTGAGACCTAGCCAGGGCCTTACCCAATTCAAAGACCCACACAGGGAGTGGACATTTGCTAGGGTTTTGGGATTACAATTGATTTCCAATTTCTATGAGACAATAGTCCGTGCAATAATTTTGAAGCCCAGATACTTCTAAGGTGGCATCCTTTGAACTTTGTCTTCCTGCAATTGAAATCCAGCAGAGGTTAAAACTTCTGTGTGTGTGTGTGTTGGAGTATTAAGTTATTGGAAGCACACGCTAATACATCATCTAAATACTGTAAAATTTTTGCTTCCCTTCTCTGTGCATGCACAGGGGACAGTAATGAAGCTACATACCACTGGCAGATGGAAGGACTGCACTTCATACCTTTTGGAAGCACTTTCCAGTGGTAGCGCTTCATTGGGGCTTCTCGATTCATCGAGGGAACTGAGAATGCAAATCTTGAGGCGTCTTCAGGGTCTAGGGGGATTTGGAAAAAACAATCTTTGATGTCTATTACAGCCAATTGCCAATCTCGGGGAAGCATTGTTGGAGATGGCATCCCAACTTGAGGAGACCACATGTCCTGAATTACTTTATTTATTTCTCTGAGATCATGTAATAATCTCCATTTGTCTTTCCCTGATTTTTTGAATTACAAAGACGGGAGAATTCCACAGGCTTGTTGTTTCTTCAATGTGTTTTTTTTGCCAATTGTTCCTCTACAAGCTGCTCAAGCGCCTTCAGATTTTCCTTTTTCATTGACCACTGAGCTACCCAAATTGGGGTGTCACTTAGCCATGTTAATTTCTGGATAGGGCGTTCCACAGTGGCCAGTTCTAAAAATCCTGAGGAGTTTTAGAGATAATCATTTTAATGCCCCACTGGGACATGGTAACAGTCTAAAGCAAAAGTAACTCCCAAAGCCGGAAGTAACAGTCAAAAGCAAAAATAAATCCCAAAGCCGGAAGTAGCCCAAACCCGGAAGTAGCTCCCACACCCGGAAGTACCTCCCAAACCCGGGAGTAAGACCCAAACCCGGAAGTAGCTCCCAAACCCGGAAGTAAGTCCCAAACCCGGAAGCAGCTTCCAAACCCGGAAGTAGCTCCCAAACCCAGAAGTAAGTCCCAAACCCGGAAGTACGACCCAAACCCGAAAGTAGCCGAAACCCGGAAGTAAGACCCAAACCCAGAAGTAAGGCCCAAACCCGGAAGTAGCTCCCAAACCCGGAAGTAAGACCCAATACCGGAAGTAGCTCCCAATCCCGGAAGTAAAACCCAAACCCGAAAGTAGGTCCCAAACCCGGAAGTAGCTCTCAAAAACCCGGAAGTAAGTCCCAAACCCGGAAGTAACTCCCAAACCCGGAAGTAACTCCCAAACCCGGAAGTAAGTCTCAAACCCGGAAGTAGCTCCCAAACCCGGAAGTACCTCTCAAACCCGGAAGTAAGTCCCAAACCCGGAAGTAGCCCAAACCCGGAAATAACATTCAAACCCGGAAGTAAGTCCTAAAGCCGGAACTAAGACCGAAACCCGGAAGTATCTCCCAAACCCGGAAGCAGCTCCCAAACCCGGAAGTAGCAGACCCAAACACGGAAGTAAGTCCCAAACCCGAAAGTAGCCCAAACCCGGAAGTAGCCCGAACCCGGAAGTAACTACCAAACCCGGAAGTAACTTCCAAATCCGGAAGTACCTCCCAAACCCGAAAGTACCTCCCAAACCCGAAAGTAAGTACCAAACCCGGAAGTAACTCCCAAACCCGGAAGTAAGTCCCAAACCCGGAAGTAAGACCCAAACCCGGAAGTAGCTTTTAAACCCGGAAGTAAGACCCAAACCCGGAAGTAGCTCCCAAACCCGGAAGTAAGTCCCAAACCCGGAAGTAACAGTCAAACCCGAAAGTAAAACCCAAACCCGGAAGTACCTCCCAAACCTGGAAGTAAGACACAAACCCGGAAGTAGCCCAAACCCGGAAGTAAGGCACAAACCCGGAAGTAGCTCCCAAACCCGGAAGTAAGTCCCAAACCCGGAAGTAAGTCCAAAACACGGAAGTGCCTCCCAAACCCGGAAGTAAGACCCAAACCCGGAAGTACCTCCCAAACTCGGAAGTAAGTCCTAAACCCGGAAGTAAGTCCCAACCCCGGAAGTACGACCCAAACCCGGAAGTAGCTCCCAAAGCCGGAAGTAGTGCCCAAACCTGGAAGTAGCCCAAACCCGGAAGCAACTCCCAAACCCGGAAGTAGCCCAAACCCATAAGTAACTCCCAAACCCGGAAGTACCTCCCAAACCCAGAAGTAAAACCCGAACCCGGAAGTAACAGTCAAACCCGGAAGTAAGTCCTAAACCCGAAAGTGAGTCCCAAACCCGGAAGTAAAACCCAAACCCGGAAGTAACAGTCAAACCCGGAAGTAACTCCCAAACCCGGAAGTAAGACCCAAACCCGGAAGTAACTTCTAAACCCGGAAGTAAGACCTAAACCCGGAAGTACCTCCCAAACCCGGAAGTACCGCCCAGACCCGGAAGTAAGTCCCAAACCCGGAAGTAAGTCCTAAACCCGGAAGTATCTTCCAAACCCGGAAGTAAATCCCAAACCCGGAAGTAAGTCTCAAACCCGGAAGTAAGTCCTAAACCCGGAAGTAACAGTCAAATTCGGAAGTAACTCCCAAACCCGGAAGTAAGACCCAAACCCGGAAGTTACTTTCAAACCCGGAAGTACCAACCAAACCCGGAAGTAACTCCCAAACCCGGAAGTAAGTCTTAAATTCGGAATTAACTACCAAACCCGGAAGTACCTCTTAAACCCGGAAGTAGCCCAAACCCGGAAGTAACAGTCAAACCCGGAAGTAAGTTTCAAACCCGGAAGTAGCCCAAACCCGGAAGTAACTCCCAAACACGGAAGTAAGACCCAAACCCGGAAGTACCTCCCAAACCCGGAAGTTAGTTTCAAACCCGGATGTAACAGTCAAACCCGGAAGTAACTCCCAAACCCTGTTCTTGGAGATGCTCCTTTTCAGATAAGAGTAACATGCAGGATCAAGCTATGCACCCCCTCTCCCCCAGCCTTTCAACATTTACTTCTGCAAAGCTTTTATCAGAAAAGTAACTGGTTTACCCCAGGAGCTTCCCTGAAACATGTTAAAGCTGATTCCTGCTTATCTCTTGAGTATTGTTTCTTAAATGCTGAATTGCATGGTTGAATGGTTTGCAAAAATAATGACTAATGTTACTGGCAGTGCAGCAAAGAGAATGTGCTTAGAAAAGAAGGGAGACTTTCTGGGGGCAATAGTAACTCTTGGCATGTGCTGGTTAGTTTTATAGATACTTACGTCCTGTGACAGAGCAACTGTCCCATGCTTTGAATGCCAAGTTATAATAAAATGCAAGTTGGTAGGGAAAGCAGCTCCCTGGAAAACACAGCTTGCCATTTTGTGTGCTGCTCTCACTGCATGTGCAGCTGTTAATGTGGAGACCAAAGGCAGGAGTCAAGGTGAACTGGGAAGGAGCAAACATGGGAGAAATAGAGGAATAAAGGGATAAAAGAGTCTCTTGTGTATCTGACTACTCACTGTGCTGGTGAGACTCTTCCTGATGCTTGATTACTGCAACCTGTCCTCTGTTCTTACTAAACCCAGTTTCCACCATCTTGTCCGTGGATGCACTCAGATCTTCAGTGTGTGTGTGAATGCTCATAAACTTCAAACCAAGCTAACCAGAGAGTGGGAGAAGAGATTTGAGTGCCTTGAGAGGCTGTGGGACCATGAAGGTCAGGGACTTTTGGGTGTGGGTTCCTCAAGCAGAGTGAGATTCCCCTAGGCTGGAGAGGGGGAGCAGGGCAGTGCTTTGTGTTTGAGTGCTAGATGCGTTCACAGGGATGCTGATAAAGGCACTGTTTTTCTGTCTGTATTTGATCTCTCAGGCCATCTCTCCTTCTCTCTCACTGTATGTCTGTCTGCCAGTGTTGGGAGCACCACCAGCTGGATCTGGGGACGTGGGACTGTAGCAGCCCTGCATCTGTCAGACAGGGAGATGAGGACTCACTCTGGTTCCTGGGAGTAGCCTGCTCAGATGCTTTGAGTGGTTTTTGCCAGATTTGTGTAATTTCATTTTTTCCCAAAACCAGGTTTGCATCTGTTCTTACATCCTTGTTAAGGAAGTTAAATAGCACCTATTTTAACAGTCATGCCCAAAATCCTGCCAGCAGAACCTCATCCATGGTTACTAGGATTTCTTCATTAACAGTTTCTTCAGTTATTCAGCTTTTAATACATTCAATGTGTTCTCTTATTCTGCTCTAATCAATTTACTTACTGTGTTAAGCACTTTATAGAAGTCTTAGATCTTCAGCTGCTGTAGTTTCAGCAATACTTGCAGTCTTCTTCAACTGTACAACCAAGGGTTTGCTTTTTTTTTTAGCAAGGTCTGTTTGTCTGCTACAATGTTGATTGTTACTATTTCTGTTTTTACCCTTTAATCCTTTATGTACTGCATCCTGAATTTTTACTTCCCTTACTTTTGTTCAGGGTAGATGTAGCAGATGTGTCCAGCAGACCTCTTCCAATCTCAGTGCAGGTACACAGGCTAAACAATCAACCAGAGGAGCTGTGCCCCATTAGGAACAAACAAGGCAAGGAAACATCTGTGAATGTAGCCTCTGAGGCAGGGAGAGAGCTTTTGTGCTGAACACGTTCTATTCTGTTCCTGACGTTCAAAACTTTGTCTCATTTCCTTGAAAACAGAAGGGACATGAAAAAAAATCCTTCATGCGCATACTGTCATTCTGTGTGTGCCAATGTTCAAGGTGTCTTTTAAATTTTTTTTTTTTTTTGCTGTATGTATGTGTTATATGCTGTGGTAAAGGTTGGTAACTGTGTGCATTTTGGTTAGGGAGAATTCTCAAAAGGGGAGAAAAGGATTTCTTCTTTGAGAGCATCTGGCCATGGGAGAAGCTTTTTGAGGGAACAATAGGATAGGCAGTAATAGATGTGCTAACTGGAGAGCTCAGGCTTGGGAAGTTTTCTTAGAGTAATGGGGAAGAAACACAAAACTAGGCCAGACATGATGAGAAGAGGAAAGATTTTTGTCTGTTAACCCAGAGGAGAACAAGCAGGGTTTGTTGAATCCGTAAGGGCTATTGAAGATTTCTAGTGTGCCAAGCAGGTCTGGAGGAAAAGGGCCCTTGTTGCAAAGATGTAGTTGGGCAGAAAAGGTATTTGTTGTCAAATGGCTGTATTTTACCTCTCTCTCTCTCAAAAGATTCTGGGTTTTCAGACATAAGACAGTTTTTCAAGTTTATGTTCTAATAAAACATAATTTCTTTCAAGCCCTTTTGGTATTTTTTTGTGTGTTCTCTTTAAAGAAAAGGTGCAGACAGACCTGTCTCAAAGCTCTGGCATGTTTGAAATCCAGTCACAGCATAAAAGTTAAAAAATGTTATTATAGTTGCTGAAATACATGAGGTCACCTTTAAAGAAATCCAGCTGACTGCATCTTGAGGACTCTTGAGTGAATTTGAAGAAAACTTTGCATACCTTCTTGGGGAAGCTTTTTAGTGTGAGTTTGTTTTAGAAAGCAGTTCTCAGTCTTAGCAGTTTGTAGCTCAATTCCCACTAGCTGTAGAGGACACTGGTGGAGCTGCAGAGCATATTAGGATAGGCTAATGTGGGATGACAGAAATGGAAAAAGAACATTGCTCTACACCAGACTTAGCTTTTTTAAACCCAAAAGGAGCACAGTTCCTTTAAAAGTTGAAAACTCTCCCAGGTAGTTGAACACTTTGGCTGATGTTGATTTTCTGGATGACTGGGGCTGGTAAGGAAACCTTCCCCCTGTGGTGGTACTGATTTACTGCATCAGGCCTGGGTATCTAAGGTGGCTTTCCAGGGACAAGAGGAGTAGCACAATTCCTTGGAGATTTCATAGTCCACCATACCTGATCTTCCTTATCAAACAGAGGGAGAATTACCTTGTAGATACATTTCCTTTTATTCAGGCTAGTCTGGTTTCCTGTTACAAACAAATAAACAAATAAACTAACCAAACAGAAAGGTTGTGTTCATGTTCCTGTTGTGTTCATGAGTGGAATTGCAGTTCAAATGTGATCCATTTTCCCTGCTGTCCTGGTTTGAAAGGGCAGGTGTCTGCCAGTAAGGGCAGAAGTTTCCCTTTGGAATAGAGACTTTGGTTCCACTCCCCTCCCCCAAGTATTATGATTGTTGGAATCAAGGACTCTGAGGCAGAGATAAGGGGGGTGGGAATAACAGCTCTTTTACTAATATATCTAACTATACAAACAAAAACCAATAACAGTTAGAATTGCTAACAGAACGAAATAGGTAGCTCGGTGTCAGTCCCTTTAGATGCAAGCACGCTGTCTCTGTGCTTAGTCCAGAGCCCAGATCTGCTGAAAAGCAAGCGGGAACAAAGGCAGGAAGGGGGGGGGGGGGGAGGGGCGGCAGCGGCTACGCCGGTCTCGGGCGGGAACGGGCAGGAGCGGCGGCTCCTCGCTCACCGTGTGTGTCCGGGTGATCAGCTGTGTCCGCAGAGGCAGGAGGCTGGAATGGGGCAGATGCAGGGCAGGTGATCGCAGAGGGTCTGGCGCTCCTGTGCTCGGCCGCGTGGCTGAACGATCCCAGGCGTCCTCCTCCCAGCTCGCCGGAAATGCGAGTGCCCTCCCGGAAGCCTCAGAGGCCCCTCCGGGAGCTGTTCCCACCCACCCCCTTTGTCTGGACCCATCAGGGACCCTGGGTGTAACCCGGCCAGCTCCATTGGCATGATAATGGGAAAAATTCTTTCAATTGACACAGTAACAGAAAAAAAAGACTCAACCCCCAACATTATCCACCCCGAATCTTTCCATGCCATCATGCTACATCATATTGAAACCTTTAAATTATATACATACATGTAGTTACAGGCACAGTATCATATATAGTTCACCCTAGAACAAGGTCCCCTTGGGGTATGCATCGGGTCTCTCCATCCTTTTGCATCACCCACCAAGTGCAACCTTGTCCTTGAGCGAAAACCACCCCACGAACAGGATTGTCTTTGCTGGAAGCAGAGTTCACCCAGACAGTTTTCCCTAACATGCCTCTCAGGTGTACCACTGGAACCTTATCTCCATCTGCTGCTCCCAAGGGCTCTGACTGGGCAGGGCCTGCTCTGTTAGTGGAACCTCGGGTATTCACTAACCATGTGGCCTTTGGTAGATTGATCTCCCAGTTCTTGAAAGTCCCCCCACCCAGTGCCTTTAAGGTGGTTTTAAGCAGACCATTGCACCGTTGGACTTTCCCAGCCGCTGGTGCATGGTAGGGAATATGGTACACCCACTCGATGCCGTGTTCTTTAGCCCAGGTGTTTATAAGGCTATTTTTGAAATGAGTCCCATTGTCTGACTCAATTCTTTCAGGGGTACCATGTCTCCAGAGGACTTGTTTTTCCAGGCCCAGGATGGTGTTCCGAGCAGTGGCGTGGGGCACAGGGTAGGTCTCCAACCATCCGGTGGTGGCTTCTACCATGGTCAGCACGTAGCGCTTGCCCTGGCGGGTCTGAGGCAGTGTGATATAGTCAATCTGCCAGGCCTCTCCGTACTGATATTTGGACCATCGCCCCCCATACCAGAGGGGCTTCACCCGCTTGGCCTGTTTGATGGCAGCGCACGTGTTACAGTCATGAATAACCTGAGAGATGCTGTCCATGGTTAGATCCACCCCTCGGTCTCGTGCCCAATTATAGGTGGCGTCTCTGCCCTGATGGCCTGAGGCATCGTGGGCCCATCGAGCCAGGAACAGTTCTCCCTTGTGTTCCCAATCTAAGTCTATCTTTGAGACCTCTATCTGTGCAGCCTGATCTACCTGCTCGTTGTGCCTGTGTTCTTCATTAGCCCGACTCTTGGGAACATGGGCATCCACATGACGGACTTTCACGGGGAGCTTCTCTACCCGAGTGGCGATGTCTTTCCACTCATCAGCAGCCCAGATTGGTTTTCCTCTACGTTGCCAGTCAGCCTTTTTCCACCTTTCCAGCCAACCCCACAGAGCATTGGCTACCATCCACGAATCAGTGTAAAGGTAGAGCTTTGGCCATTTCTCTCTCTCAGCAATGTCCAAGGCCAGCTGAACAGCATTGAGTTCAGCAAGTTGAATCGATCCACCTTCTCCTTCGGTAGCTTGTGCAACCTGTTGTGTGGGGCTCCATACGGCAGCTTTCCACTTCCGGTTCATCCCCACAATTCTGCAGGAACCGTCGGTGAAAGGGGCGTAGCGTGTTTCATCTGCTGGCAGCTGGTTGTACGGTGGAGCTTCTTCAGCCCGGGTCACTTGCTTCTGCTCCTCTTCATCAGCGAGACCAAAATCTTCACCTTCTGGCCAGTTTGTAATTATCTCCAAAATCCCAGGGCGATTCGGGTTACCAATACGGGCGCGCTGCGTGATGAGGGCAATCCACTTGCTCCGTGTGGCGTCGGTGGCGTGGTGAGTAAATAGAACCTTTCCTTTGAGCATCCACCCCAGCACTGGCAGTCGGGGTGCCAGGAGAAGTTGTGCTTCCGTGCCAATCACCTCTGAGGCAGCTTGAACTCCTTCATAGGCAGCCAAGATTTCCTTCTCTGTGAGAGTGTAATTGGCTTCAGATCCTTTGTAGCTTCTGCTCCAGAATCCCTGGGGTCGGCCTCGGGTCTCACCAGACACCTTCTGCCAAAGGCTCCAGGACAGACCATGGTTCCCAGCTGCAGAGTAGAGCACATTCTTTACCTCTGGTCCCGTCCTGACTGGGCCAAGGGCTTCTGCATGAGCGATCTCCTGTTTGATCTGGACAAAGGCTTGCTGTTGTTCGGGGCCCCAGTGGAAATCGTTCTTCTTGCGAGTGACCTGGTAGAGAGGGCTCACAATCTGGCTGTACTCAGGGATATGCATTCTCCAAAAGCCTATGGCACCTAGGAAAGCTTGTGTCTTCTTCTTGCTTGTTGGTGGAGACAAAGCAGTGATCTTATTGATGACCTCAGTGGGGACCTGGCACCGTCCATCCTGCCACTTCACTCTCAGGAACTGGATCTCTCGGGCAGGTCCTTTGACTTTGCTCTTTTTAATGGCCAAACCAGCTCCCAGCAAAATCTGGATGATCTTCTCTCCTTTCTCAAATACCTCCATTGCTGTGTTCCCCCACACAATGATGTCATTGATGTACTTCAAATGTTCTGGAGCCTCACCCTTCTCCAGTGCAGCCTGGATCAGTCCGTGGCAGATGGTGGGGCTGTGCTTCCACCCCTGGGGCAGTCGGTTCCAGGTGTATTGCACGCCTCTCCAGGTAAAAGCAAACTGAGGCCTGCACTCTGCTGCCAAAGGAATGGAGAAGAATGCATTTGCTATGTCAATGGTGGCATACCACCTTGCTGCCTTGGACTCTAGCTCGTACTGGAGTTCCAGCATGTCCGGCACGGCAGCGTTCAGCAGTGGAGTCGCTTCATTCAATGCCCGATAGTCCACAGTCAGTTTCCATTCTCCATCAGATTTCTGCACAGGCCAGATGGGACTGTTGAAAGGTGAGTGGCTCTTGCTGACCACCCCTCGGCTCTCTAGATCACGGATCATTTTGTGGATGGGGATCACAGCATCTCGATTTGTCCGGTACTGCCGGCGGTGCACTGTCATGGTAGCAATTGGCACCTGTTGCTCAGTCACTTTCAGGAGTCCTACTGCAGAGGGGTTTTCTGACAGTCCAGGCAAGGTGTTCAACTGCTTAATGCTCTCTGTCGCTACAGTAGCTATTCCAAAAGCCCACCTGAACCCCTTTGGGTCTTTGCAGTAGCCGTTCCTGAGGAAGTCTATGCCTAGAATGCACGGTGCCCCTGGGCCAGTTACAATAGGATGTTTCTGCCACCCCTTCCCTGTCAGGCTAATCTCAGCTTCCAGCAAAGTGAATTCCTGTGATACCCCATCACCCCAACAATGGAAACAGGTACCTTCCCCACATGTTCTGATGGTATCAGGGTGCATTGTGAGCCAGTATCAACTAACACTTTATGTTTCTGTGGCTTTGACGTGCCAGGCCATCGCACCCACACTATCCAATAGATCCTGTCATCCCATGCCTCTCCCTGGCTAGAGGCAGGGCCCCTCTAGCCCTGGTTATTACTTCTTTCCTGGGCATACATAGTGGAGGCTCCTTCCAGGGGATCTGACAGAACATCCTCCTTGCTGTAATACCCTGCAGCTTGCTTGTGAGAGGTTGAGGCTACCTTCATTTCAGTGCAGTTCCCTCGGTTAGCATTTCCCTCCCTGAGCTGATGCACCTGTTCTGCCAGGACAGAAGTGGGTTTCCTATCCCATTTTCCCATGTCTTCCCCATGGTCTCGCAGGAAAAACCACAGGTCAGCTCGTGCTATGATTACTGTGTCTTTTTCCTAATTACTTAGGATCAGACAAAGTATCCGCATGGGTTAGAAAAGGATACAAAAGAGGCTCTTTCAGGTCCCAGGTTTATTTCATGGCGATGGTGTGGCAGGAAAGAGGCAGATCCTCTCTGGGAGCGGGGTATTCAGGAGAAGGTAATGGGAGTGGCCTTGGATGGCAGCCAATGGGGTAAGGACACAGGGGGTAATACAGGAACTCCAGGTGGGCTACAAGGTCACAGGGGAAGGTCACAGGACAGGAAGAGGGACAGGGAGCCAGGGACCAACCGGAAGAGACGAACAGAGGTATGCTGAATCATTCTTTATACCTCATTACAACACACGCTCACTGACATTTGTTGTTTGATAAAATTGACTTTGTCACGTCTGCTGTCAGAGTTTTTTACTCCCATGGGTTTTTCCTCTCAAGAGGTCGTTTAGAGCGTCCATGATCTCAGGAGGAATCAGGATAATGTTGCAGAGCCATTGTAGAGATCCCACCAGCTGCATGTCATGGAGCATCTTGGTATCTCAGTGAATTTTTATCTGGGGAGGGGTTATGTAGGAGTTTGAAATTCCCACTCCCAGAAAGGTTATACAGGGTTTGTCACGATCCGCCCAACCCGAGCAGGAGTCGTGATCGGTTCTTTTATGGATCTCAGAGCACAAAAGACACAGCAGAGGACAAAACCAGTTTACTTCTTCAGAAATGCACTTTATTTAGTGCCAACTAAAATGTGATAGTGGGACAGAGAGAGAAAGGGGGGTTGGGATTACAGCTACCAAGACGGGCAGATGAATCCTGGTGGAGCAGCCAATAGATGTCTGTTGTCATCTGGGGAGATCTCAGGGGTCTCCTCTGAGAAAGTCACTTTTATAGTCCTTTCCCAAAGCCAGTGGCTTCTGGCCAAAAGGTGGGAAGATTTATGGACTATTGTATGTGGAGCTCGTTACCCTGAAGAACAGGTGGAAACAGGACGTTTCAAGGCACACCAAACCATCTTTGCTGTTATGAACACACGCAGGGCAGCCCATACTGACCAGTCCATTGTTCTTCCATCTGTGGGAGCTTTGTTGAGTCAGCGCCCCGTGACTAGTTGTCATGAGAAACCAGTCCTGGTGGGCATCACCTGTGGAACAGTCCCTCGGCGTTCCTCCATCCCTGGCCTCAGGTGAGGGTCGTGGGGCACAAACAGAGAGGCTCAGATGGAGTTTCACACAGTGCTCTGTCCACCATGATCTGACAGATGCTTGGGGAGCTGACCATTCCTTGGGGCAATACTGGAAGCACAGGTGAGGCCGGTGGCTTTTTGAGAAGACGATGGAAAAAGCAAAGTGCTCTTCGTCCTCGTCACACAGAGGAATGGAGAAGAAGCAGTCTTTAATGTCAAGCACTGCACAGGGCTGCCCTCTGGGTATCTTCATGGGCAGTGAGGTTTGTACTGGGCCCATTGGTTGAATTTTTTTGTTCACTCCCACAGGTCGTGCAGGAGGTGGAATCCCTCACCAGACGGATTACAAAGACCAGAGCGTTCCATGGGCTTCTGGAGGGTTCTGTGTGATTCTGCTGTAGCTCGTGGCCAATTATCTCAAGGAGGGTGGTCACTCGAGGCTTGGACAAGGGCCACTGCTCAATCCACACCTGGGTCAACCATTTCCATGTTGGTTTGATGGGTAACGGGGGGTACATGGTAGTGACCCTTAGAATAAATTTGTCACCCCCAACAAGGGTGGACAATCTGATATAAGATATGGGAAAAATGTGGTAGTTCTCCCTGGTCCTCTTTTGGTGCAGAGTGTTATTCCTACCTGTTGTGTGCTTTTTGGGGCCTGGCTTTGCCCTCCAACTCTGCTCACCATGGGGGCCTCCTCCAGTTTCCGCTGTAAAGGTCAGGATATCTCTGGGGTGACAGCAACATCTGACCCAGTGTCAACCCAGCAGGGGAGACAAACAGCAGAGTCATCAGACTTGTCATGGAGATGCAAACTGCCCATTTTATCAGAGGGTGTCTGCCCACCCTCACTGCCATGCCCACCCAGGGGTCTCATTCCTGCACCTTCATGGCCATGGCCACCCAGGGGTCTCATTCCTGCACGTTCATGGCCA
The DNA here is from genome assembly GCF_903797595.1 of Erithacus rubecula. Taxonomy (NCBI): domain Eukaryota; kingdom Metazoa; phylum Chordata; class Aves; order Passeriformes; family Muscicapidae; genus Erithacus; species Erithacus rubecula. Next base: position 1,177,987 of record NC_136685.1, on the reverse strand, counting down.
GGGTCACCCAGGGGTCTTGTTCCTGCACCTTCATGGCCATGGCCACCCAAAGGTCTCATTCTTGCACCTTCATGGCCATGGCCACCCAGGGGTCTCATTCCTGCACGTTCATGGCCAGGGTCACCCAGGGGTCTCGTTCCTGCACCTTCATGGCCATGGCCACCCAGGGGTCTCATTCCTGCACCTTCATAGCCAGGGTCACCCAGGGGTCTCGTTCCTACCCCTTCATGGCCATGGCCACCCAGGGGTCTCATTCCTGCACCTTCATGGCCATGGCCACCCAGGGATCTCGTTCCTACCCCTTCATAGTCAGGGTCACCCAGGGGTCTCGTTCCTGCACCTTCATGGCCATGGCCACCCAGGGGTCTCATTCCTGCACCTTCATGGCCAGGGTCACCCAGGGGTCTTGTTCCTGCACGTTCATGGCCATGGCCACCCAGGGGTCTCATTCCTGCATGTTCATGGCCATGGCCACCCAGGGGTCTTATTCCTGCACCTTCATGGCCATGGCCACCCAGGGGTCTCATTCCTGCACCTTCATGGCCAGGGTCACCCAGGGGTCTCTCCCCCAGGGGGTCATTTCTGGTAGTCCTGAGGGGTAGATGGGCTCAGCTGAATTATTGGTTGGGTTCCAAAATTGGTAATTTCTCGAGGGGGCAGTGGCCCATTGAGGATTGACATAAGTGGGCTGTTTCATGCCCCAAGTGGGAAGGAGGGTGTGCAGCCCTGATGCCCCCTCACCTCCTGTTTCCCTGCAGCTCAGATCTGCACTCTTTGGCAGAATGCCCCTTTTCTCCACTGGTCCACCATGGCCCCCAGGCCATGTGTGGCTGTTGATAGATGCCCTGACTGGGGCAATTTCTAGCAATAACCACGTTCTGTTATAACCATGGTAGTTTCCTGACCTCGTGGGTCTGCAGGCCCTCAGCCTGTGCCTGGGGGGTGACCAGGGTTGGGTCTGTGCCCATTAACTGCTGCAATTGTGTAGTGGGTGGTCTGCCCTGGTTACTGAGATCAGTTGCTTTGTGCAACTTGTTTGAAGACAATCATCCCCACCCCATCAAAAATCAATCTGCGGGTTTGATGTCAAATGGGAGCATTCATCCCCTCCAAAAACAGTCAATGAGAGACCATAGCTGAATTAATCCCTCTGTCCACAATTGCTTTAACAATTGTACATCCTTAGGATTGACTGGTGAGTAAATCCTCTGATTTCCTCCTTCCCCTCCTACTGGGACCAGGAACTGCATGGCTGATGGGGGTCAGTCATCACATGCTATTTTGATTTTCCTCCAGTCCATAAGCAGAGTTTGTTCCTTTTCTAACTTCCCCTTTGCCCAAGCAGGAGCAGTGTGGTTACTGATTTTGTATGTCCTCACTTTCTTTGTTGGGGTTGGAGTTGGTACGGACCACTTGTCAAGCCACTCATCCCAGCTGGAGTCTGACTTGGATCTGGAGCTCGACTGACTGGAAAATTCCAGAATCTGGAGCCTTTTTTGTGGGCTCCAGCCCCACTCCTTACCCTTGGGTTGGGCTGCTCCTTCCCCCTCAGCTGAGGGAGGCCCCTATCTCATGAGGATCTGTTTCCAGACACTGAGTGACCTCAATTCCGTATTTTTGGGTGGAGTATATAAAAAAAATTCCCAAAAATTTCCCAAACCCCAAAAAAATAACAAATCTCCCAAACTCCCAAATTCCAGTAAAAAAAAAACCACAAATCCTTTCCAAAAAAGCCCCAAATCCCAAAATCCCCTGTCCTGGTTTGAAGGAGAGGTGTCTGCCATTAAAGGCAGAAGTTTTGCTTTGGAACAGAGACTTTAATTCCACTGCCCCCAAATATTCTAATTGTTTGAATCAAGGACTCTGAGGCAGAGATAAGGGGGTGGGAATAACATCAATTTTACTAATAAATATAACTGTACAAACAGAAACAACAGCAGTTGTTAAAATTACCAACAAAACAGGACAGATCACTCAGTTCCTTACTCCTCTGTCTAGAATCATCAAAGGTCTGGGTGTAACCTGGCCAGCTCCATTGGCATGAAAATGGAAAAAATTCTTTAAATTGAAACAGTAACAGAAAAACACTCAACCCCCAACAGTTCCTGACCCCGATTCTGGAGAATCAAAGATGTTTCCCAATCCTAGAGAATCAAGGCTGGTTGTTGACCCCGATTCTGGAGAATCAAAGATGTTTCTCAATCCTAGAGAATCAAGGCTGGTTCCTGACCCTGATCCTGGAGAAGCAAAGATGTTTCCCAATCCTAGAGAATCAAGGCTGGTTGTTGACCCAGATTCTGGAGAATCAAAGATGTTTCTCAATCCCAGAGAATTAAGGCTGGTTCCTGACCCTGATCCTGGAGAAGCAAAGTTGTTTCTCAATCCCAGAGAATCAAGGCTGGTTCCTGACCCCCATCCCTCAGAATCAAAGGTGTTTCCTGATCCTGATCCCAGAGAATTAAAGATGTTTCCTGATCCTGGAGAATCAATGCTGGTTCCCATCCCCGAGTCCTCAAAATCAATGGAGCTTCCCCATCCTGGAGAAGCAAAGGTGCTTCCTGATCCCAGAGAATCAAAGGTGTGTCTCGATCCTGGAGAATCAAACATGTTTCTCAATCCCAGAGAATCAAGGCTGATTCCTGACCCTGATCCTGGAGAATCAAACATGTTTCTCAATCCCAGAGAATCAAGGCTGATTCCTGACCCCGACCCCGGAGAAGCAAACATGTTTCTCAATCCCAGAGAATCAAGGCTGATTCCTGACCCCAAGTTCTCAGAATCAAAGGTGTTTCTGGATCCCAGAGAATCAAGGCTGGTTCCCAACCCTGAGTCTTCAAAATCAAGGATGGCTCCCCACCACAATCCTGGAGAATCGAAGCTGTTTCCTGATCTCAGAGAATCAAGGCTGGCTCCTGACCCTGATCCTGGAGAATCAAAAATGTTTCCAGATCTCAGAGAATCAAGGCTGGCTCCTGACCCCGATCCTGGAGAATCAAAGTTGTTTCCTGATCTCAGAGAATCAAGGCTGGCTCCTGACCCTGATGCCACAGATTCAAGGGCAGCTCCTAATCCTGATACTGCAGAATCAGTTCCTAACCCCACAGATCCAAGGGCAGCTCCTAATCCTGATCCCACAGAATCGGTTCCTAACCCCACAGATCCAAGGGCAGCTCCTAATCCTGATCCCACAGAATCGGTTCCTAACCCCACAGATCCAAGGGCAGCTCCTAATCCTGATCCCACAGAATCGGTTCCTAACCCCACAGATCCAAGGGCAGCTCCTGACCCTGATCGCACAGATCCAACAGCAGCTCCTGACCCCAGTCCCACAGTTCCTAAGGCAGTTCCTGATCCTGAGGGTCCGAAGGCAGCTCCCAGTCCTGATCCCACAGATCCAAAGGTGGTTCCTGATCCTGATCCCACAGATCCGAAGGTGGTTCCTGATCCCGAGGGTCTGAAGGCAGCTCCCAGTCCTGATCCCACAGATCCAATGGCAGCTCCTGACCCCAGTCCCACAGCTCCTGGGTCAGTTCCTGATCCCACAGCTCCAATGGCAGTTCCTGATCCCACAGTTCCTGGGGCAGTTCCTGATCCCACAGCTCTTGGGGCAGTTCCTGATCCCACAGTTCCTGGGGCAGTTCCTGATCCCACAGCTCCTGGGGCAGTTCCTGATCCCACAGTTCCTGGGGCAGCTCCTGATCCCACAGTTCCTGGGGCAGTTCCTGATCCCGAGGGTCCCTCGCTGGGTTCCAGCTCCGCAGCCGGGGCAGGATCCCGGGAGCCGCTCGGGGCCGCCCCTCCCCCACAGCCATTGGGGGCTCTCGGCAGCCCCGAGCTGGGCTGGGCACAGAACTCATGGCCCTCATTGCCTGGGAATGAAGGGGTTAATTAGCCACTAATTAATTAATTAGGGGACCATTAAAAGGAGAAATGAAGAATTACAGGTGTGGGATCTCAGCAGGAACAGCCCCGGGATCATTCCAAGGGAATTTGGGCAATACAGAACTCATAATGCTGGTAGCCTGGGGAGTTAATTAGTTAATTGGCTAATTAGGGGGAAATTTAAAAGGGAAATGAAGAATTAGAGGGGTGGGGTCCCAGCAGGAAAAGCCCTGGGATCACTTCAAGGGAATTTGGAGGTGTAGAACTCATAGCCCTCATAGCCTAGGCATGAAGGGGTTAATTAGCCATTAATCAATTAATTAGGGGCTGATTAAAGGAGGAAATGAAGAATTAGAGGGTAGGGTCCCAGCAGGAAAAGCTACAAAAAAAAGTGTGAAATAAAGGGAGGAAAAAAAGGTAGAAAAAGGGGGAAAAGGAAAAAAGTGGGAAAAGGAGAGAAAAATGGGGGAAAAACAGGGAAAAGGGAGGAAAAAAGTGGAAAAAAGTGGGAAAAGGGAGAGAAAAAAGAGGTGTGTGGGAAAGGGAGGTAAAAGAGAGAAAAGGGAGGAAAAGGAGGGAAAATGGGGGGAAAGTGGGGAAAGGGAGAGAAAATGGGGGAGAAAAGGGAAGAAAATGGGAATAAAGGCAGGAAAAGAGGCAAAATGTGGGAAATGGGGAAGAATCTGGCCAGAATTCCCAGATCCCAGAGGATCCCAAAGGATCCCCAGACCCACCTTGCCAGCTGGGAGAGTTCATGGTGTTGGAACCTGGGGAAAAACAGGAAAAATGGGAATTTTTCACGGGTAAAACTCAGAATTTGGGGTGAAATCAGTGGGGGGTTTGTGGGACAATGGGGGATTTTGGGAGGGGTTGGGATTTGGGGTGAAGCTGTGATGGGTTTTGCATCAAAAATTAGGAATATAAGGGAAGGATTTGGGGGGATGAAGAGATTCTGGGAGCTGGTGGTGGGGTGGGAGGAGAAGGGGGAAATGGGGAGAAAATGGGGGGAAGAGTGGAGAAAATGGGAAAAAATGGGGAAAAAAGGGGAGAGGGAGGGAAAATGGGGAAATGGGAGAAAGGGTGGGAAGGAACTAAAAAGGAAAAAAGGAGAAAAAATGGAACAAAAAAAAAGGGGAGAAGGAGAAAAAATGTGGGAAAAGGGAAAAAAGGGGAGAAAGGGAGGAAAAAAAGGGAAAGGGGGAAAAGAGGAAGGAAAAAGGGAAGAAAAGGAGAAAAAGTGGGGAAAAGGTAAAAAGGGGGGAAAAGTGGGGGAAGAACAAGGGAAAAGAAAAAGGGAAAGAAAGGAGGAAAAAGTGAGAAAAAATCGAGAAAAAGGGAGAAAATGGGGAATAAAAAAAAGGAGAAAAATGGGAGAGAAAGAGGGAAAAAAGAGAGGAAAGGGGGGGAGGGAAGGAAATTGGAAGGGAAGGGGAAAAATTCAGGAAAAATATGGGAAAAACTCACCCTGGGTGTCAGTGGCCCCAGTGTCCCAGGTGCAGCATCCTGGGGGGAAAAGGAGGAACTGTGTCAGCAGGGGAGGGAAAATTCCCAATTTTCCCAAAAATCCCAAATCCTAAACCCTTTTCTGTGGATCCTGGAAGAATTCCAGCCAGGATTCCATATATTCAATTTCCAGGGATTTTTGGAGCTCCTGAAGGTGGATTTGAGGGAAGGAAAGGATGGAAGGCTCCAGATGGGAACAGAATCCAGGATTTTGGGAATATTTTTCCTCTGCCATCCCAAAAAACTCCAGTGAGGAGCTCTGATGTATTTGGAAAAACTTGGACTGAGAGAATTCCTATTCAGGATCCTGGGATTTGCTTAGAAGGAGGTGAAATCCTGGTGAAAAAGGAGATTTTGAGGGCACCAGGGTTGGGATTTTCCAGGGCAATTTTCCTTTCCCTATTTCTTTTCCCTGAGGAATTCAGGGGAAATTCCAAAGGGAATCCTAAGGAGATCCAGGTGGAATCTACAGGAATTTCCAGGGAAAATCGTGAGGGAATTCTGAGGGAATACAGAGGGATTTCCAGGGGGGATCCTGAGGAGATCCAGGGAAAATCCTGAGGGGATCCAAGGGAATTTCCAGGGAAAATCGTGAGGGAATTCTGAAGGAATTTACGGGAATTTCCAGGGGGGATCCTGAGGAGATCCAGGGAAAATCCTGAGGGAATCCAGGAGAATTTCCAGGGGGGATCCTGAGGGGATCCAGGAGCATTTCCAGAGGAAATCCAGGCAGGAATACGAAGGGAAATCCAGAGGGCGATCCAAGGGGGCTGCAAAGTTGGGGGTTCCAGGGGATCCCCCTGAGGAGGGGACACGGGATGTCCTAAGGACGGCACAGGAGCCCGGGAAGGCAACACGGGACCCGCCGGGAGGGGACACGGGGCCCCGCCCGGGTGTGGTCACGGTTGGGATGGGACAGGACGGGGGAAACTGAGGCACAGGGCCCGCCACCATTTCCCCCCCCGCTGCCCCCTCATGGCGGGCACGGGAGCCACGACCCTCCCTCAGCCCGCAACAGCCAATCAGCGCGGGCTTGCGGTGATTGACGTGGCACTCAGCCAATCAGCCACGGCGGCGCTTTATGCGGGGGCGACTGCTGCGCTTCCCGCTGAGACGGAGCCCCCCCCGCCACCCGCCGGTAACGGAGCCGGTGCTGAGGAAGCGACGGGAAGGAGCCGCCGCCACCCTGGGGAAGCCCCGGCCAGCACCTACCGCCGTATCCCGGCTCCATTGCCGCCACCTCCGCGCGGCGCCTCCGCCGCCGCTGCTTCGCCGCGCGACTCTGTCGTTCGGGGAAAAGAGGAACCGCCGTCCTCCCGCTAGGTACCGCCCACTATTCTGATTGGCAGATCTCCGCAGACCTGGAGCTCTCATTGGTCACTCTGCTTCCCGCCAATGATCTGATTGGTGGAGGCGCTTCCGGCCCAGGCGGTGTTCTGCCTCCTGATTGGCTGAGCCACGCCCCTTGCCGGCTGTGAGGGAAAGAGGGGCCGCCATGGAGTCCCCGGGAGCGGCCCCGAAATGGGCCCGAAATGGCCCCGAAATGGGCCCGAAATGGCCCCGAAATGGCCCCGAAATGGTCCCGAGCAGGTGCCAGAGGGGCCTTAAAATGGCCGCGGACAGTGACAATGTCCCCAGCGCCTCACAGGGAGTGTCCCCAGCGCCTCAGTGACACTGTCCCCACATCCCCTCACGGTCTTCAAATCCCCTTAAATGTCCTCCCAAATTAGCACCCCATCCCTAAACACCCACCCCTAATTAACACCCCTCTCTAACCCTAACACCCACCCCTAATTATCACCCCTCCCGAACCCTAACAGTCACCCCTAATTAGCACCCCTCAATAACCCTAGCACCCACCCCTACTTCACACCCACCCCTAACCCTACACTTAGGGTGACGGTGTTAGGGTGACGGTGTAAAACTCGGGTTAGGGGTCAGGGGTCAAGAGTCAGGGGTCAAGGGTTAGGGTCAGGGTCAAGGGTCAAAGGTCAAAGGTCAGGGGGTCGGGGGTCAAGGACCAAAGGTCAAAGGTCAGGGTCAAGGTTTAGGGGTCAAAGGTTTAGGGGTCAAAGGTCAAGGGTCGAAGGTCAAGGGTCAAGGGCCAGGGGGTCAAGTGTCAGAGGTCAGGGGTCAAAGGTCAAGGGTCAAAAGTCAAGGGTCAAAGGTCAAGGGTCAGGGGTCAAGGGCTAGGATCAGGTGGCAAGGGTCAAAGGTCAAAGGTCAGGGGTCAAAGGTCAAAGGTCAAGGGTCAAAGGTCATGGGTCAAGGGTCAAGGGTCAGGGGTCAGGGGGTCAGGGGTCAAAGGTCAATGGTTAGGGTTCAAGGGTTAGGGTCAGGGGTCAAGGGTCAAAGGTCAAAGGTCAGGGGGTCAAGGGTCATGGGGTCAAAAATCAAAGGTCAGGAATCAAGGGTAAAAGGTCAGGGGTCAAAGGTGAGAGGTCAGGGGTCAAAGGTCAGAGGTCAAAGGTCAAAGGTCACGGGGTCAAAGGTCACGGGGTCAAAGGTCATGGGTCATGGGTCAAAGGTCATGGGTCAAAGGTCATAGATCACGGGGTCAAAGGTCACGGGGGTCAAAGGTCACGGGATCAAAGGTCAGGGGTCAGGGGTCAAAAATCAGGGGTCAGGGTTCAAAGGTCAAAGCTCAATGATCACGGGGTCAAAGGTCAAAGGTCACGGGGTCAAAGGTCAGGGGTCAAAGGTCAAACATCACGGGGACAAAGGTCACGGGTCAAAGGTCAAAAATCACGGGGTCAAAGGTCACGGGTCAAAGGTCAAAGGTCACGGGGTCAAAGGTCACTGGGTCAAAGGTCAAAGGTCACGGGTCAAAAAATCAAAGGTCACGGGGTCAAACGTCGGGGGTCAGGGGTCAAAGGTCAAAGGTCAAGGGGTCAAAGGTTCGGGGTCAGGGGGACAAAAATCAAAGGTCAATGGTCACGAGGTCGAAGGTCAAAGGTCACGGAAATCAAAAGTCACGGGGTCAAAGGTCAAAGGTCACGGGGTCAAAGGTCAAAGGTCATGGGTCAAAGGTCATAGGTCATAGGTCATGGGGTCAAAGGTCAAGGGTCATGGGAGTCAAAGGACAATGGTCAAAGGTCAAAAACCATGGGGGTCAAAGGTCAAAAATCAAAAGTCATGGGGTCAAAAATCAAGGGTCATGGGGTCAAAGGTCAAAGGTCAAAGGCCATGGGTCACGGGTCAAAGGTCAAAGGTCATGGGGTCAACGGTCAAAGGTCATGGGGTAAAAGGTCAAGGGTCATGGGTCATGGGGTCAAAGGTCATGGGTCAAAGGTCATAGGTCATGGGGTCAAAGGTCAAAGGTCAAAGGTCATGGGGTCAAAGGTCAAAAGTCATGGGGTCAAAGGTCAAAGGTCAGGAGTCAAAGGTCAAAGGTCATGGGGTCAAAGGTCAAAGGTCAAAGGTCGTGGGGTCAAAGGTCAAAGGTCAAGGGTCATGGGGTCAAAGGTGAAGGGTCATGGGTCAAAGGTCAAAAGGTCAAAGGTCATGGGTCAAGGGGTCAAAAGGTCAAAGGTCACGGGGTCAAAGGTCAAAGGTCAAAAGTCATAAGGTCAAAGGTCAAAGGTCGCGGGTCAAAGGTCAAAGGTCAAGGGTCATGGGGTCAAAGGTGAAGGGTCATGGGGTCAAAGGTCAAAAGGTCAAAGGTCATGGGTCAAGGTATCAAAAGGTCAAAGGTCACGGGGTCAAAGGTCAAAGGTCAAAAGTCATAAGGTCAAAGGTCAAGGGTCATGGGGGTCAAAGGACAAAGGTCAAAGGTCATGGGGTCAAAGGTCATGGGTCATGGGGTCAAAGGTCAAAAGTCAAAGGTCAGGGGTCAAAGGTCATGAGGGTCAAAGGTCAAGGGTCATGAGTCAAAGGTCAAAGGTCATGGGGTCAAAGGTCAAAGGTCATGGGGGTCAAAGGTCAAAGGTCGTGGGGTCCAAGGTCAAAGGTCAAGGGTCATGGGGTCAAAGGTCATGGGTCAAAGGTCATAGGTCATGGGGTCAAAGGTCATGGGGTCAAAGGTCATGGGGTCAAAGGTCATGGGGTCAAATTAATGGGGTCAAAGGTCAAAGGTCATGGGGTCAAAGGTCAAAGGTCAAGGGTCATGGGTCAAAGGTCAAAGGTCATGGGGTCAAAGGTCATGAGGGTCAAAGGTCAAGGGTCATGGGGTCAAAGGTCAAAGGTCATGAGGGTCAAAGGTCAAGGGTCATGGGGTCAAAGGTCAAGGGTCATGGGATCAAAGGTCATGGGTCAAAGGTCACAGGTCATGGGGTCAAAGGTCAAGGGTCTTGGGTTTAAAGGTCAAAGGTCATGGGGTCAAAGGTCAAAGGTCAAGGGTCATGGGTCAAAGGTCAAAGGTCAAAGATCAAAGGTCATGAGGGTCAAAGGTCAAGGGTCATGGGTCAAAGGTCAAAGGTCATGAGGGTCAAAGGTCATGGGGTCAAGGGTCAAAGGTCATGGGTCAAAGGTCAAAGGTCAAGGGTCATAAGGTCAAAGGTCAAGGGTCATGGGGTTAAAGGACAAAGGTCATGGGGTCAAAGGTCAAAGGTCAAGGGTCATGGGGTCAAAGGTCATAAGTCAAAGGTCAAAGGTCATGGGGTCAAAGGTCATGGGGTCAAAGGTCAAAGGTCATGGGGTCAAAGGTCAAAGGTCACGGGGTCAAAGGTCATGGGGTCAAAGGTCATGGGGGCAAAGGTCATGGGGTCAAAGGTCAAAGGTAACGGGGTCAAAGGTCAAAGGTCATGGGGGGTCAAAGGTCAAAGGTCATGGGGGTCAAAGGTCAAAGGTCATGGGGGTCAAAGGTTAAAGGTCAAAGATCAAAGATCGGGGTTAAAGGTCAAAGGTCATGGGGTCAAATGTCAAAGGTCAGGGGGGGTCAAAGGTTAAAGGTCAAAAGTCATGGGGTCAAAGGTCATGGGGTCAAAGGTCAAAGGTCATGGGGGGTCAAAGGTCAAAGGTCAGGGGTCATGGGGTCAAAGGTTAAAGGTCATGGGGTCAAAGGTCAAAGGTCAAAGGTCATGGGGCAAAGGTCAGGGGTCATGGGGTCAAAGGTCAGGGGTCAAAGGTCAAAGGTCAAAGGTCAAAGGCCAAGGATCATGGGGTCAAAGGTCAAAGGTCACGGGGTCAAAGGTCAAAGGTCAAAGGTCACGGGGTCAAAGGTCATGGGGTCAAAGGTCAAAGATCAAGGGTCAAAGGTCATGGAGGTCAAAGGTCATGGGGGCAAAGGTCATGGGGTCAAAGGTCAAAGGTAACGGGTCAAAGGTCAAAGGTCATGGGGGGTCAAAGGTCAAAGGTCAAAGGTCAAAGGTCATGGGGTCAAAGGTCATGGGGTCAAAGGTCAAAGGTCAAAGGTCACGGGGTCAAATGTCATGGGGTCAAAGGTCAAAGATCAAGGGTCAAAGGTCATGGGGGTCAAAGGTCATGGGGTCAAAGGTCAAAGGTCATGGGGTCAAAGGTCATGGGGTCAAAGGTCAAAGGTCACGGGGTCAAAGGTCATGGGGTCAAAGGTCAAAGATCAAGGGTCAAAGGTCATGGAGGTCAAAGGTCATGGGGGCAAAGGTCATGGGGTCAAAGGTCAAAGGTAACGGGGTCAAAGGTCAAAGGTCATGGGGGGTCAAAGGTCAAAGGTCATGGGGTTAAAGGTCATGGGGTCAAAGGTCAAAGGTCATGGGGTCAAAGGTCATGGGGTCAAAGGTCAAAGGTCAAAGGTCATGGGATCAAAGGTCACGGGTCAAAGGTCAAAGGTCATGGGGTCAAAGGTCATGGGGTCAAAGGTCAAAGGTCATGGGGTCAAAGGTCAAAGGTCATGGGGTCAAAGGTCATGGGGTCAAAGGTCATGGGGTCAAAGGTCAAAGGTCAAAGGTCAAAGGTCAAAGGTCAAAGGTCAAAGGTCACGGGGTCAAAGGTCATGGGGTCAAAGGTCAAAGATCAAGGGTCAAAGGTCATGGGGTCAAAGGTCATGGGGTCAAAGGTCAAAGGTCAAAGGTCATGGGGGCAAAGGTCATGGGGTCAAAGGTCAAAGGTCATGGGGTCAAAGGTCAAAGGTCATGGGGTCAAAGGTCAAAGGTCATGGGGTCAAAGGTCAAAGGTCAAAGGTCATGGGTCAAAGGTCATGGGGTCAAAGGTCATGGGGTCAAAGGTCAAAGGTCAAAGGTCATGGGGTCAAAGGTAAAGGTCACGGGGTCAAAGGTCATGGGGTCAAAGGTCAAAGGTCAAAGGTCATGGGGTCAAAGGTCAAAGGTCACGGGGTCAAAGGTCATGGGGTCAAAGGTCATGGGGTCAAAGGTCAAAGATCAAGGGTCAAAGGTCATGGGGTCAAAGGTCATGGGGTCAAAGGTCAAAGGTCATGGGGGTCAAAGGTCATGGGGTCAAAGGTCAAAGGTCACGAGGTCAAAGGTCATGGGGTCAAAGGTCAAAGGTCAAAGGTCATGGGGTCAAAGGTCAAAGGTCAAAGGTCAAAGGCCAAGGATCATGGGGTCAAAGGTCAAAGGTCACGGGGTCAAAGGTCAAAGGTCAAAGGTCACGGGGTCAAAGGTCATGGGGTCAAAGGTCAAAGATCAAGGGTCAAAGGTCATGGAGGTCAAAGGTCACGGGGTCAAATGTCATGGGGTCAAAGGTCAAAGATCAAGGGTCAAAGGTCATGGGGGTCAAAGGTCATGGGGTCAAAGGTCAAAGGTCATGGGGTCAAAGGTCATGGGGTCAAAGGTCAAAGGTCATGGGGTCAAAGGTCAAAGATCAAGGGTCAAAGGTCATGGAGGTCAAAGGTCATGGGGGCAAAGGTCATGGGGTCAAAGGTCAAAGGTAACGGGGTCAAAGGTCAAAGGTCATGGGGGTCAAAGGTCAAAGGTCATGGGGTTAAAGGTCATGGGGTCAAAGGTCAAAGGTCATGGGGTCAAAGGTCATGGGGTCAAAGGTCAAAGGTCAAAGGTCATGGGATCAAAGGTCACGGGTCAAAGGTCAAAGGTCATGGGGTCAAAGATCAAAGGTCACTGGGTCAAAGGTCAAAGGTCATGGGGTCAAAGGTCAAAGGTCAAAGGTCATGGGGTCAAAGGTCATGGGGTCAAAGGTCATGGGGTCAAAGGTCAAAGGTCAAAGGTCAAAGGTCAAAGGTCAAAGGTCAAAGGTCACGGGGTCAAAGGTCATGGGGTCAAAGGTCAAAGATCAAGGGTCAAAGGTCATGGGGTAAAGGTCATGGGGTCAAAGGTCAAAGGTCAAAGGTCATGGGGCAAAGGTCATGGGGTCAAAGGTCAAAGGTCATGGGGTCAAAGGTCAAAGGTCATGGGGTCAAAGGTCAAAGGTCATGGGGTCAGATGTCATGAGGTCAAAGGTCAAAGGTCATGGGGTCAAAGGTCATGGGGTCAAAGGTCATGAAGTCAAAGGTCAAAGGTCAAAGGTCATGGGGTCAAAGGTAAAGGTCACGGGGTCAAAGGTCATGGGGTCAAAGGTCAAAGGGCAAAGGTCATGGGGTCAAAGGTCAAAGGTCACGGGGTCAAAGGTCATGGGGTCAAAGGTCATGGGGTCAAAGGTCAAAGATCAAGGGTCAAAGGTCATGGGGTCAAAGGTCATGGGGTCAAAGGTCAAAGGTCATGGGGTCAAAGGTCATGGGGGTCAAAGGTCAAAGGTCACGAGGTCAAAGGTCACGAGGTCAAAGGTCAAAGGTCAAGGGTCAAAGGTCATGGAGGTCAAAGGTCATGGGGGCAAAGGTCATGGGGTCAAAGGTCAAAGGTAACGGGGTCAAAGGTCAAGGTCATGGGGGGCAAGGTCAAAGGTCATGGGGTCAAAGGTCAAAGATCAGGGGTCATGGGGTCAAAGGTCATGGGGTCAAAGGTCAAAGGTCATGGGGTCAAAGGTCAAAGGTCACGGGGTCAAAGGTCATGGGGTCAAAGGTCAAAGATCAAGGGTCAAAGGTCATGGAGGTCAAAGGTCATGGGGCAAAGGTCATGGGGTCAAAGGTCAAAGGTAACGGGGTCAAAGGTCAAAGGTCATGGGGTCAAAGGTCAAAGGTCATGGGGTCAAAGGTCATGGGGTCAAAGGTCAAAGGTCAAAGGTCATGGGATCAAAGGTCAAAGGTCATGGGGGTCAAAGGTCAAAGGTCATGGGGTCAGAGGTCAAGAGTCATGGGGTCAAAGGTCAGGGGTCAAGGGTCAAAGGTCAGGGGTCAAAGGTCAAAGTCAAGGATCAAAGGTCAAAGATCAAAGGTCATGGGGGTCAAAGATCAAAGGTCATGGGGTCAAAGGTCAAAAGTCATGGTTCAAAGGTCAATGGTTCAAGGGTCATGGAGGTCAAAGGTCAAGGGTCATGGGTCAAAGGTCAAAGGTCAGGGGTCAAAGGTCAAAGGTCATGGGTCAAAGGTCAAAGGTCAAGGGTCATTGGGTCAAAGGTCTAAAGTCAGGATTCAAAGGTCAAAGGTCAAAGGTCAAAGGTCAAGGGTTAAAGGTCAGGGGTCAAAGGTCAGGGGTCAAGGGTCAACATACCTATTTTCCAAAAGTGTTTTCAGAGATCCAGCTGTGGGGAAGCTATTGTGAAGGTTTGTAACCTTCTCAGAGGTAAAAAAGTATTTACTATTGATATGAATAGATTGTCATTGATAAGCAGCTGAGATTCTCTAGTACTGGAGAAAAAAAATCAGTTTTATTTCAATAAAATTGAATAATGACATGGTGATTCCTACATTCCAAACTCTGTTAGTCCTTGTCCTTTCAAAGCGCAAAGAAGTTGAAGTAATGGAACAGAATTATTCCACGTAAAACATTCTGCGTGAACCATTTTTGTTTTAGCCTCTTCATTTAAAATATCTGAGTTCTTTGTCCTTTCATTTTAAGCAATCTTGTTCTATCTGTGGACACCCTTTTTGCTAAGCTAGTAAGAGATGGAAAATAGGAACAAAATGAGTTTTAGCATGATGTGCATGACTGTGTTTCAGTAACCTTCCTGTTTATCATTAGGGCAAAATAGAAGAAAATAATTTCTTCTGAACCTGGTTTCCTTTTCTAGCATAAATTGTTGGTTTCTAGCTCAAGGAGCATCTTAGATTAGTCCATAGTCAGAAAGCTGAAGGAGCATCTGGAATTTTAGCACCTGTCATATGTGATGGAGTTATGCTCATCCTGCATTCATACCTGGTGAAAAATACAGATGGTGCTGGTTTGTATTTCTGAAACCTTCCATTAGCAGTTTCCATCTTTGCAGCAGCACAAGTGGGGGGCAGGGGGGAGTACATGAAGGTTTATAAGCAGGGTGAAATCTTTGTGTAGGTACGATAACACAACTTGCAGGAAGGTACAGCTGCCAATGAAAACAAGTTTCAGCTCTGCTCCTGGGGTTTTTATCCAGATGAATGCTGATTGTTCAGCATTACCTAATGGCCAGCTTCTTTCAGAATTTACAAAGGTATCTGTGCAAACTATATTTTAGCATAATATATATGTATACTTTATTGATGATAACTAATACATTAATAAAGCACACATTATACAGAACCAGGAGAGCAACGGTGAGTCGCAGGTAAGCATAAGGAGGTGCATGTGGCAGATGAGACTCTTCTGTGTGCTGACTATCCTTTGGATTTCCTGTATAAATAAAGCAAACTATGGTGAGCAGTTTTGAAATAGGAGGATGGATATATTGCATTAATATGTATTTGACTTGCAGTCAATGGTATTATTGTGCATTTGCTGCTGCATTTCCAGGTATTGCTCTATATGTAAATTTGCATTTAACAGCGTGTATATGGATTGTGTTTGTAATTCAATTTGTATCTGTACTTGCCTTTGTATACATTGTTTGGCTGTGTTTGATGAAGTGTAAATTAAAAAAAAAATTCATTCAATAAAATTGAATATAATAAAGATACCCCAGTCCTTCTCCCCCCTCTTCCCCTGGCTCCTGTCTTTATTTGGTATGATTTATTCATTTTCTTCACTGTCTTTCTTGCTTTGCTTCTCACTTTACTTTTCAGTCTATTTCTGGCTTTGCTTTTCTATTTTGAGCTCTCTGCGTCTCTCTGGTTCTCTAAGTCTATCACTATATCCTTATTTCCCTCTACCACTCTTTCCCTGTAAGTCTGTTTCTTCTCTGTTTCTCTAACTGTGTATTACTATTTTCCTTTAACCCCTAAGTATTTTGCTTTCTCTCTCTCACCCTAACTCTTTCTGTCTCTGTGTTTCTTTTTCTAATTCTCTATGTCTCTCAGTGACCCCACCCCCCCCGCTCCCAGGAAAAGAGGCCCCGCCCCAAGAGCCAGAGGCCCCACCTCCAGCAGAGGAGGCCCTGCCCCTGGGGGTGAAGCCCCGCCCCCCAGACTATGGGACATGTCCCCTCCCTGGTGGGTGCAGCCTACTTTCCTGGAAGGCAAGGGCTGTTCTTCCGTAGGCATGGCCTCTTTGTAGGCGTGGTCTCATTTCCTGAGGCAAGGGGCTATTCCCTGGTGGGCGGGGCCACCTTCCTTGGGGGTGGAAGGGATCTCCTCTCCTGGGGGCGTGGCCCCCTCCCCGGTGAGTGTGGCCTCTCCTCCAGTGTGAGCACTTAAGGTGATGAGAGAACAGGGCAGCCCCAGGTGTGAGCACTTAGGGTGAGCAGTCCCAGGTGTTCACAATGAGAGTGAGGATGAGCAGGTCCTGCTGGGGGCTGTTTTAGGGGGAGGGTTTTACTGCTCTCTTCGGTATGGAGCTGCTGGGGGAGAGCAGTTTATGGTGGGTTCCCGGGGGTACCTCGTGGAACGGAGGTGAGAGCACCTCACAGGATCTGGGGAAATGCTGGGATGTGGAGCACTGCTTCAGCGAGGTGCTGAGGGACACTTCTGTGCGAGAAAGCAACTGCTGAACAGGTGAGCCAGTGTGGCTTTGTAGTGGGAACTTGTCTCTTTTCCCTAGTCAGCTTTCTCTTGGCTATCCCTCCCTGGTGCCCCCAGGAAAAAAAGGGGGGCTATGGGGACAAAAGAAATTTAAATTGAGGGGAGAGGCACTTCTTCCATTTTTGTATGTGTTTAAACTGCGGGAAATAGTCCTCCAGCTGTGATTTTAAGGGGACTGACAGACGCGGGCGAGTGTGAACCGTGCAGAGCCGAGCCGCAGAGCCGAACCGAGCTGTGCCAGAGCGGCAGGCGGGAGCGGCGGCAGGAACCGAGCCCGTTTCGTCCACTCCGGAGGGGGCTCGGGGGCCGCCCGGGCCCGGTGCCGGCCCCGCTGGTGGGCAGGGCAGGCGCGGTTCTCCCGCGCAGCCCCCCCAGAGGAGCAGCCTTAGCCCCGGGGGCCGAGCCGCTGCGGCTCGGCAACGGCTTCTCTCGCCTGGCGCCGCTCGGCTCCGCCGGGTCGGCTCGGCTCCGCGCGGGTCGGCTCGGCTCCGCGCGGGTCGGCTCGGCTCCGCTCGGGTCGGCTCGGCTCCGCGCGGGTCGGCTCGGCTCCGCGGGTCGGCTCGGCTCCGCGCGGGTCGTCTCGGCTCCGCGCGGGTCGTCGGCGCCGCTCGGCGGCCGCGCGGGCGCTCGGCTCCGCTCGGCTCGGCCCTCCGCGCGGGTCGGCTCGGCTCCGCTCGGCTCGGCTCCGCGCGGGTCGGGCTCGGCGCCGCTCGGCTCCGCGCGGGTCGGCTCGGCGCCGCTCGGCTCGGCGCCGCGCGGCTCCGCTCGGCTCCGCTCGGCTCGGTGCCGCTCGGGTCGGCTCGGCTCCGCTCGGCGCCGCGCGGCTCCGCTCGGCTCGGTGCCGCTCGGGTCGGCTCGGCTCCACTCGGCTCGGCGCCGCGCGGCTCCCCTCGGCTCGGTGCCGCTCGGGTCGGCTCGGCTCCGCTCGGCTCGGCTCGGCGCCGCGCGGCTCGGCTCCGCTCGGCTCGGCTCCGCGCCAGCGTCCCGTTCCGCCGCTCTGCGCCGCCTCCCGCTCGGCATCTCCTCCCTCCCCGCGCCGCTTCCCCTCGCCCGGGTCCCGGTGAAAGCAGTGCCACATGTGTCACCTTAAGCGCTACATCTTTCTGACACGTGCTCGGGTTGGGGTTTTCATGTCAGTTTTTCTGGTCTAAAGGCTTTTCTTGTGCCCCAAAAGCCACAAGGAACCTGCCAGAAGCAGGCCTTCATTGCATAGGTGGGATTTCAATTTCCTCTTGGATTCTTCTTTCCCATCTTTTTTGGAGTTCTTGTGCCAGAGGGGGGCTCTGACCCCCAAGCCACACAGGGTCTGTTGCCTTGCTAAGTGGGAATTAAATTGGCCAAGTCTGTCAGGAAAGCAAAACCATCCTGGGATTTGTTTGGCCAAAGATGGACTGTGAATATATCTGCAGTAGCAATCGGTGTGAATGCTGATAGTTTTGGGTTGTCTGATGCCTCTGGCCCCTCAGATGTTTTTAGCAGCAATCCATTTTTTAAAAGAACACAAAGAGCTTACAATGTGGAAGATTGTTTAGGAAATGCATCCATAAAAGGGACTCTTTTTGTAGTTCTCCTTCCTGCTTTCACCTGGGCTGGAAGGATGGGCATGGCCTGTATTTATCATATGAAAGTGATGTTACTAAATTTGTCCATAGATTCTGATGATGATGATTATTATTACACTTTTTTTGACAGAAAACATTTTCATTTTGCCTTTCCCACGTTGTTTTCAGGTCCTGCCCTGGAGTGACATGTGTGGTCTCAGACAGTGATTCCCTAGGAGGAAGGGGAGCCTTTGTCTCACCTGCACAGCTCAGGTGGATGTGACAGAATTGGTGTGGCCTGACAAGGAATGAACAGCTGTGTTCTGGAGTGCCTCGAAACCTTTCTCTGTCAGTTTTGGGGGGGTTTCTCTTTGGGATTTCTTGTGATGCAGCACCTGGGGTGTCCCTTTGTGCAAAGTCCAGTGGTAAAGGATTGAATGACTGACAAGCAGGGTCTGGGATGAAAATGGTTCTGTTAAAATCAAGCAAAGAATGCAATAAGAAAGATGAGCATCCTTTTAATTTCTGAAATAGTTTGGAATAAAAATGCTGGGAAAAGGCACTTTTGCATTTGAATTGGTGTCACCTGGATAAAACCCCTTAGTGAGCAATGAGAGCAGAAATGTGAAAGCCAGGATTCTTTGACTTCTGCAGGGGACTTAATTTTCTTTTCTTTTCCTCCTCTCTTTCAGGACAGGAAAAATCATTACGCTGCTCGCATCTTTGCCAAAAGCTGTGGTGGTTGAACAGCCAAAGCCAAGAGACTTCAGCATCAGGGGTCTGTGCTTGAGGGCTCCTGGTCCTGTCTGTGCTGTGGGGTAAGTCACAGGGATGCTGCGTTCCTCTTTTCCTCCCTGCTGGGATTGGCTGCCTAGGGAATCCTGGATCTGGGTGAAATGCCAGCTCTCCTGGTGTTCAGGGATGCAAGGTCTGAGGGACTACGTTTACCTAGGGCTTTCCAGCAAGAGGAAATGGGGTGCCAGAGCCGTGTCCCATCAGGCTGCGTTTCCCTCTGGGGAGGAGGGAGTCTGGGCTGAAGCGAGATTGCCACGAGCGCTCGGATGAGCATTCCAGGGAACAGGGAGCTGGGAATTGCAGGTGCTGCCGGAACCATTGCCTTAGGTCTGCTCCATCTCTGTCTGACCAGTGGGATTTGTGCTGGAGAGAGAGGTGGTGTTGGGAACAAAAGCAGGAGTAAATCCTCTCTGGAGATGTGCAGCAAAGGACTGAATAGCATGGAAGGAGAGCATTTAGAAACTCTATAGCTCTTTCTCCCAAAATTAAGATGGAGCAGTGAAGGGGGTGGTTGGGTTTGGTCTGGGAATCTTATTCTTTGTGCAATTTTTAATTATTGGACAACATACTGTACAGTATCTTTTGAACAAAAGCGGTCAGAAATTTAGGTTAAGGATTAGAACTTTCTCTGTGAAACACTTCAACTCTTTTGTAATGTCCATTAGGAGGTGGGTTTTGGCAGCCCAAGTCCAGCCAGGGTTCTAAGCAGCGGCATCTTTAGTCTGAGAGAAATCCGGAACAGTTCGGAAATTTAGCAGGCAGAAGCCCAGTCTAAGGCTGCATTTCACAGAGAAATAGGCCCCTGTTTGTGTCCACTGCCCAGTTAATTAAACGTGGCTGCTGCCTGCTAAAATTCCAAACAGTGCAGAGTCCTCTCACAAGCACAATCTGGTACCACTTAGAAGCCTGGCTGTTTTTGAGTGCCAAACACCTGCTATAAACTAACATTACAAAACTGGTGAAGTGAGCTGTATTTCACAGAGAAATAGGCCATTATTTGTGTCCAGGTCCCTGTGCCCGATACTGGGCTTCTGCCTGCCATAATCCCGAACGGATCAGAATTTTTCCCAGGCACAACCTGTCACTACTTAGAACCCTGGTAGTTCTCTGAGTGCCAAAAGCCTCCGCTAAATAGACATTAGAGAAGTGGTGAATTCAGCCATATTTCGCAGAGAAATGGGCCCATGTTTGTCTCCAGTGCCCAGTGAATTAAACACGGCTTCTGCCTGCTAAAATTCCAAACAGTCCAGGATCTCCCACAGACACACCACATAGAACCCTGACAGTTCATTCAGTACCAAAATGCTCCTCTAAACATACATTACAAAAGTGATGATTGAGCTTTATTTCACAGTGAAATAAGCCCCTGTTTTTGTCTGTGCCCGAGACTGGGCTTCAGCCTGCTCATATGCCAAACAATTTAGGATCTCACAGACACCATCTGGCACCACTTAGAACCTGGCTGTTCATTCATTGCCAAACACTGCTCTAAACAAATCTTACAAAAGTGGTGAAGTGAGCTGCATTTCACAGAGAAATAGGCCTCTCTTTGTCTCCAGTGCCCAGTGAATTAAACATGGCTTCTGCCTGCTAAAATTCCAAACAGTTCAGGGTCTCTCACAAGCACAATCTGGCACCACTTAGAAGCTTGGCTGTTTTTTGAGTGCCAACACCTGCTTTAAACTGCCATTACCAAAGTGATGATGTGGCTTTATTTCACAATGAAATCAGCC
>NC_136685.1:787917-1157581 GCF_903797595.1 Erithacus rubecula | reverse complement strand
CCCGTCCTGTCCCACCCCAACCGTGCCACACCCGGGCGGGGCCCCGTGTCCCCTCCGGCGGGTCCCGTGTCGGCCTTCCCGGGACTCCTGTGCCGTCCTTAGGACATCCCGTTGTCCACTTCCTTAGGGGGATACCCCTGGAACCACCAACTTCCGGCAGCCCCCCTTGATCGCCCTTAGGATTTCCCTTCGGATTCCCGCCTGGACTTTCCTCTGGAATGCTATCCTGGATCCCCTCAGGATCCCCCCTAGAAATTCTCCTGGCTTCCCTCAGGATTTTCCCCGGATCTCTTCAGGATCCCCCCTGGAAATTCCTGTAGATTCCTTCAGCATTCCCTCACGATTTTCCCTGGAAATTCCCTTGGATCCCTCAGGATTTTTCCCTGGATCTCCTCAGGATCCCCCCCCCCTGGAATCCCCCTCTGTATTCCCTCAGAATTCCCTCACGATTTTCCCTGGAAATTCCTGTAGATTCCACCCGGGTCTCCTTAGGATTTCCCTTTGGAATTTCCCCAGAATTCCTCAGGGAACAGAAATAGGGAAAGGAAAATTGCCCTGGAAAATCCCAACCCTGGTGCCCTCAAAATCTCCTTTTTCACCAGGATTTCACCTCCTTCTAAGCAAATCCCAGGATCCTGAGTAGGGAATTCTCTCAGTCCAAGTTTTTCCAAATACATCAGAGCTCCTCACTGGAGTTTTTTGGGATGGCAGAGGAAAAATATTCCCAAAATCCTGGATTCTGTTCCCATCTGGAGCCTTCCATCCTTTCCTTCCCTCAAATCCACCTTCAGGAGCTCCAAAAATCCCTGGAAATTGAATATATGGAATCCTGGCTGGAATTCTTCCAGGATCCACAGAAGAGGGTTTAGGATTTGGGATTTTTGGGAAAATTGGGAATTTTCCCTCCCCTGCTGACACAGTTCCTCCTTTTCCCCCCCAGGATGCTGCACCTGGGACACTGGGGCCACTGACACCCAGGGTGAGTTTTTCCTGAATTTTTCCCCTTCCCTTCCAATTTCCTTCCCTCCCCCCCTTTCCTCTCTTTTTTTCCTCTTTCTCTCCCATTTTTCTCCTTTTTTTTATTCCCAATTTTCTCCCTTTTTCTCGATTTTTTCTCACTTTTTCCTCCTTTCTTTCCCTTTTTCTTTTCCCTTGTTCTTCCCCCACTTTTCCCCCCTTTTTACCTTTTCCCCACTTTTTCTCCTTTTCTTCCCTTTTTCCTTCCTCTTTTCCCCCCTTTCCCTTTTTTCCTCCCTTTCTCCCCTTTTTTCCCTTTTCCCACATTTTTTCTCCTTCCCCCCTTTTTTTCTTCCATTTTTTCTCCTTTTTTCCTTTTTAGTTCCTTCCCACCCTTTCTCCCATTTCCCCATTTTCCCTCCCTCTCCCCTTTTTTCCCCATTTTTTTCCCATTTTCTCCACTCTTCCCCCCATTTTCTCCCCATTTCCCCCTTCTCCTCCCACCCCACCACCAGCTCCCAGAATCTCTTCATCCCCCCAAATCCTTCCCTTATATTCCTAATTTTTGATGCAAAACCCATCACAGCTTCACCCCAAATCCCAACCTCCCAAAATCCCCCATTGTTCCCACAAACCCCCCACTGATTTCACCCCAATTCTGAGTTTTACCCGTGAAAAATTCCCATTTTCCTGGTTTTTCCCCAGGTTCCAACACCATGAACTCTCCCACCTGGCAAGGTGGGTCTGGGATCCTTTGGGATCCTCTGGGATCTGGGAATTCTGGCCAGATTCTTCCCCATTTCCCACATTCTGCCTCTTTTCCTGCCTTTTTTCCCATTTTCTTCCCTTTTCTCCCCCATTTTCCCTCCCTTTCCCCACTTTCCCCCCATTTCCCTTCTTTTCCTCCCTTTCTCTCTTTTCCTCTCTTTCCCCCCCACCTCTTTTTTCTCTTCCTTTTCCCACTTTTTTTCCACTTTTTTTCCTCCCTTTTCCCTGTTTTTCCCCCATTTTTCTCTCCTTTTCACACTTTTTCCTTTTCCCCCTTTTTCTACCTTTTTTTCCTCCCTTTATTTCACACTGTTTTTTGTTGCTTTTCCTGCTGGGATCCCACCCCTCTAATTCTTCATTTCCCCCTTTAATTACCCCCTAATTAGTTGATTAATGACTAATTAACCCTTCCATCCCCAGGCTACAAGGGCTATGAGTTCTACACCCCCCAAATTCCCTTGGAGTGATCCCAGGGCTTTTCCTGCTGGGATCCCACCCCTCTAATTCTTCATTTCCCCTTTTAATTACCCCCTAATTAACCAATTAACTAATTAACTCCCCAGGCTACCAGCATTATGAGTTCTGTATTGCCCAAATCCCTTGGAATGATCCCGGGGCTGTTCCTGCTGAGATCCCACACCTGTAATTCTTCATTTCTTCTCCTTTTAATGGTCCCCTAATTAATTAATTAGTGGCTAATTAACCCCTCATTCCCAGGCAATGAGGGCCATGAGTTTCTGTGCCCAGCCCAGCTCGGGGCTGCCGGGAGCCCCCAATGGCTGTGGGGGAGGGGCGGCCCCGAGCGGCTCCCGGGATCCTGCCCCGGCTGCGGAGCTGGAACCCAGCGAGGGACCCTCGGGATCAGGAACTGCCCCAGGAACTGTGGGATCAGGAACTGCCCCAGGAGCTGTGGGATCAGGAACTGCCCAGGAACTGTGGGATCAGGAACTGCCATTGGAGCTGTGGGATCAGGAACTGACCCAGGAGCTGTGGGACTGGGGTCAGGAGCTGCCATTGGATCTGTGGGATCAGGACTGGGAGCTGCCTTCAGACCCTCGGGATCAGGAACCACCTTTGGATCTGTGGGATCAGGATCAGGAACCACCTTTGGATCTGTGGGATCAGGACTGGGAGCTGCCTTCGGACCCTCAGGATCAGGAACTGCCTTAGAACTGTGGGACTGGGGTCAGGAGCTGCTGTTGGATCTGTGCGATCAGGGTCAGGAGCTGCCCTTGGATCTGTGGGGTTAGGAACCGATTCTGTGGGATCAGGATTAGGAGCTGCCCTTGGATCTGTGGGGTTAGGAACCGATTCTGCAGGATCAGGATTAGGAGCTGCCCTTGGATCTGTGGGGTTAGGAACCAATTCTGTGGGATCAGGATTAGGAGCTGCCCTTGGATCTGTGGGGTTAGGAACTGATTCTGTGGGATCAGGATTAGGAGCTGCCCTTGGATCTGTGGGGTTAGGAACTGATTCTGCAGTATCAGGATTAGGAGCTGCCCTTGGATCTGTGGCATCAGGGTCAGGAGCCAGCCTTGATTCTCTGAGATCAGGAAACAACTTTGATTCTCCAGGATCGGGGTCAGGAGCCAGCCTTGATTCTCTGAGATCAGGAAACATCTTTGATTCTCCAGGATCGGGGTCAGGAGCCAGCCTTGATTCTCTGAGATCAGGAAACAGCTTCGATTCTCCAGGATTGTGGTGGGGAGCCATCCTTGATTTTGAAGACTCAGGGTTGGGAACCAGCCTTGATTCTCTGGGATCCAGAAGCACCTTTGATTCTGAGAACTTGGGGTCAGGAATCAGCCTTGATTTCTCTGGGATTGAGAAACAGTTTGCTTCTCCGGGGTCGGGGTCAGGAATCAGCCTTGGATTCTCTGGGATTGAGAAACATGTTGATTCTCCAGGATCAGGGTCAGGAATCAGCCCTTGATTCTCTGGGATTGAGAAACATGTTTATTCTCCAGGATCGAGACACACCTTTGATTCTCTGGGATCAGGAAGCACCTTTGCTTCTCCAGGATGGGAAGCTCCATTGATTTTGAGGACTCGGGGATGGGAACCAGCATTGATTCTTCGATCAGGAAACATCTTTAATTCTCTGGGATCAGGATCAGGAAACACCTTGGATTCTGAGGGATGGGGGTCAGGGAAACCAGCCTTGATTCTCTGGGATTGAGAAACAACTTTGCTTCTCCAGGATCAGGGTCAGGAACCAGCCTTGATTCTCTGGGATTGAGGAAACATCTTTGATTCTCCAGAATCGGGGTCAACAACCAGCCTTGATTCTCTAGGATTGGGAAACATCTTTGCTTCTCCAGGATCAGGGTCAGGAAACCAGCCTTGATTCTCTAGGATTGAGAAACATCTTTGATTCCTCCAAATCGGGTCAACAACCAGCCTTGATTCTCTAGGATTGGGAAACATCTTTGATTCTCCAGAATCGGGGTCAGGAACTGTTGGGGGTTGAGTGTTTTTCTGTTACTGTTTCAATTTAAAGAATTTTTTCCATTTTCATGCCAATGGAGCTGGCCGGGTTACACCCAGACCTTTGATGATTCTAGACAGAGGGAGTAAGGAACTGAAGTGATCTGTCCTGTTTTGTTGGTAATTTTAACAACTGCTGTTGTTTTCTGTTTGTACAGTTATATTTATTAGTAAAATTGATGTTATTCCCACCCCCTTATCTCTGCCTCAGAGTCCTTGATTCAAACAATTAGAATATTTGGGGGCAGTGGAATTAAAGTCTCTGTTCCAAAGCAAAACTTCTGCCTTTAATGGCAGACACCTCTCCTTCAAACCAGGACAGGGGATTTTGGGATTTGGGGCTTTTTTGGAAAGGATTTGTGGGGTTTTTTTACTGGAATTTGGGAGTTTGGGGGATTTGTTATTTTTTTGGGGTTTGGGAAATTTTTGGGAATTTTTTTTATATACTCCACCCAAAAATACGGAATTGAGGTCACTCAGTGTCTGGAAACAGATCCTCATGAGAGGGGCCTCCCTCAGCTGAGGGGGAAGGAGCAGCCCAACCCAAGGGTAAGGAGTGGGGCTGGAGCCCACAAAAAAGGCTCCAGATTCTGGAATTTTCCAGTCAGTCGAGCTCCAGATCCAAGTCAGACTCCAGCTGGGATGAGTGGCTTGACAAGTGGTCCGTACCAACTCCAACCCCAACAAAGAAAGTGAGGACATACAAAATCAGTAACCACACTGCTCCTGCTTGGGCAAAGGGGAAGTTAGAAAAGGAACAAACTCTGCTTATGGACTGGAGGAAAATCAAAATAGCATGTGATGACTGACCCCCATCAGCCATGCAGTTCCTGGTCCCAGTAGGAGGGGAAGGAGGAAATCAGAGGATTTACTCACCAGTCAATCCTAAGGATGTACAATTGTTAAAGCAATTGTGGACAGAGGGATTAATTCAGCTATGGTCTCTCATTGACTGTTTTTGGAGGGGATGAATGCTCCCATTTGACATCAAACCTGCAGACTGATTTTTGATGGGGTGGGGATGATTGTCTTCAAACAAGTTGCACAAAGCAACTGGCCTCAGTAACCAGGGCAAACCACCCACTACACAATTGCAGCAGTTAATGGGCACAGACCCAACCCTGGTCACCCCCCAGGCACAGGCTGAGGGCCTGCAGACCCACGAGGTCAGGAAACTACCATGGTTATACCAGAACGTGGTTATTGCTAGAAATTGCCCCAGTCAGGGCATCTATCAACCATGGCCTGGGGGCCATGGTGGGCCAGTGGAGAAAAGGGGCATTCTGCCAAAGAGTGCAGATCTGAGCTGCAGGGAAACAGGAGGGGAGGGGGCATCAGGGCTGCACACCCTCCTTCCCACTTGGGGCATGAAACAACCCACTTATGCCAATCCTCAATGGGCCACTGCCCCCTCGAGAAATTACCAATTTTGGAACCCAACCAATAATTCAGCTGAGCCCATCTACCCCTCAGGACTACCAGAAATGACCCCCTGGGGGCGAGACCCCTGGGTGGCCATGGCCATGAAGGTGCAGGAATGAGACCCCTGGGTGGCCATGGCCATGAACGTGCAGGAATGAGACCCCTGGGTGGCCATGGCCATGAACGTGCAGGAATGAGACCCCTGGGTGGCCATGGCCATGAACGTGCAGGAACAAGACCCCTGGGTGACCCTGGCTATGAAGGGGTAGGAACGAGACCCCTGGGTGACCCTGGCTATGAAGGTGCAGGAATGAGACCCCTGGGTGGCCATGGCCATGAAGGTGCAGGAACGAGACCCCTGGGTGACCCTGGCCATGAAGGTGCAGGAATGAGACCCCTGTGTGGCCATGGCCATGAAGGTGCAGGAATGAGACCCCTGGGTGGCCATGGCCATGAAGGTGCAGGAACGAGACCCCTGGGTGACCCTGGCCATGAACGTGCAGGAATGAGACCCCTGGGTGGCCATGGCCATGAAGGTGCAGGAATGAGACCCCTGGGTGGGCATGGCAGTGAGGGTGGGCAGACACCTTCTGATAAAATGGGCAGTTTGCATCTCCATGACAAGTCTGATGACTCTGCTGTTTGTCTCCCCTGCTGGGTTGACACTGGGTCAGATGTTGCTCTCACCCCAGAGATATCCTGACCTTTACAGTGGAAACTGGAGGAGGCCCCCATGGTGAGCAGAGTTGGAGGGCAAAGCCAGGCCCCAAAAAGCACACAACAGGTAGGAATAACCACTCTGCAACCAAAAGAGGACCAGGGAGAACTATCACATTTTTCCCATATCTTATATCAGATTGTCCACCCTTGTTGGGGGTGACAAATTTATTCTAAGGGTCACTACCATGTACCCGCCGTTACCCATCAAACCAACATGGAAATGGTTGACCCAGGTGTGGATTGAGCAGTGGCCCTTGTCCAAGCCTCGAGTGACCACCCTCCTTGAGATAATTGGCCACGAGCTACAGCAGAATCACACAGAACCCTCCAGAAGCCCATGGAACGCTCTGGTCTTTGTAATCCGTCTGGTGAGGGATTCCACCTCCTGCACGACCTGTGGGAATGAACAAAAAAATTCAACCAATGGGCCCAGTACAAACCTCACTGCCCATGAAGATACCCAGAGGGCAGCCCTGTGCAGTGCTTGACATTAAAGACTGCTTCTTCTCCATTCCTCTGTGTGACGAGGACGAAGAGCACTTTGCTTTTTCCATCGTCTTCTCAAAAAGCCACCGGCCTCACCTGTGCTTCCAGTATTGCCCCAAGGAATGGTCAGCTCCCCGAGCATCTGTCAGATCATGGTGGACAGAGCACTGTGTGAAACTCCATCTGAGCCTCTCTGTTTGTGCCCCACGACCCTCACCTGAGGCCAGGGATGGAGGAACGCCGAGGGACTGTTCCACAGGTGATGCCCACCAGGACTGGTTTCTCATGACAACTAGTCACGGGGCGCTGACTCAACAAAGCTCCCACAGATGGAAGAACAATGGACTGGTCAGTATGGGCTGCCCTGCGTGTGTTCATAACAGCAAAGATGGTTTGGTGTGCCTTGAAACGTCCTGTTTCCACCTGTTCTTCAGGGTAATGAGCTCCACATACAATAGTCCATAAATCTTCCCACCTTTTGGCCAGAAGCCACTGGCTTTGGGAAAGGACTATAAAAGTGACTTTCTCAGAGGAGACCCCTGAGATCTCCCCAGATGACAACAGACATCTATTGGCTGCTCCACCAGGATTCATCTGCCTGTCTTGGTAGCTGTAATCCCAACCCCCCTTTCTCTCTCTGTCCCACTATCACATTTTAGTTGGCACTAAATAAAGTGCATTTCTGTAGAAGTAAACTGGTTTTGTCCTCTGCTGTGTCTTTTGTGCTCTGAGATCCATAAAAGAACCGATCACAACTCCTGCTCGGGTTGGGCGGATCGTGACACACCCTGTATAACCTTTCTGTGAGTGGGAATTTCGAACTCCTACATAACCCCTCCCCAGATAAAAATTCACTGAGATACCAAGATGCTCCATGACATGCAGCTGGTGGGATCTCTACAATGGCTCTGCAACATTATCCTGATTCCTCCTGAGATCATGGACGCTCTAAACGACCTCTTGAGAGGAAAAACCCATGGGAGTAAAAAACTCTGACAGCAGACGTGACAAAGTCAATTTTATCAAACAACAAATGTCAGTGAGCGCGTGTTGTAATGAGGTATAAAGAATGATTCAGCATACCTCTGTTCGTCTCTTCCGGTTGGTCCCTGGCTCCCTGCCCCTCTTCCTGTCCTGTGACCTTCCCCTGTGACCTTGTAGCCCACCTGGAGTTCCTGTATTACCCCCTGTGTCCTTACCCCATTGGCTGCCATCCAAGGCCACTCCCATTACCTTCTCCTGAATACCCCGCTCCCAGAGAGGATCTGCCTCTTTCCTGCCACACCATCGCCATGAAATAAACCTGGGACCTGAAAGAGCCTCTTTTGTATCCTTTTCTAACCCATGCGGATACTTTGTCTGATCCTAAGTAATTAGGAAAAAGACACAGTAATCATAGCACGAGCTGACCTGTGGTTTTTCCTGCGAGACCATGGGGAAGACATGGGAAAATGGGATAGGAAACCCACTTCTGTCCTGGCAGAACAGGTGCATCAGCTCAGGGAGGGAAATGCTAACCGAGGGAACTGCACTAAAATGAAGGTAGCCTCAACCTCCCACAAGCAAGCTGCAGGGTATTACAGCAAGGAGGATGTTCTGTCAGATCCCCTGGAAGGAGCCTCCACTATGTATGCCCAGGAAAGAAGTAATAACCAGGGCTAGAGGGGCCCTGCCTCTAGCCAGGGAGAGGCATGGGATGACAGGATCTATTGGATAGTGTGGGTGCGATGGCCTGGCACGTCAAAGCCACAGAAACATAAAGTGTTAGTTGATACTGGTTCACAATGCACCCTGATACCATCAGAACATGTGGGGAAGGTACCTGTTTCCATTGTTGGGGTGACGGGGTATCACAGGAATTCACTTTGCTGGAAGCCGAGATTAGCCTGACAGGGAAGGGGTGGCAGAAACATCCAATTGTAACTGGCCCAGGGGCACCGTGCATTCTAGGCATAGACTTCCTCAGGAACGGCTACTGCAAAGACCCAAAGGGGTTCAGGTGGGCTTTTGGAATAGCTACTGTAGCGACAGAGAGCATTAAGCAGTTGAACACCTTGCCTGGACTGTCAGAAAACCCCTCTGCAGTAGGACTCCTGAAAGTGACAGAGCAACAGGTGCCAATTGCTACCATGACAGTGCACCGCCGGCAGTACCGGACAAATCGAGATGCTGTGATCCCCATCCACAAAATGATCCGTGATCTAGAGAGCCGAGGGGTGGTCAGCAAGAGCCACTCGCCTTTCAACAGTCCCATCTGGCCTGTGCAGAAATCTGATGGAGAATGGAAACTGACTGTGGACTATCGGGCATTGAATGAAGCGACTCCACTGCTGAGCGCTGCCGTGCCGGACATGCTGGAACTCCAGTACGAGCTAGAGTCCAAGGCAGCAAGGTGGTATGCCACCATTGACATAGCAAATGCATTCTTCTCCATTCCTTTGGCAGCAGAGTGCAGGCCTCAGTTTGCTTTTACCCGGAGAGGCGTGCAATACACCTGGAACCGACTGCCCCAGGGGTGGAAGCACAGCCCCACCATCTGCCACGGACTGATCCAGGCTGCACTGGAGAAGGGTGAGGCTCCAGAACATTTGAAGTACATCGATGACATCATTGTGTGGGGGAACACAGCAATGGAGGTATTTGAGAAAGGAGAGAAGATCATCCAGATTTTGCTGGGAGCTGGTTTGGCCATTAAAAAGAGCAAAGTCAAAGGACCTGCCCAAGAGATCCAGTTCCTGAGAGTGAAGTGGCAGGATGGACGGTGCCAGGTCCCCACTGAGGTCATCAATAAGATCACTGCAATGTCTCCACCAACAAGCAAGAAGAAGACACAAGCTTTCCTAGGTGCCATAGGCTTTTGGAGAATGCACATCCCTGAGTACAGCCAGATTGTGAGCCCTCTCTACCAGGTCACTCGCAAGAAGAACGATTTCCACTGGGGCCCCGAACAACAGCATGCCTTTGCCCAGATCAAACAGGAGATCGCTCATGCAGTGGCCCTTGGCACAGTCAGGACGGGACCAGAGGTAAAGAATGTGCTCTACTCTGCAGCTGGGAACCATGGTCTGTCCTGGAGCCTTTGGCAGAAGGTGCCTGGTGAGACCCGAGGCCGACCCCTGGGATTCTGGAGCAGAAGCTACAAAGGATCTGAAGCCAATTACACTCTCACAGAGAAGGAAATCTTGGCTGCCTATGAAGGAGTTCAAGCTGCCTCAGAGGTGATTGGCACGGAAGCACAACTTCTCCTGGCACCCCGACTGCCAGTGCTGGGGTGGATGCTCAAAGGAAAGGTTCCCTCTACTCACCATGCCACCGACGCCACACGGAGCAAGTGGATTGCCCTCATCACGCAGCGCGCCCGTATTGGTAACCCGAATCGCCCTGGGATTTTGGAGATAATTACAAACTAGCCAGAAGGTGAAGATTTTGGTCTCGCTGATGAAGAGGAGCAGAAGCAAGTGACCCGGGCTGAAGAAGCTCCACCGTACAACCAGCTGCCAGCAGATGAAACACGCTACGCCCTTTTCACCGACGGTTCCTGCCGCATTGTGGGGATGAACCGGAAGTGGAAAGCTGCCGTATGGAGCCCCACACGACAGGTTGCACAAGCTACCGAAGGAGAAGGTGGATCGAGTCAACTTGCTGAACTCAATGCTGTTCAGCTGGCCTTGGACATTGCTGAGAGAGAGAAATGGCCAAAGCTCTACCTTTACACTGATTCGTGGATGGTAGCCAATGCTCTGTGGGGTTGGCTGGAAAGGTGGAAAAAGGCTGACTGGCAACGTAGAGGAAAACCAATCTGGGCTGCTGATGAGTGGAAAGACATCGCCACTCGGGTAGAGAAGCTCCCCGTGAAAGTCCGTCATGTGGATGCCCATGTTCCCAAGAGTCGGGCTAATGAGAACACAGGCACAACAAGCAGGTAGATCAGGCTGCACAGATAGAGGTCTCAAAGATAGACTTAGATTGGGAACACAAGGGAGAACTGTTCCTGGCTCGATGGGCCCACGATACCTCAGGCCATCAGGGCAGAGACGCCACCTATAATTGGGCACGAGACCGAGGGGTGGATCTAACCATGGACAGCATCTCTCAGGTTATTCATGACTGTAACTGATTCAGTTCTGATTCTACAAAGCAAACTGGGAGTAGCTCTTCAGTTTCCCATGGGGAATAAAGGACATATGAAGGACACATTGCAGAGGTGGCAACTGACAGTCACAGAGTCTGAAACCTTGGAAAGTGCAGTTTAGATTCCTGGCAGCTAAAACAATTTCATTCCTCTTAGTTATGCTGTAGTCCTTGTGCAGACTTATAAATCTGTATCATTTACTGTCTTGTATGTTTCTAACTAAACTTGTTAGAAAGATAAATTTAGGATTTGAATTTGGATCCATTCACTACAAAGTCTTGCAAATCCTGAAGGATTGGAGTGGTGACTGCTCTCAGCAAAGGTTATTAATATTATGTCAAATTTTCCTCAGCTGCGGGCAGGAAAGGCAAGAGTTTGGGTTAGGAATTCTACAAGCAAGGCCTATGTAATTTATTTATTGTGTGTGTGTCAGTGGACCAGGGCTGGGGCAGGTACAGAGCTGGCACTGGAGCTGCTCCCTTTCAGAGCCATTTTGAAGGTCTGATTGTAGAACATTTTGAGGCTGTTTCGAGTTCAATTTGCAGCTGATCTCACTCCAGTGCAAGCAGCCAGGTGAGGGCTCTTACCTGTCCAGCTCAATGTGTTCTGCAGCTGTTGCTGCAGACTGGCACTGGGGCAGCTTCTCTGGGCAACTGGAGATCACTAGGGGCTGGTGATGGTGGCAAAAGGTGTGTAGCAACCTGTGGACAGACACCTGTGGTGTCCAAACAGGAAGATTGTAACACCACACTAAATCTGACCTTCTATCACGCAGGAATTTCTTGGGATTTGATGGGTTTTCTTAGGTCGCAAGTAATTCGAACGTAATGAAAGGTCAAGGCAGGGGCATTAAAAATCCTGACAGTGCTGACTGACAGGTGGAGAGGAGCTACCATCCCACCTGGAGCAGCACCCCACCTCTGCAGGCACTGGCACACTCCTGCGGAGGTGTTAGCCAAGCTGGGAATGCTGCTGAGCCTGACTGCCCTTTCCTGGGCTGGCAGTGCCAGGGGTGGCCAGTGCCCCAGCCCTGTGCTGATGGATTGCTGGGGAAGGGAGAAGCTCTGTGCCAGGCAGATGCACCTGTAGCAGGGCATCTCGCCTTCAGAAGAGCTTATCTGCAGCTTGCTAACTGGTGAAAGAGCTCAAACAGGACAAGCTGTCTTGTAGCAAGCTAGTTTGCCAGGCTGACAATGATCACCTTACTG
The DNA here is from genome assembly GCF_903797595.1 of Erithacus rubecula. Taxonomy (NCBI): domain Eukaryota; kingdom Metazoa; phylum Chordata; class Aves; order Passeriformes; family Muscicapidae; genus Erithacus; species Erithacus rubecula. The sequence goes on along the minus strand of NC_136685.1, from coordinate 1,145,401 downwards.
TAGAAGTGAGATCTGGAAAGATAAGCTGGATTTCTGACTGGCAGACACCTCACTTTACAAAGTATAAAAGCTACACCAAACTTCCACAAAGCAGAAGTCTTCTGCTCATTCCCTGTACATGTGTGGAGTTTCTCTCCAGAGCAGAGATGCCTGCTTTGCAGGCATCTCCTCTAGACCTTGAATGAAAGGACAGCACACTGCTGTCATTGTGGTGCTAAGTTCCATTTGACTCCTAATCAATACTCTTTTGCTAGCTTTCAAATAGGTACCTTGATATCATGCATTTCTAGTAATCTATTAGTAGTTCTTCGCTTATACTGGGTAGTAACTCTGATTAAGACCTTTTGTCTGTTATGTCCTGTCTGTTCAATAAATAACTGATTTTATAAATTGACCTGCTTTGCTATCCTTAGAACTTGTAGGCCAGAGTGCTTTCTTAAATTTAAGCTGTTGCCAAAAATCTGAGGCTAAGGCAGGGCTTACCTGAAGCTCCCACTTGTTTCATGACATTTTTGGCATAGTTGAAGACAGGATGGCAAACAATTTAGAGAAAGAGACAAAAGGCTTAGCATATTACCTATGAAGGCACAGTTTTCTTATTGAAACTGGCGATCTTTGGCCAGTAGATAACTGTTATGAGTGGAAAAATATGTAGGAGAAAGACGAAAAATGGGGATCACAATAAAAAAAGATAAAAAAAGACAAAGTATTATTTGTAATGCACTGTCACTGTGTTTAAAATCTCCATGTCAATAGAGGGAACAGATGATAAAATGGTAATTTGAGAAATTAAATAAAGGAAAGAAATTGAATTGGTATTGTAGAATTGTCGCTACAATACCAAAAATGACAAATTGAAACAGTTAAAAGAATCCAAGGGAAAGACAAAAACCTGGGAAGAAAATTTAGAATTGACATTATTTAAAAAAAACCCAAAAAACAGAGATGATCATATTCCAGGAGCCTGATTTTGGAATGTTTTATGGAATTGTCTGAGTAGCTTTTAGTTACATTTACATAGTCTGTTCATGGCAGGTCCAGCCTGTGCTTCAACTTTGTGCCACTCCAAGCCCTCAGTCTGCAGGGAAATTAATAATTTGGGAAGTTCTTACAGATCTATTTAATGCTTTAAGGGTTATGATGATTTTCTAGAAGCAGGCTGTCCATGCAAACCTGTTTGCTTCCCTCTCCCTGTCAGACAGTACCTGCACAAGGCCGAGGTGAGACAAGGATCTGTAAAATCTGACTGACCATGGCTGACGCTGTTTGTTATAAATGCTGACTGAGCGGGACGTGCTAAAGGCTGAAAACTCCTTTTCCCCCTGAATCCCAAGGCACTGTCTGCAAGAAGGGATACTTCCCAAGGCAGCAGGCAGAGGGAACTGTCAGGACACATAGCACAGCCAGAGGTGTTGGGAAGAGATCTCCCTCTGGGCTGTAGTCACAGGTCAGGTCAGCGTGGTTCCTTGTGAACATTCCCATAGGACTATAGACTTTGTGTTTTTCAGAATTCCACCATGGACATGGTGCTCTAAAATCCTGGTGGCTAGTTTGGAACTTGGTGAATTTGAAGTAAAGTTGAAGGGTTTATCCACTAACATAACTAGTAATTTAAAAATTAAAGCACAGTGGTATTCCACACTAGTGATTTGGGGTTGGTGCTAGAAGTCCTTGTGCCAGATTTCCACTTGGAGACCTATCCAGTGGGGACACCACTTCACGTGGAGGAAAAAACCCCAAAGATTCCAGGGTCCAGACTGCTCTACTGCAAGTGAACAGCTGTGCCTGTGGTGCCTACCAGGAAAATAAGTATTAGCCAGTCTCCAAGCACTGGTCTGTACTCCAGGTAGGCACTCATCTATGGAAATGCCTTTGCTTTAAGTCACCTAGGGATATATGCATCCAGTATATAACCATGTGTATTTCTGTTCTCAGCCAAATCAAGCTATTTTTATTATTTTTATTACTTTCCCTCCTGGAAACTTTCTTTACTCCAGATTTTCCTGGGAGGCATCTGTACCATGTCTGTATAATGTAATGAAGATGCATTTGCTGTGCATCCATACAGATGGGCTGCAAGCACAAGGAAAAATCTCTCACTTCAGAACAGTGCATAAAATGAAATTTACTTCTATTATTATCACACATTTGTTAGTACATAAAATATATTTAATTAAAATCAAACCATCAAACAAAAAGTAGATTGAAAAAGTTCAATACAGCATCACTTCTGCTCAGGCTGCAGCAGACACCTGACAGCACACACAAATGGAACGTGTCTCTGGGGACCAGTTAGAGCTGTAGATACTAATGCTGTCAGAACTCAAAATCTAAGCTCTCATCAGACAGATCTCAAGAATCTGGAGGAAAAGAAACTCTCTGATTCCTTCAGCTTCAGGAAGCCACAATGGCAGATAGCAAAACATGCAGTGAGTTGGCTATTTAACTCACACAACCAACAGTTACTGCAGAAAGGGAAATAAAAATCTATCAGAGGAAGCAGTTCACAAATAAAAATCTTGATGCATGGTTCCATGCAAGTTTCTTTATGCTGTTCCTTCCAAACCTTCTGTTTGTGAGGGTCTCATTCACTCGAGTTGCTTTTTCTCTGGCATTTCATCCGCATGTCTTGCATGAAGTTTCTGAAGGCTGGTTCTTCATGACTCTCCTCAGTCACTGCGGGGAGAAACAGCAATTCAGCACTATTCTGCTTTTGTTACTGACAAAAGCTAGAGTCAGGATAGTCAGAACAACATACAGCATCTGTTGGCTCTTCAACTACATTACAGGGCAAAGGAAGTAAGTGATCCTAAACATTAATGGAACAGGAAAAGAATTAAGATTAAGTCTATGAGCTACAGAAGGAAAAAAAATCACCCTCTAAGAACTTAGAAGATTGCTCCAAGATGATAGTCACAGCAAAAACGAATATAGAGCCAGGGGCAGAAACTGTAAGGTCAAAAAGATGATAAAACAGCTGTGCATCAGTCAGGTTCAGAGGTTACTGTGTGCCTCAAGCCTAACAAGTTCTTCAGTTTATGTGTTATACACCTATTAATTACTTAAATAGAAATTTTAAAACTGAACTCTCACAAAGGTTGGAAAGTGATAGCCCTGGACCAAACACTGCAGCTGGGCTTCTGCTATGGATCCTGACACGTGTTTAGGTGACTGAATGTTTGCTTGTTTTCTAGGCTCTCTCTACAGTCCATCCAGGCAATGAAATACAGAGGGGATTTCAAGACCAGATGGGCAGCTTTCAGGCCTCATTCCCTTACCTTCATGGTCAATGTCGTCAGTATCACTCTCCCTCTCTTCTTCCTCGTCATTGAGAGTTCCTCGTGTTAGGATTAGCTCAGAGGGACCCATTGCAGAAGCATCATCAGTTCCTTGAAGGGAAAAGAAATGGTTGTACACAAAACAAAGCTTGCTGAAGGTATTGTTAACACTGACAACTTTTATCTGCACATAAACACAACAATTAACAGCTGCTCTGAAAGGACAGAAAACTGCTTGTGAATCCCAAAGACACAGGACAGACTTCATCAGCACATACCTCAGGTAAGGAACAGTGCTGCCAACAGCACAGCTTTCTAAATTCTTTTTTCTAATCGGTTTCACCTTTTCTAAAGTACTTCATTATTTTTAGTAGGTCTGCTGCTTTAGCTACACAGCAGGGTTTCTTCCACGCCTGTCACTGATACAGGAAGAGCTAAGTGTGGCCAAGCCCACAGGAACTAAAGCTCCACTCCTCTAACCTGGAGCTGCTTTCACACTTTTGCTGTGGGAACAGAGAAGCATTTCTCAATGCAAACTCTTCAGAAAACTTCTGCAATGAACTTAATCTTCCAGTGAAGTACCTGCCAGTGTGCTGCCCTGCACACACACACTGCCCATGTCCTTCCACAAGTGTTCCAGCTGCTCTCTCTTTTGTTTCTCTTGAGCTTCCTCCTGGAGATCAAGAGTTACATGTGGATTCTGAGAACATTTAAAAATATCCATAGAAAAGTAACCTCACCCAAACCCAGCAGTCTGTCCCCCAGCCAGAGTGCAAGTCACTAAGCAGATCTTACATTACAACTAAAGTGACACAGAACTGTTGACCAAACATGGACAGCAACCTCCAGTATGACAGACTGCTAGCACATTTTCAGAAGCCAAACTCAGTGTGCCTGCAGAGAACTGTCCTTTGGACAGCCAGGACTCAAGGTGAGCAGAGCTACTGGCACTGCAAATCAATCTCTGTTACTGTCTAAATCAAACCAGTACACTTCACTGGTACAGAAAGATACAAGGATGGGCCTCAACAAATCACTCAATTTATTTTCAAGAGCTCTCTATCCTTCTGAAGGGAAGATACAAAACTATTTCCCAAGCATTTTCTTGCAGTGAGCTCAAATACTAGCACTAAAGCAGCAAACAATATGTGTTTTATTAAACATCTTTATTCTTGTAAATATACGCTCCACCATATCTAGGAATAAAAGGCAGATAGCAGATTTCTTCAGGATGATTTTCCCATACTGAGTATGACTAGTAAATGAAATGTTAGACCCTCTCAACATAAAGGCAATTGTGTGCATAAAAGTGACCTCAAGATCCACCATCTGTGTACAGTAGCTAAAAACACTTACTAGTGTTTTTCTCAGGCGCTCGTATTCTGGACGATACTCTCTGAAAAGACAGAGTGCATTCAGTCTGAATCAACAAGATTCATATTAAGTAAGGATAATCTCAGAGGCTTCCTTCTACCAAAAAAAAAAAAAAAAATTTCTCTAGGCTTTAATATTTGAGAGACATTTCAGAAGGAACTAATGGTACTTTTTCCCAGATTTGGATTATGAAACCAATGGACGCAAAATAAGTGAACATACTTCATTGAAATAGCAAGAGTTCAAACCTTGATCACTGTATGGAATTAGAGAAAGAAATACTACTTCACATATTTGATGGTACAGATAACTTTTGCTTTTTCACTGAACAGTGAACACAAAAATTCACCTCTCAATAGTTCCTTTACACTGCCACTTTTTATGCTGATGCTTGAAGTTTATTAGAAACCCTAAACAACCTTGGCTAAGGAAAGTGTAGAGTCCTTCAAATCAAAAGAGTTATAAATCAATACCTTCAGGAGGTGTTCACTGGGTTAACTATCCCCTTACCTCTCATATTCATCTACAGCTTTGGAAAGCTGGATAAAAAACTCATCCAGTCCTGTGCCAAGCACTGCAGAAACACCAACCACCTGCAAAAGAAACCACACACCAGAACTGGAGAGTAACTGAACCAGTTTCTAACAAAAAAAACAACAACTAATTACTAGTCTAAGCCTAACAATAGCCATTTAATCAGCACAATGGAATAGGAATATGCAGTAATACTTCTGCTTCTATCCATCCTGCTTTCAAACTCTCCACTTGCTGTTCATATTTGTTACCTCTGGTTTTTGGTTGCTGCTGGTTTTCTATTTGGTGAGTTGTTGCAGTATTTTGGGGGAGTGTTTCTTTGGGGAAGGGATTTGGGTTTTTGAAACAAGTTGGGCATTTCAAGAGAGTCAGATCTTTCTGTTGCTTACTTGTTTACTGTTAATAATCCAATCTGCACCTAGGGTTATAAGTAATTAGTATGTATCAGGGTAGTAGAATTAGACAGCAAAATAGACAACTGACTTTCTGGCTCTGAAACTACATCTAATACTTTGTATTTAGCCACATCATTTTAAAAAGTCTGCGGTCCAACCCCAAAACAGCAAGAGGTGGAGAACTTAATCAGTTACTATGGCAATACATTCAACATGCACATCTCCTTCTTAATTTGAACTTATCTATCATTACACTTCTGGCCATTTGTTCTGCCTGTATAAAATCAATTACCTAAAAATACATTTAATTAGGACTATTACCAGCCAGAATCGATCATCTTCTAACAAAAATTCTTCCTCTTTTTCAAAAGCAAGACAATCTCAACTATTCACTTGCAAATGAAAGACTCTTTGCATTCTGTATATGGCACCACTACAATCACTTTTGAAATTCTGTATATTGTTCCACATAGAGCACTTAAAATATTTTTGTTCTGGCTACATTATCATTATCTATCTGAATGGAATAGCTTATTTTCATTGTCTTTCTTTTAATAGTCATAAAGCTAAGAAGGCTTGCTTTTTCTTTAGTAAAAGCTGATGACAAACAGAATTAGCTGAAACCTTTAGTACAGACTATGGGAGCAGGAACAGCCTCCAATGCATAGGATTTCCTGAGGAACAGGATTACTCTGTCCTTTCCAAACCTGGTTAAGTGAGGAAAAAAAGCCAACAACTTCTTCTTGCCCAAGCAAATATAGGGTGGTTAGGGGGAGAAGGTGTTTGTTTGGGTTTGAGATTCTTTCCATTCTTCCTGTGTACTAAATTGCATAACTGTGCTAGACACTTTCTGAACAAGTAAAATTACCTCAGACAGGAAATGCTGCAAAGAATGCTTCTTCTTACCAGCCTATATTAGCCTTCTTCTCATGATTAATCATGAGAAGAAATTCAGTATTAAATTATTCAGGGCTGTCACTGAGCATGACAAATTACTAAAGTTACTGTGTTCAAATTAGCAAATCCTCAACATGGCTCATCAACAGATTACAGTTCAAAAGGGAGGTGAAAAGACCCTTTATGGAAGGACAGAATGATTAGGACTGGATGATACCTCTGGAGATCATTTAGTCAAAAAGCAGAATTAACTAGAATAGGTGGTTCATGACTTTGTGTCCAAGGATGGAGACTTCACAATTTCTCTTGGCCACCTGTTTCAGTGCTCAGTCAGTTAAAATGAAGTAATTTTTTCCTCTTCTGTTTAAATATAATTTCCTGAATTTCACATTGTGTCTATTGCCTCTTTCTCTTTCCCTGAGCACCAGTGCAGAGTCTGCCTTTTGCCTCCCTTACACTCTATTCCCACCCTACATCAAAACCATTATTCTTGAGTTTTCTCTTCTCTTCTCTTGGTTTTTATGAGAGATAATAAACAAAAAGAAGATTCTTACCTTAAGTGAACTGTAAAATTCATCCAACACTAAACTCATAGAACGAGTCAGGTTACTGACATAGGAAGTCTCTTGATTCAGTGCATCCTGAAAAGTTTCAAAGTCCTGCATCCATTCCACTGCAAAACTGTGGTCGATTATGTCAGTCTGGAAGGAGAAGGGAAAACATTCAGAAACTTATTCAGAAGTAATAATCTTAGCCATAGGCTGATAAGTGGACAAATAAAAAAAATCTATTATAATCTATGTTATTTTCAAAATGTTAATCGTTTCAAAATATTGAAAAGTCTGAAGTTTTGCAAGTTCTGTTTTTGTCAAACCAACTGCATGAATACCTGAAAAGATGACAAGCAACCACTCAGGCTGAAGAAGGCAACAGCTGTTTAAGGAAACAATTGCAGGTCTAAAGCCTTCTATGATTTACTGCAAAGGAGCATTCAAAAATTGCATAATGTACAATAAAGTTTGCAGTGTAAATAGCAGATCACATGATTGAGGCCACACAAGAGCAGCCCTCACTGAAATCCCAAGCTTTCCTGATTGCTTAGGGGTTGGCAGCAGCCCATGGATGGGGTCTCTATAAACGTGAGCTCTGCTCTGACCCAGAGGAATTACAACCCAAACTCAAGACAATGGACACAAACAGGTGACATGGTCCCACGGTTTTACATGGATTCATATGCAAACAGTCTATTAAAAAGTTTCATAAACATCTCACCACAGGCATATCCACTCTTAGCACAATATGAGGTGCCTAAAACTCTGATATATTTCATTTTCCTGCACCAGTGGGAAGGAGAAATATGAAGTATTGCCTAGCATTACTCACAATATTTGAGACAGAACTGAATCCGCCAAGGGCCGAAGCCCTGAGTACTTAGAATTCTATAAATAAAATCAAATCACCTCTACTAATTTCTTTTTTCCCCTCTGCAAATCTTAAAATTCTACATTTTTGTCACTGCACATTTATCAATTTCCCAGGATTCTTCCATTCTTATCACTAGTCAATTTTTAAGAAATAAATTTAATTACATATTGCTAAAACTTCTTAAAATTCTGTTGCTTTTACTCTTTAGCAATGGCAACATTAAATTAAAATGAGGTTTGAGGTTATGACTCCAAAGCCTTGGGCCTACCTTTCTTTACATATACTGATCAAGTCCCACTTTTAGTCTTTTAAAAGGTGTATTTTCTTAAGAGAGAATGATTTTCCTACCTCATGCCTTTTTCTAAGGGAGAAAAAAGCTTAGTAGGTTATTCTAAAATTATTGTCTAGAGTTAGAGAGAAAACAGCATACAACCCCCTGCTCAGTAAGCAAGCAGGCATCAGAACATGGTTTGGGTCACTGGCAGATGGGTGGAGTTGGGGCACCAGCATTGCTTGGCTGGTGTAATGGCACAACCAAGGCATGGCCTATGGAAAAGTATGTGTGTGCAGAGAGCTTGCTGTGCTGGGGATACAAATACAAATTATGTCTGTGGGGAGCAGCACTCACACTAAAAACCTTTCTTTTTCTGGGATTCTTTTAATATCTGAAATGATTATGTTTAAAGAGACAGCTGTTAAACTCAAAGCATTCCTTTAAGTGCATTACACGACAGTGGATGTGTATCTTGAGACCAGCATCTGCCTCCCAGTAAATACTGGATCAAACATCTTTTGCTAAGTTTTGCCTGGTATGATATGATGGACTCCTTCTTCAAAACATGCAGGTGTTACACCATTCCCACTGTGGGTCATTTGCCTGCTGCTGAGCAGAAACAGTAACAAAGACAAATGTTAAGTGGGAACAGGGCATGTAAGAGCAGATTCCACAACAACCTCCCTCTTACATTACAGGGTTAAGTTTCCCTACAGGCCAGGCTTAAGGTCCCAGACGTGTTTCAAAGTGTTGGTATCCTCTCTGATTTGAGAGTTTGGGTGGAACTGCCCATCCCTGATTATGCTTATGAATAATTAAAGACCCCTTTTAGATTTGGTTGTCAGCTTGTAGCCCTCTCCCAGTCTCTCCTTTCTAAAAAACCTGTTATTGTGGTGAAACAAAGACACCACACCAAAGAAGCTAAGCAGAACAATGTCCCACTAGGAAATGGAAACCAGAGTTTTAACTTACTTTGTTCATAACTACGATGAAAGGTAGCTTTGTCTTGTACAGGATACTGGGCAGGGAGACACAAAATGAAAGTTTAATATTCATTTAAAACTCACTAGCATATAAAGGAAGCATAAGGCAGACTAGACTTGCACAGAACTGAATACATTTGACATCAAAAGATTTTCCTCTGCACCATTTAGAATTTTCATCCAGGTCCTGGTTAAAATTGTTGAATAAAATATGCCTCCCCAAGATGTAAGCACACATCTGTGAGACAGAAAATTTCTGACACACTCAGTTGATTTTGTTTACCATTTTCTATGACTCTCAGATCCTAGTTTTTAATTCCCTTTGCATTTGACTCAGACTTCGGGTTCTGAGAGATTGTGAACTGAGCAAAGAATTCAAATAACACAGAACATCTATAAAGAAAAACTACCTTGACACAAGAGCTCACACTTTCATTTCACTGTGTATGTGCTATCAGCTGTTGCTCAAACTAATGTCAGAAAATGCAGCATGCAGTAAGATACATTTTGCACACTGTTATAAACTCCTGATCTTGATATAAGGATTGCAAGGGTTTTTGAAAACCTTTTACCAACATTTACCATGAATTATGACAGCTCAAGCTATGCTGATCATTCTATAGGTACTCAGTCCCTGATTTAACATGAAAGAAAACAGGTAAATTCATGTATGAAAAAGAATACAATAAATCAAGAACTCCTTGTTATGCTGAACTCAAATCTTTTGTGAATCTCTTAAAGCATCAGTAACATTGAAAAACAGAATAAGAAACTACATGTTTACAAGAATAAACTTAAACTAGACTATCTTGATATACCTTAGATAAATGGCTTTATAAGCAATAGGCAGTGTTAAATCTGTTTTAAGCAGCAGTCATCATGCCAAGGTCTCATAGGTTATTTAATGCTTTCAGTGGGAGTTTTGAGCCAATGACCTCCAGATGTCCACTGGCACCTAAATTATTCTGCTTTTTCAATGAGAAAATAACTAAGAGAATAACCAAGCCAGTAGGTTAAGTGGATATGAGACACCCAAGTGCAAAACTAACCACACCCTGGGCTGCATCCAATGCAGCATGGGCAGCAGGGTAAGGAAGGTGATTCTCCCTTTCTGCTCTGTTCTCATCCCACCTGGAGCACTGCATCCAGCTCTGGAAACCGTGATACAAGAAAGACAGGGACCTGAGAAACGGGCCCACGGGAGGCCATGTAAACCATTAGAGGACTGGGAATCTTTCTTATAGAGACAGGCCAGAGAGCTGGCATTGTTATTGCAGCTTTTCAGTATAAAGAGATTTATAAGAAAAATGGAGAGTGACTTTTTGTCACTCCCGGGCTTTTCAAGCTTCCTTTCGACTGCCTTTCTGGCACTGACCCCCTGGAGAACACTACTTTTGACCTGAGGCCTTGGAGAAGGCTTCTAAACTTGAGTGATGGAGTTAAAATCATGGGTGTGTACTTAAATAGAAATGTGTGCTTTCACATGGCAAAGGGTTTTAAATTTGAAGTTTTATAGTATAGTAATAGGTATGGGATAAGATGGAGAATTTCTTTTTTGGTGCCCATCTTCCTTCTTCATGGGTTTCAGGTAGCAGTTTCTGGTTGGTCAGTCAGTGTCACACTGAGGGTCATGGGAATTTAGTTATTGGGTTAAAAAAGGATAAATAATATAGGTGTTAATTCTCTATTGGACTGTTTAGCTTCAAGAGACCTTGTAGCAGCTGGATCTTCTTCCATTTTTTCCTCGCTTCTAGCTGGTAGTTAGAAGTGCTGCTAAACACTCTGTAGTTTTGATAAGATTTAATAAACAACCAAGACTGAAAACAAAAAATCCGTTTCCTTCATGTATTTTTTAATCCTGGCTCTGAGTGAAGGCAGAAGAGACTGAGCCAAAGCACTAATTAAGTGGTGCAAAACTCCCACCACTGCTACAACTTTTTTCCAAGGCTTGCAGTGACAGGATAAGGGATAATGGTTTTCAGCTGAAAGGGACATGCTGACAAATTTTTTCATAATGAAAGCAGAGAGATATTGGAAGCTGTGGCTGCCCCATCCCTGGAAGTGTTCAAGGCCAGGCTGGATGGGGCTTGAATCAAGCTGGCGTAGCAGGAGGTGTCCCTGCCTATGGAAGAGAGCATAGACTAGATGGCCTTTAAAGGTCACTTTAAACCCAAACTATTCCATTATTCTCTTTAAAAATAACTATTAAAGAGACACAGCAATTGAAGCAGATGGGCTACATTTACAGTTTTTCTTACCTGCAGGCATACAGCATGTTGGACATAAAAGTGATAGGGTTAGTACTGCGAGAGGTGTCCATCACATAGACAACAACTGAAGGAAAAGAGGAAGCCTGGGAACACAAAGCAAAAGTTTAATTAGAAGCACATTGCTCCACAGCCAGGTCATTCACACAACTTCACTGTCCAGTCACGTCAAAAGCACTTACCAAGGCCTCAGTTATGATGGTTCCTGATGCTGACCAAGTAAATACCTCGATTTGCCCTGGTGTGTCAATAATGACATACCTAGTAAGAAGTTACCCCCAAACAACAATAAGAGAAAATTAGTTAAGCACAAGGTTCTGTTCTGACTAGATTACTACCAGCATACAATGGAAAATGACATTATAATTCTATAACAAATGAGAAAAGCTTCTCCCAAACACTAATGATATTTATGGGCATGCCTGAAAATCTCCTGTGTGAATTTGGTAGCTAAGAAGCATGTACTCTCATGAGTTGAAGGCATCAATTTGACAGACAGCTAGTTGTGCAAAATCTTCAGAAAAAGAATTAATTGCTGCCTATTTGAACAGTGTGTAAGAAAATGACAGTTTGGTGGAATACAAGAAAAGCAGGACTGTAATAAGCAGGCTTTCCTTTGATGTGTTCAAAGAAAATCTAGTTTATCCATTCCATGCCATTTTTCACATTCCAAATTTATACCAAGGCTAAAAAAAAACAACTAGAAAACATTCAGAGAACCTTTTTAGAACTTTGCAATTTTCCCACAATGATCCCAGCAAAGCACAACTCAGTAGAATGTACTCACTTGGATGCATTTTGTCTTTTTTCAATAAACTTCATCACCTGATTGAAAAGGCAAAAGTAGATTTTGTATTTAGGTTCACAACAGGAAACTTTCAGCTTAATTTCATAGCAGAAATTACCTTAACAGAAACTGCATTGCACAGCTGCAGGTGACTATCAAAAAGTTAAAATCTTTATGCTTTTCAGAGGGTGAAAATGCCCTACTAAGGAGTGGTGAAAAATGCTCAGACACTGCATAGGTCAAAGACAATCTTGATTTTGTGTGTGTTCTAGTACCTGGCTAGAGAAATTAGTACCTGACTAAAGGCAGTTGTTCCCTGCCTTTTCACCAAGAGATTGTCTCAATATCTGACATCAGTCCCCAACCCAGAGCTGATTTAATACTGTGATTTAGGAGGGCTATCAATTATTAAATAACACCGGGGAAATTTAGCAGGTTTCTAGAAGTGAGCTTCCCTATTTCAAAACCAGAGCATTCAGATGAAAGATTTAATAGGAAACATGGTGCAACAGTCCCATACGAAGACTGAAGAATGCTCCACACATATGGCTTCTCAATTTTACTTTAAAAAAAGCTGAAAAACTGAAATCTCTCGTATGAAAGCTAATGTGCTCTGACAGCACAGTAAAATACATGCTTCTGTATGGAGAGTAATTCCCCAGAGACACTACAACACTAACCAAACACAGTGCCCTCTGAGACTCGACACAAAACCCTCCACCTCCAGCACAGCATCATAGGAACAGCACAGAGAAACAACCTGGTACCTGGTCAAATCTTGTAGCAAAGAGATTGAGAGAGGTCACTATTCCTCCATTTGGGCCCAGCCCATATCTGATGCTTCATTTAGGAAAGCAGAAGATTATGCAGACCCCAGCGGTTGTCTTTGTCAACTGTGACAACAGATGCACACTGGATCCCTTGAGATCAAGGGACAATAATCCCAAGGTATGATTGTGACTTCTAAGTCATTCAGCAGGGTAAGAACACTCTCTTACCTAAACACATGCCATTGACAGAAGGAAGAGGGGTTATGTGGCTTCTCCTTGCCATTTCTGTTTTAACTGCAAAGAACCAGCACGTGTAACATTCTGTCTCCTCTATGACTACTCTCAATAGCCAAACATGAGGCCAAACATCCTCTTTAGGCCCTTATTAACAAGAAACAGGAGCTCCAGTAATGGCTAACAGATCCAGTGAAGCAAATAATGCACTTACATATTAATCTGAAACCTATATTTAGGATGCTTTGCTGGTAACCCCAAATCAAACAACAGCCAAAATCAAGAATCCTCTCCCCCACCACCTTTAGTCTTGTCTAAAATATTAAATATAAGAGACATACTTACAAGTCAAAACCAAAGACTGTGTATCACCTCCATCTGCACAAGCTTTTGCATAAGAGACAAAAAAAACCCCAAAAATTCCACAAAAAAAATCCCAAGAAAACAAAAAAACCCACCACCCCACAAACAAACAAAAACAAACAAACAAACAAAAAACAAACAGAAGATACAAGTTTTTTGAAAGAACAACTAAAAAAAAAAAAAAAAGAAAAAAGAAAAACTCTACATGGGCTGAGTCCCTATTACTTGTAAAAACTTACTGTTAGGCAGAAAAAATTTTAGCACAGGAAAAAATTACCTAAGAAGTACCAAATCTTGTAGAACACACATCCCTAATATCCTACTATCATATGCAAGCAATACACAGTCAAAACCTCTTGATCTTCAAACACTGCATTACTGTGATCCCCTTACCTCCTGGCACCTTCACCACAGTGTGCACAAAACAGATTATTTTCAAAAACTTGACATTTCAAATATCGTTATTTAGACGAAAAAAAGGATACTGTTTCATGACTTCTTTGTACTTCACAGTGTCCCTGATATCTAGGGAAGAAAGACATATAAGCAGTTTTCCAAGCCCCAACTGGCCACCATCAGCTAACAAAGCATTCCTACCTATCTGTGTGTTACCAGAGATCCAGCACTGGAACAGATACTCGTCATTCCTCTGACAGCAGCAAAATAACCCGTGCAACCACCCTGTCTTTCTCATCGTTTGGAGAGGCTGGCTAGCACACTTTGCAGTGGAAGAGACAGGATTGTCACAAAACTAGGGACTGGTATGCTCTTTGGAACAGCTAAACACAAGATCTGTTCTAGTGCTAAAATATTTTCTCTAAAATTCGTGTCTTTTAAAGTGCTTTAAAGCTCTTTGTCGATAGTGTATGTGTGTGTAGGGAATCAGATCAAATCTGCTAATCCTTTCTTCACTGGCAAAAAATAGCCTCCAGAACCCAAACATCTCCAATCACACCAGATGATATAAAAAATGTACGACAGCATTGGAAGAACGTCGTTGGTTCTAAAAACACCCATATTTAGAGTTACAATTCAAACTATTATTCTCCAAGTCCTTCTGTCATTACTACTTGGGCTCCCGTCGGGGAGCACACGCGGCGCAGCTCGCGTTCCCTCACGCGTTCGGCTCCGTCTCCGGCCCTGCGCACCCGCTGCCCCTGGCGGCGCGGCCGCTCCCGGGGCCCGCGCGGCACTCACCGATGTTGGCGGGGAAGGGCAGGCTGTGCACGGCGGGGTCCAGGTTGATCACGTACGGAGGGCAGCGCTGCCCGTGCAAGTGGGCGGTCAGGCGCTGCGGAGAGACGGGGAGGCGTCAGCCCCGCCGGCACGGGGGCAGGGGCAGGGCTCCCCTCGCGACTGCCGCAGCCTCTCACCTGCACGAAGGTGGTCTTTCCGGAGCCGGCCATGCCCAGCACCAGCACGCACACCGGCGCCGCCGCCGCCGCCGCTCCCGCCGCCGCTGCCATCTTCCCAGAGCGCGCTTGTCCTTCCGGGGCGAGGGGCGGCCGCGGCCCCGGGTGACGCACACGGGCCCGGCTGTGGCCCCGCCGCCGCCGGACGCTCCGCGGGCCCGCGCGGCCTCCAGGCGCTGCACGGCCTGGCGCGGCCCCGGCGCGCCACAGGCGCCGCGCTGCCGGGCCGGCCGGAAGCGGCGGGCGGGCCCGCGGGCCGCGTGGCGCTGACGTGGCGGCGGCACCGGCACCATGCGGGGCGGCGGCGGCTCGGTGAGTGTCCGCAGTCTTCCCGCCAGTGCCGCTGGCGGCTGCCCCGGGGAGCCCGGCCGCTCCGCGGGTCACGGCGAGATGGGCTCCCGCGTCGGGATCGCGGGAGCGATCCGGCTTCCCCGGGACCGCGGTGGGGATGAGCGGCCCCGCACGGGCGGGGAGAGGCGGCGGGAGCGGCCCCCGAGGCCTGGGGCTGGGCCCGGTGTGGTTCGGCCCGGAGGCGGGCAGGAACGCGGAGCAGGGCGCTGCTGTGGCGCTTTGTCCCAAAGGCCTTCCTTGCGGAGGAGGTGGTTCGTGGAGCGCGCGGGTAGGGAGGGAGCGAGCGGCTGGAGCAGGGAATTCCCCAGAGGACACTGAGCCCTGGCGGGGCCCGCACGGGGCCCTGCCTTCACCTCGGGCCCGTCCCGGCCGCCAGCTCGGGAGCTGCTGCTGTGCCTCTGCAGCGCCCTGGGCGGATGCTGTGGAGCAGCCCGTCTCCAGCGGCAGCCGTGTCCCGCTCTCCAGAATGGCCCACAGTCCGTGGGCAGACAGAATTCACCACTCCCCATCTTTTCAGGCTCTGAGCCGCTCTTTCCCTTTTTCTCACCTGTGCAAGGAAGCTGACTTTTTTTTGTTTTCCTTATGCCCAACCGTTGGGCATTCCTGCATACGTTAGGTCTGTTCTTTAAGCAGGAAGTAAACTGTATAAATGAAAATACACACAGAACTTAAAACACCAGCTTCTGTAGATGTTTCCTTCATAATTGCTGTTATTAACTTCTCGGAAAGGAAAGCCTCACAGGTCGTTTTCACTCGCCTTTGTTGCAGTTCCTTAACTGCCACCAAAATCGTGGCACACTGGTCTTTACTCTTATGCACAGATTTTTAGTTATGAAACCCCTGTGAATCTTGAAACACATGCCATGTTTGTCAGTCATTTCGGTTCTTCTAATCGTAGATTAAGCCAGTGAATTGCAGATGACTCGGCCTGCCTGTTTATTCATTTTTATCATTGTAACCTCATAGCCCTGATTTTTTCTATCTGCTTCTCAATGAGGTTTCTACACATTCCTGGTGTGAGGGTTTCCTAGACAATGCTGTTGACACTACTGTTTGGGTGTAAATAATGAAAATACAAACATTCAGTTGACTTCACTTCCAAAGGAGACGAGATTTGATTGTGAGGTCATTGATCAAGCAGTTATGAATTCCCTCCTTCTGCTTCTCTGACAACTCCTTGAGGAGATTCTGGGGCTGGAGGCCAAAGGAGAGCCTGACACTCCATAGGCACAGTTTAATCATTCCTGTATTGGTATCAGTGCCTGCTGCTCAGCTTCTTAGCTGGTGGTTGGGGTGTCTCTCACCGTTGACAGTGTGCATCATGTTTTTCTATGAAGATGGGTAATTTCTACTATTTTTGTCCTGAGTTTTCTAACTAAGAATGGCATTCAGTCATGATTAGTGTTTAGAAGAAGGTGGTGGTATGTGATTGTCCACACGCTAGGAGCAATGTACAGCAAATGAGTTGTTCATACCAATTTGTAAATGTACTTTCACAAAGATATGTTAAATTGTATGTCTTAATGGGAGCATAGCAAGTGATAAGTGACCAAAAACTTTTGTTGAATAAGAAAAAGGATTCTGTGATGTGGATAAGGTAAACTTCTGGGCAGATGATAGAGTATGATAAAGTGAGATAAAAACGAGGGCATGAAGGAGACTAGAAACAACATTTTGGGCAGGGTAAATGCAAGAATTATTTCATTAAGGAAAAATAAGTACTGTGTAAAAACTAACAAATTAGTGTTTAAAATATTAGTATTAAGTGGTAAAGTATAGGCAGAAAACATAGGGGTGAATTTACTGGAGACAAAGAACACTCCATCGTGTCCTGTTGCAAGGGGAAAGATTGGCTTTCATATGGGGAGTGTGGAGGGACTCATCCCTGTTTTGATTTCAGCTCCAGTTCAGCTGGAGTTGGAAAGGTTAAGCACTTCCAGTTGCAGAAAACAGTGGTTTGTTTTTCAAAGAGTGGTGCGTGCACATCCTCAGAGTGGAGGCAATTGTGCTTGGCTGCATAGTGAAACATGTTAAAAGAAAACAAATGATGCTGCTAATGAGAATTGTTCTGCCTTGTTAGGACGCCGGGACTGGACATCACAGACAGCAGAAGCTCAAGAAGTCCTTGGGAAATAAGAAGTATGTACATTTTTTTGTCTAGTTTAATTGAGAGCAAGAAAAAAGCTGAGAGAATCCTCGTGGAAGACCATATCTGGTCTTTATATAATACTTTGAATTTTAAGAGCTGCAGCAGTTTTAATTAGCGTGTCGAGAGTCTCAGCTGACTTCACTTGTTGGTTTGCAGGAAAAGTGCTTTTCTGACTCTTCAGTGTGTATTAGCTTTCATTTATTTTTAAAAGGGTTTTTCAACATTGTGAAGATAAATATTTTAAGTTCAAGACCAAATGGTGCTCTGAAATCTATGTATTTTGGGTGTGATTGCAACGTAAAGACTTGAATTTGAGAAATCCTCTCCCCATGCTTCTGGAGTACCTCCTGAAACAGTATGTAATGACCTGCCGTGGTGCCGTCAGTATCCCCCCCTTATTAGTTACTGGATTGATTTGTTAAAAGATGAGCTCCACAGCTCACAGAGTATTAATGGAATGGCCATCACTGGAGTGATCTAGTTGCTTCAGTTAGTAATTGTAGTAGAAAGGGGATACATTGCAAAATCTTTCTGTTCCCTTTCTTTCCTCTTTACATAAATGGTGTTTGTCCAGAGAATAAATATTCTGTGTTCCTTTGACACCTCATTCAGGTTGCTGCCATGTACAGGAGTGTTGATGTCCAGGCATTTCAAAGCCTGAGAGAAATACTTTGGAACACTGAAGCAAAGTTCCCTCTGATCTCTAGGAAAAAAATTCAGTGCTGCTGATTAGTCTTAAGTAGTCTTAATGTAGTGTGATTTGTAGGATATACTGGAAGGTTGTCTTCATTGCTGAAAGCCTTGCTAGGTAAAATTTGTAAAATTAAAATCTCAAATTGTGTAGCGCCAGCCCTGACTCTGGGAATAGAGACTGAAGGAGATCTTGCCCTTTGTGGAATGGAAAATGTCTCTTTTGTAATGATGAGCTGCAGAAGTCTTCTTATATTCCAAGGATAAATGCACATTTCTAAATTAAGATTCACTTGTGCCTCCCTCTAAAGTTGTACGTTTGAGGCAGAAATAAATTTTTTTCTGTTCCTTTTGAGAGCTTACTACTGTCATTATCTAAAAGACGTACTGAAAAACAGCACTGGGAATGTTTTATCTTGCTGCCACTTTACAGTTCCCAAAACGCAGGAGATTCAGTGAGATTAATTTTCAGAATACTGGGGAGATGAAAGGGACGGTGTGTGTGGAGTTTGCTGCGGCTGCGAGTGCGTGCATGCTGCCCAGCTCATGCATGCACAGCCCAGGAGCGGATGTTTTGCAGGAGCGAGCCGGCTGGGGAGGCAGGCGCGGCTGTGGAGGAGAGCGGCGGCTGTGATGGCACCGGCAGCGGCGGCGGTGGCTGTGATGGCACCGGCAGCAGTGGCTGCGATGGCACCGGCAGCAGTGGCTGTGATGGCACCGGCAGCAGTGGCTGCGATGGCACCGGCAGCAGCGGCGCTCCCGCGGCGCCGCAGGGCCCCGGCAAGGGCAGCGCGCAGCCCGGCCGCAGCCGCGCCATCCGCAGGCCCGCCTACTGGCTGCAGATGAGGGGCGTCGGCACCGCCGCCAAACCAGGTACTCACCGCGGCTGCTCGGGGAACGCCGACTGCCCTCTGCTTTGTCAGCCACACGTTACTCTTGTAAGGGAAATTAACCCACAAACACCAGAGGTTTATGTCCAAAAAGGAGACAGAGGAGTCCTTTTTGCTTTATTCGAATAAAGGGAGAGGCCATGGGGCATTCCCCTGGGATCTCTCGAATTTTTGGAGGACGCAGCCTCCCTTTTTATCCTATTTTCCCGGCCGCTTTTTCCCTCTCTCTTTCCCCATTGGCTGAGGTACTCGAGAGGCACAGACTTCCCGGAACGCCTGACACCTGACATTCCCCTCTAATGTATAACCCTCCCTTTTAATTTTTAATTCTTGTAGAATTCAGTTTTCCCCCTCCCCGTTGCTTCTTTCATCTTCTGTTACCCAATTTTATTTACCAGCAAACCTACAGTTTGTTTGTAAAGGCAAATCTCTTTTTCCATTCATCAATCAGTGTAATCCCTCCCATTGTTTCTGTTATCTCTAGGTGCTAACTTTACCTACCAACAGATCTACAATTTGTTTGTAAAGACAAATGTAACATTCCTCTCACTCTGCTCCTGAAAGACCTGCTGCAGGTCACACAAAAATGACAGGCTCGGTAGTGCTGCTCATGTATCGGGAGAAATGAACTTCTGCCTCTGCACAAATGTGGGCACAGTTCTCTGATATTACACAGTTCCTTTTGAGTGACTTGTCTATTAATCGTTCTGTGACTAAACTCAGTTCTGTCTGTAGAAGAGGTAAGTATAAGAATTACACCAACCATATCAGGAATAAAATTCAAGAGCTTTAAAAATAGAAACATCAACACTAAAAATGTAGCAAAGGGGACCGTTCAGCAGTATTTTGGATTAGACACAGCTTTTGTGATTGCTAGATTATTATTTTTTAAGGATGTCTTTTCTTTTTCCACATTTTTCAGTTATAATTTTCTGTTTTTGAATGCTTTGGGTCTTAGGTTGTTGTAGGAGCATTCAGATTTCCTGGCCTAGGAGCTGTTTTCCAAACCTGTGGCAGAGTCAAAAACTTCAATGTTCTTTAATGCACTTCTTACCTCTAAGTCAGGATCCACATTCCATCCTATTCTGGGGAGAGGCAAATTCTGTAGCTTGATAGAAGTGAAATTACTGTAGCTCCACACCCCCAGGTCCAGTCAGTAGCAAGACTGACTGTTCCTGTAGAAACACACACACAGACATACAACAGACATAAACAGGAGCCACCCAGACCAGCATTCACACAAACAGCCTCCATCCTTAAATACTCAATCTGCTCAGTTTCTGTTCTTTGGATCCCAGTCTCCTCAGTTGCTGGTCTGAGAATGTACTGGCCCCTGAGGCTCACAGAGCTGTGCCTGCAGTGGGTGAGCACCTCCTTGCAGGCAGGCTCATCCTCACAGACCCTGCTTGGTGTCAGACATGACAAGATTTGTATACTGACCAGTCACCTATTTACAAGCAAGTGTTCTTTGCTATCCTCTTACACCTCTATTTTCCCACACTTGATCAGCCCCAGATTGGGTAATTCTCTCCCTTTGCCCGTCTTTGATACCACTCTTAAACATCCTAAGCTTCTGTAGTCCTGAATTGTCTCTACTCAGATCCCAGGTGCTACATAACCCTAGGCAGTAGCACCATGCTTTCCCTTCTCACTCTTCCCCCCTTCCCTGTTCCAAAGGGTGTTTCAGAGAGAGGTTCCTGCTAACTTACCCTTGTGGTTTTCCTGGAACAGGCCCAGGAGGAAGCTGTCTGGTTTTAAGGCCTATAATTGGTGTTCCCTGACTATTGTGCTTCTGTGCTTATCTGTATTCATGGAGATAACACTTTGATAGGCTTGGAAATACTCAGGGCAGGCATGATATTATTTGGGTTTCTGTATGTTCCTTTTTGTGTTAGTGCAGGTGAGGTTTTTATGATGTAACCTAGCACTTTCTGTCTCTGTTACTGAGGATTATTTTTCCAGGCCATGCTGTGGCACTTTCTTCCATACCTGCTGTATCAGTGTATTGTGGGCCATGGGGAGCCTAAATGTTACTGAGTGAGAAGGCTGTGTTCAGTTCACTGGTGTCTAGGTGCCTCACAAGAACTACTATTTTTTTTACTAACTATTGAATACAAAGATAAGATGAGGCAGCAGTAGACTTAAAGCTGTTATGCAGACTGAATACTGAGACTGAAGCATATCTGTTCTTACTTATCAGGAGAAGTACTATTGAAAGGCAAGAGGAAATCTGAGCAAAGGGAAGGCAAAGATGTTAAAGACTCTCCCAGGAAGAAGCAGAAGATTTCAGGTAATACAAATAACTTGCAATTCCTAATTACAAGCCTCCAGGTACTTCAGACTTCTCTGCCCACATGACATCTTCTGGAGTCTTCAATCTCTATTTCTGATTCTGAATATTTTGTTCTAGGAGACCACTGATTAGTGTCTGCTTAATCAGTGGGAGGTGATCTAATTTCAGTCTGTCTTAGAAGTTCAACAAAGGGAGGGAGGAAGGGAATTTTGGGAAGTAAAGGCCAGTTTGCATCATTTCAGTTTCCCAAAAGATTGCAGACTAAATTATAAGACACATTACTTGTAAATATATGGGGATTGAGTAACTGATAACAGCAATATGGGTTTGTTAAAAAGAAGTGAAACCCAAACACTATTTTTTTGCCACAAAGACCAAAGGGAGAAATGCTTGACACCAGAGGTCTTTCATTCCTTTAAAAGGTTTGTCAATCAGTGGTTAGGTGCAAAAGAAGGTGTACAAGTGGTGAAAGTAGGAGCAGGTGACACAGAAGTGTACAGTTACAAGTATGAGGTTAGGAATGCCAAAGCCAACCTGGAGTTGAATCTAGCAAAGGATGTGAACAACAGCAAGAAATGATTCTACAAGTACATGAACAGCAAAAGGAGCACCAAGGAAGGTGTGAGTGTACTGCTCCTCAGAGCAGGGGAGCTGGTGACAAATGACACAGAAAAGGCTGAGGTACTCAGTGCTTTTTGTGCCTCAGTCTTTATCAGTTAAAGGAATTCTTCAGGAATCCCAGGAGCCTGAGACCAGACAGAGTGACAGTCTGGAACAAGGAAGTCCTACACTCAGAGAAAGGGGTCAAGGTTAAGCACTTAAACAAACTGGTTTTACCAAATCATTTTCCAGTAGTATTAGTTGAGTGGGAAGATATGAGGGGATGGGAGGTTAGCCTGTGTGATCCCCATCTGCAGGAAGGGTCAGGAGGAGGATCCAGGAAACTACAGACATGTTGCTCTGGCCTTAGTGCCAGGGAAGGTCTTGAAGAAGATTATCTTGGGTACTATCATGTGGCATCTGTAGGACAACATGGTGATGTTTAGGGATGAGTTTAGGGATGGCAGGTACTGCTTGACTAACCTGATGTCCTTCTATGACAAGGTAATGCACCTAACAGATGAGAGAAAGGCTGTCAATGTTATTTATCTGGACTTCAGTGAAGCCTTCTGGCACCATGTCCCACATCCTTCTTCTGGAGAAACTGTATGCTCATGGCTTGGGGAGGTGCACTCTTTGCTGGGTAGAAAATTGGCTTCATGGCTGGGCCTAGAGACTCATGGAAAATGGAGTGACATCCACCTGGGGCTGGTCACCCATTGTCTTCCCCAGGGCCCAGTATTTGGTCAGTCCAGTTTAATATCTTTATTGATTACCTAGATGAGGGGATTGAGTGCACCTTCAGTAAGTTCACAGATGACACCTAGTGAGGTGGGATGTGGATCTGCTGGAGAGCAGCAATGATCTGCAAAGGAAGCAGGACAGACTGGAATGATGGGCCGAGGCCAACAGTGTGAGGGTCAACAAGGCCAAGTGCCAGGTCCTGCCCTTGGGTCACTGTCACACCATTAAGAACTCCGGGCTGGGACAGAGGAGCTGGAAAAGCCCCTCCAAATGTTGGTCAAGAGTGGCTCAGCCCAGGTGTGCCCAGGTGGGCAAGAGGCCAGAGGCCCCTGGGCTGTGCCAGCTCTGGGGTGGCAGCAGGGCCAGGGCAGTGCCTGTCCCCTGTGCTGGCACTGCTGGGGCACCTCCAGTGCTGGGGCAGCTCTGGGCCCCTCCTGACAGGAGAGCCCTGGAGGGGCTGCAGCGTGTCCAGGGAAGGGAACGGAGCTGGGGAAGGGGCTGAGCCCCAGCAGAGGCTGAGGGAGCTGGAAAGGGGCTCAGCCTGGAGAAAAGGAGCCTCAGGGGCACCTTGTGGCTCTGCACAACTCCCTGCCAGGAGGGGACAGCCAGGGGGGCTTCAGGCTCTGCTTCCACAGAACAAGTGACAGGACAAGGGGAAATGGCCACAGGTTGCACCAGGTTTAGATGTGATACTGGGAGCAAGTTTTAACCCCAGAAGGGCTGTCCAACCTTGGCACAGCTGCCCAGAGCAGTGTTGGAGTCCCCATCCCTGGAGGGATTTGAAAGGCATGTGGATGTGACACTCAGGGACAGGGGTTAGCAGAGGCCTTGGCAGTGCTGGGGGAGCTGTTGGACTTGATAATCTTAGAGGGCTTTTCCAGCCTGAACAGTTTATGATTCTCTAAGTCCTGTGGGGCCTGACAGGTTGCACTGAGTGCTGAAAGCTGGCTGATGTCATTGTGAGGCCACTCTTGATTATCTTTGAAAGGTCATGGTGACTTGCGAGGTTCCTGGAGGCTGGAAAAGAGAAAATATCACTTGTATCTTAAAGGACAGAAAAAAGAAAGATCTGGGGAACTACAGTCAACCTCACCTCAGTCCCTGGGAAGCTGATGGAAAGTGTCATTCCAAACACATGAAGGTCAAGATGGGGTTTTGGAGTAGTCAGCATGGATTCATACAGGGCAAATCATGCTTAAATCAACCTGATAGCCTTCTACAATGAGGTCACTGGGTTGGTGAAATAGGAGTACAGAAAGATGGTTCACTGTCTGTCCCTGTATTCAATTCTGTTGTTTTTGTCACCAAGGACTTGGAAGTATGTAGACAGCACAGAGCTGAAAGTGACAGCAAGTGTATTGGAAAAAAGGCTAAAAGTGAAAGTGGTCTTGACAACAGAGAAATAATTTAAAAATAGAGCAGAGAACATTGTAAAATTAAAGATGATAATAGTTTGGAAAGAAATACTGTCACAGCTGAAAAACAAAGAACAACCTCCATGAGTCAGTGCTTCAGAAGAAGATTCAAGATCTCTGACAGATCAAAAGCTGACTAGAGACCAGCAATGTCATAGCTGTTTTTAAGAAGGCAGGTGTTAGACTGAGAGATTTGAGCAGGAATGTAGACTTTGTGAAGTAAATTGCCATGTGAAGTAATTCTTTTGCTGTAATGCAGGGTCTCCATGCAGTACTGTTTCCAGTAGGCACTGCTGTTCAGGACATGTGTGGGACAGCTGAAGAGGACAGGGAGATAGAGCAAACAACATTGAACATTTCTGAGTAACTTTGAGACAGGAGACTAAATAGCAGCTGCCTTCTAGCAAAAAAATCTGCTTTTTATTGTTAAAAAGCTAGCAGAACTGAGTCTTCTGGTTTGTCTTGTTTGTGTTATAACAGGCAAAAAACAGCAAACTGAAACAAAACAAAACTCCAGGAGGAAAGGCCGCCGTGTTCAGAAAGAGCCCGAAACCTATGACACAGGTAAGAAGAGGCAGTAACTAAGGAGTGTTTATGAAACAGATAAAAGATAAATGTGATTCTAGGATTTGAATCTGAGCAGCAGCTGTGTTTCTGGTGTTTCCATTCAGTTCGTTTTACTGTTCACAAAAAGGAGCTGACTGCTGTCCTGGCACTGTGTCAGTACTGCAGAGCAAGACTGAAAGGACTGCACACTGCCTGCTCTTCCCATTGCATAATGTAATAGTGAAGGGGAGATCACTTTTTGAATGAACAAAAGCCCGTTAAAATAGTTGCATTACTAAATTCATAAAAATATTTGTAGTTTTTACTCAGCAGAATATGTTTGCAGGAAAACTGTGATAGCTGTTGCTGCCAGATCATCTTTTCTGGGAGTTGGAGACCCAAGCAATCTGTCCTAGAAAAATAAAATAAGCCTTGATTCAGTGAGTGGAATGACTTGATATTTGTAGATCACAGCACTCATTAAACACCCCAGTTTTCTGCCAAGTGCTGTTTGATTCACAGACTTTCCTCCCAGCCTACTGGAGAGGGACAGCCTGGGCCTGTTATTGTTGGGAGAAGAGGAAAGGCTTTGGACCTTGTTATGGTAAGAATTCAGGCAGTTGGCTGCTAAATCACTTTCTTCCCAGAACCCAGTAATTCATAATCCTTGTGGATTATGCCAAACTTTTGCTTGGGATTTCACAAAGAGGCTAGAAACTGGAAACCATGCCAGGTTGCTTTTCCCTGTCTGTTGAGTAATTTGACCTGATGGTCTGTGACTGCATTTACTATGAAAACACTTTTGCCAAAAGAAAAGTCTGCTCAGCATGTTAAAGTAATTGTGCAACAGAAATGAATAAAGGCAAAATGTCCACTGGTGAAGTAGAAGAGCATTCCTTACAAGGGAATGGTAGATGGAAGGGTGTTTGTAAAGTGCTGTTTGGAAAGGAGTGATGTGTGCCTTGTGACATTACACACCTAAGGCTGTAAATGAGCTACATCTGTTGAGGTGCAGCTGGACACAAGTTTGGTAGCACATGACCTGTTTCTTTTCAGGGTTCACTGTGGACATCAAAGGAGAAAAAAAAAGGAGATGTTATGTTAGCAGTTGTATTCTAAACACTGTGTTTTGACAGGTAGTATTGAAGAGCAGTGGTCTTTGGAGATTCAGGACAAAGGCCGAGTTACCTGTCCGACATGCCGGGCTGTGGTGAGGAAGACTGTGGAAGGGCTGAAGAAACATATGGTGAATTGCCGGAAGGTAAGAGCACCAGAGAGAGCAATGGTTTCTTTACTGCTCTTCAGCTCACTGATGGAAATGCCTGCCTGTTTTGTGTTGTGTTTGAAATCAGTTTCAGCTCATCGTCATGTCTCTAAGCAAGAGTCCTTTATGTGAGAATAGTGCTTGGTGCTTCTTGCCCAGCCTTTTGCTGAAGGTTTGGGGTAGTAAACAAGGATGTAGTTAGCTCATTGTTCCACTAAATTTTAGACTCCATAAAATCTGTTCTTAAAAGACAGTTACCAAGTCCAAATAAATTGTTCTGCTCTTCTGCTCCTTTCCCCAAAGAGTTTTCCACTGCTTTGGTAAATTTACAGTTAAATGCACTATGTCCTTGTTTATTCCTAGGAAATGTTCACATGTCATCACTGCGGGAAGCAGCTGAAGTCTTTAGCAGGGATGAAATACCATGTCATGGCAGACCATAACAATCAGGTAACACAACTGCTGTGCATCTAAAACTTCTACAGGCAGAAAAGGCTTTGGTCCTTTCCTCGTACACACAGAAACAGAAGATGGGGTGTTTTTTTTCAGGTGTTGTAGCTGTTCAAGTCTAGTCTAACTATTATTTTCCAGTGAGATTTGACATCTGAAAAACAGTAGAATGTTACCAGAGATGGTAGACATGCAACATCATAGAAAGAGGGATGACTTTCTGTTTAGGCTGGTAATAAGTTACATATAAAAGGCATTCCCAATCAGAAGGAAAAAGATTAGGCTGCAGTTTTCAGTTCTTTGTTAGAAAGGAGGAGGTTTTTCTACATTCAGAGTAGACTCAATTTGAGATAAAATGGCAAAAGCAGCAATTAGCTATCATCTCTTTACTGTAAAAATACTAATTTAACATTAGATTACAGTCTGCTTTTCCTCTTCACTCTTTCTTTAAAGAAGGCCATGTCTTCTGTTGTAGTTGAGAACTTTTGAAAAGGTAATTCGGAAGTTTGCGTAAAGTTCAGATAATTCACCCTTTTTTTTTTTCCACAATTCCCAGAGCAGTTCCTGAACTACTGTATTAGTAAATTATGCAGGTCAGGGATCATGTTCTGGCCCTGAGGATTAGGTCTGTCACTGACTTCTATGTTTTTACTCAGTCTAGGTGCAATATTAGGTAAAGTAGGAAATAATAGACAATAGCCATCAGAGAGAGAATAAGGAACTTGAGCTGTAGTTTAGCACAGATGAATAACTGTTACAAGCAGTCTGCTTCACTTTAGTCAGGCTAAGTGGAAACAGTAGGACCAGTAAATGTTTAATATGCATCATTTTCTGTCAGTTTACTCCTTTTAAAGATAATTACTTTTTCGTTTAACCCCAGACAGTTGCCAAGCCCCATGCAGCCATTCACTCTCTCCCCTACCCACAGGACTGGGGAGGGAATCAAAGTGAGAAAACTCATGGGTTGAGATAAAGACAGTTCAAAAGATAAAGCACACAAGCAAAGCAAAACAAGAAATTAATTCACCACTTTGGCAGGAAGGTCCAGGCATCTCCAGGACCACAGGACTCCATCATGCATAATAGTGGCTTGGGACTTGGCAAATGCCATCACTTTGAATGTCTACCTCTTTCCTCCTTCTTCCCCCTGCTTTATATGCTGAGCATGATACTGGATGGTCTGGAATACCCTTGTGATCAGTGGGGGTGGGCTGGCCCAGATGTGTCCCCTCCCAGCTGCTTGTGCACCCCCAGGCCACTCCTGGGCGGAGCAGTACGAGAAAAGCCCTTAGTGCTGTGCAGGGGCTGCTCAGTGACAGCAAAACCATCTCCCTTCTATCAACCCAGGTCTCAGCACAGATCCAACACAGTCCTGTACCAATTGTTGCCCCAGCCAAAACCAGCACAGATAGAGAGAGTGGTCATTATAGTAAGTATATGTCTGTAAAATCATAAGTTGGAGAGATTTAATTATTTTAGAAGCTTTCCTGCCCCAGTGTATTGAGTAGTAAATTCCCTGTGAGAAGAAATGTAAGGGCTGAGCATCCTGTGTTTTACATTCATCTTTCTGCTGTGTTTTAGCCAGTTGTGAAGGAGGGAGAAGAATTGGATGAGCAGCTTGAGCGAGACCGCCTTCGGAAGGTTTTAAAGAGAATGGGAAAACTAAAGTGTACAAGGGAGGTAAGCTGCATTGTGCAAAGTGTGAATTAAACAGCAGTGGATGCATAAATATAACACATGAGAATGCTGCTGAGTATGTTCTGATGCTGGCCAAAGCAAGATTTATTTCAAGATCCCACCTATGCTTTTAAGACAGAGTTGCATAGAGTCATAGAATAGTTTGGGTTAAAAATACCTTTAATAGTCATTTCAGTGCCAGTTCTTTGTTGGAGATTTTGTCTGTCTGAATAGGCTAACATTAAAGTTTTCTACCTGTCTGTCTCTACTCTGTCAGGATAACCAATAGTACTTTGGTCAGCAAAGTGTGGATCCTCTTCACACTGGTTGTGTAATCCCTTGAAGAACAGTTTTCTTCCATGTATTTTTCTTCTGTGTTGACAGGGCTGCACAGGCAGCTTCACCAGCATAATGGGATACCTATATCATGTTAAAAAATGTGGGAAGGCTGCTTCTGAGCTGGAGAAAATGGCAATGAAGTGCCATCACTGTGGGAAGGCATACAGATCAAAGGCAGGACTTGTCTACCACCTCCGATCTAAGCACGGGCCGGTGAGTGCACCCTGCAGTGACTGTCGGGGCTGTGATGAGACTTCAGCCACTCACACTTGAGGCACCTGTAGGCTTTGTCTGCTACTTTGTTGGTTAATTACAGATCACAAATATTTGCATTTTTCCTGCACCTGGATTATTTTGTCCTTGTTAGTTTGCTTCTTGCAGCAGCTGTTGCTTTTCTGTGACTAGAATGAAGTTTTTAATAGTAAATCAGCATGGCAGCAGTAAAGGACCTGACTTTTGCTCTATGGAAGAGTGATGCTAACGTAGCTCATGAGATGCTTTCATTCTTTCTTAAAAGACTCACCATTGGAGCAGAACAGACAGTCTTATTGTCCATGAGGGTTTTACAGTGAATACCTTTGGATACAGTGAATACCTTGGAATACCTTTCAAGACTAGCAACTGCATGAAGCTCTCTGCTTGAGCCTCACTGCTGTGATCCCTGTGAGCAGATCTGGGGGTCTTTCTGACTGGCGGGATGCGCTCCTGTCCTGTGTCTGTGACAGGAAACCGTAGCTGCTGCAGCCTGTTTGTGAGGGATTTGGCAAAACATTTATTCCCAGTATTTAGTATAACTGATATAGGAAGTAGTGGAAGAGGCTCACCTTTTTGGGCCTTCATTGCAGGTCACTTTCCTCCATGAGGAGAGAAGAACAGAGAACCTGAAAGAAATTAAACAGGAGCAAAACAACACAGGCAGAGTTCAAAGGAAATCTGCAAAGGTGGCAATCTACTATCTCCATGAGCTGGCAGGAGAAGAGCTGGCCAAAGAGTGGCCCAAAAGAAAAGTTCTGCAGGACTTGATTCCAGATGACCGGAAGGTACAAGGCCTTAAAAATGCTTTATAGGGTTCAAGTTTATACCTCGGCACCTGGTGGCTCCTGTAGTGGCTCCTACCTCGTGTTTATGGCACATAGAATACAGTTTGTTGCGTGGGGAATTGGGTTCTGCTCTCTCTCATTTAGATTGCACTATTTCTGCAGCAGCAGTTGCTGTGCAAGTGTTTTGTTCAGGCAAGCTGTAGTGACTGTAAATTACTATTCCTGTAGTTCTCAGTGGGCACAAGGAACATGGCAGTTATGGGCATGATGTTGCTCTCAAGATGACTCCTGCCATGCTGCAAGGTCCCAGCAATCCTTCCAGTCTCTCATACATGCTATGGTATTTCACTGTGGTTTAGACTTCAAGAGTTTCCAGTGGCATCTTTTAGGCTGTGAGTGAAACCCAAGGGAAAATGGTGCTTTATGATTTCAGTGGGGTAGGTAGATTTAGAGGAATTGTTGTAGTCAAGGCAATAGGAATTTTCAGATTCTGATACTGTGGGGGTTTTCCAGGTTCAGTTATGTTTCTAGAGAGTTGATGAGACAGGAAAACATTGATTATTGGGAGTTTGCCTGTTAGAGTAGGAGAAGAGATAGCACTTCTGTCTCAGCCTAGAAGAGGAAATTGTACATAGCTAGCATTACTTCCAGCTCTCGATTCCATCTTTGTCTCAGCTGAAATACACTCGTCCTGGACTGCCCACATTCAGTCAAGATGTGCTGTGCAAATGGAAAACAGAGATTAAGATGTACCGAAGAGTCCACTGCCCAAATCAGGTAATCCTTAACTGTTTCTGAAGCCCCAGAGGGGACAGGTTTCAGGTCTGTGTGAGCCAACAGTTTCCCACAACCTTGAAAGTGCAGCTGGTCTCTCTGTGAGAGACAAACCCTGCTCCATCTCAGTATGGTTGTTTAGTGTAATCAAGACCCTGTTTAGTCTTGGGGATGTCTGGGGATGCTCCCTTAGTCCTTTGCATGAAAATGCCCTGGGGATGATCCTTTGGGAATGTGTGTGAACACTTGAGAGCCAGTAACTTGGTGTCAGGCTGGTACAGTTTTCTCATCCAGGTGGGCAGTTGATCCATTTGGAGGTTAAATAGTGGAAAAATGACAGGCCCCTGCCTTTCTATCTAAATCTAATCATAGAGGTTGAAATACAAGAGTAAAGACACTTTGTCTGGAACAGCACTTAAGTTTTCTTCATTGCACTTGATCAGCTTTAGGTCCTTTTCAACCTGACCTTGAGCATTTTGAGGGATGGGGCAGCCACGGCTTCTCTGGGCAGCCTCTACCAGGGCCTCACCACTCTTGACAAGGAAGAATTCCTTCCCAGTATCCTGTATAGTCCTGCCCTCTGGCAGTGGGAGGCCTTTCCCCCTTGTCCTGTCATTCCAGGTCCTTGTCCAAAGTCCCCCTCCAGCTCTCTTGGACCCCTTTAGGCACTGGAAATCTTAGTTTCTTACAATGCCTTGCAGCAATCACCAGTCAGGTCCAGTGAGAGCAAACAGCCCCATTGGTGAGGGTGGTGGACATCTCTGTGTGATGCATGCTGTCAGAGAGCCAAGGGTCAGGGCAGCTGCCCTCTGGGTTTGGTGCAGAGATTGTCTTCCCCTGCCTCGGCCCACCCCACCCCCAGCACTCTCCCCAGTGTTCAGGCTAGCATCATCTTAATAATCAGAAATGCAGCACCGTGCTGTATGTGGAGCTGTCTCCAGAGAACAGCTGTCCTGTGTCACCAACTGTGTCTTGCCCTTTAACAGAGACCTGGGATGTTGGGTACTGTGCTCCTGCTCTGTGCCACTAGGGACATGAGCAGTGCAGGAGGGAGAAGTCTTGTACCTGCCCAGTGTGCTGTCTTTGAAATTCTTCTCTGTTGCACTTCAGGCAGAAAGCAAACTATCATTTTAGTCAGGTTGTTGATAGAGTCTGAGTGCAATTGTCACAGGAGTCTCTTTATGATGTCCAAGTGTGCTCAGAAACTGGAAATGTAAATATTAAGCTTAATGAAAACTTAAAGTCTTCTAATGGTCTTTTTACCAGAAGTTTTCTGGCTTTGGAGGATTGGTATCTGCCTCCCTCTGTTTCTCTTTTGTGCTTTTGGGATTGCCCTCCAGACATAATAATGCTCTATTGTCCAGGAAGAGGTGATTTCTTGCTAGCATGTTGTTCACATATTTGTTTGGTTTTTTTTTACTGTTTCAGGGTTGTGAATCTGTGTATGGCAGTGTCTCAGGACTCAAGTCTCACCTTGGCACATGTACCTTGGTTGGTAGCCTTCCTCTTAATAGCCTCACTGTCCCTGTCCCTCTGATAACCCTTTGTTCAAGCTCTTGTCCTGCCATTTGCAAATCTGAGATTCTCACAAGTTCATGGATTCATATAGTGGTTTGGGTTGAAGGAGGTCTTAAAGATCATCTCATTCTAACCCCCAATTTAGGTGTTCCCCTACATGCTAAGGAGGTTGCCATTACAAACAATACTTGAGACCAGGAGGAAGCACCTTAATGGCATTCCTTTTATTGACACAGCAGTTCTACTGTATATTCAGAGCTACAAGAGCAGTTTTTCCAGGTGCACTGCTGGAGATCTAATGGCATCTCAGAGAGCAGTCCTATGCTTTGTGGGCACAACTGATCACTCAAGTCAGTGCTCCTGAGATGCCTCAGAGGCTACCTAGAGAAGAGGCTAGACAGTGTCAAAGGAATAAAGTAGGCATTTATTAAAAGGCCTTTAAAAGATTCACCTTGGGCAGTGCAAGAGCCTGGCTGTGGCTCCACCCAGGATGGACTCCGAGGTAGGAGTTTGCACACTTTATAAGTTTTGGTTCATTTCCATATTGGGGTTAATTGTCCAATTCCAGCTCCAGGTTCTGCAGTCCCATCCTCCCAGATTGCACTCCTCAGTTCACTGGTGTTTGCACTTTTTGGGCCTGAAGCTTCAGCAGTGTCCTTGGTTCTCAGGTGCAAAAGGGTTTTTTGTCTAACTAAACCATGAAGAGAGGTTGCTAACACTTTATATGAAGTTCAGAGTTACATACTAATGCGGTACAGAATCTGGAAAATATGAAAGCTAAAACTTAAGGCGTCACCTGTAGCTAAATATGCCTGGTATGGATGAGAGTTTCTAGTTTTTATTGCTGGGTTCTATCTGAGAAATGTTCAAATGAAATATATAGGTTTTATATATGTAGGTAAATATCAGCCTCCTGTTCCAGCAACTCTTGACGGAATACTTTTTGTTTGTTTGTTTTGATGCCAGGGAGACTTTGTGGCTGGTAAATACAAGTGTCTCTTATGTGAGAAGGAGTTCATCTCAGAGAGTGGAGTCAAGTATCACATCAACTCTGTGCACGCTGAGGTAAGGCAGGCAGAGTGGAACCACAAATCCCAGGCTGTGGGAGGTGGAGAGAATGTCTTAAGAAGAAAATGCTGGATGTGTGCCATGTTTTACTTCTTCCTTGCTCACTGCTGGTAACAGGATCCTTAAACTTAGTTGGTCTTAAGTGTTAGTCTGGGGAGCAAGTATTGTGTCATGTCATATGCCTTGTCCCAAGCTGCTGCTGCTCTGTTCAGCTCTGCAGCATTTCCTGTACCTTTAACTGGACAAATATCAAATCAAATGTGAATCCTCTGAGACAGAGTGACACCTGAGGAGACACATCAAAGATCAGAGCATTATTAGGTAGTTGCCTTTCCAGATCTTACATTTCAAGGAAACCTTGTCCCACAAGGCAGCCATATTATAGTCCTGATAGGCTTTATTTGGTATTTCCACCACCATTAGTATCAACCTATTGCCTTCTAAATCTGCAGGACTGGTTTGATGTGAATACAACGACCACCAAAAGCTTTGAGAAGCTAATGAAAATTCGCCAAAGGGAAGAGCAGAAGAAGCAACGGAAGAAACGTCCTTTGACCAGAGGCAAAAAGAAGAGAGCTGGCACCTTGGCTGCCAAGAAGCCCTCCACTGCTGGAGTTGAAAAAATGAGGAAAAATAAGAGAGGTCGTCCACGACGAGTGGACAACGAGAGTGCAAGCAGTGAGGAAGGGGCACCCCAAGTTGCACAGAGAGCTGAAGTTCCAAAAACCAGCCGCAAGCGAGGCCGAAGTAAATCCCTAGAAGATGAGAAGGAGTAATTTGAAAGCTTTTCAGTTACAAGTCTCACTTCTGTCAGGCTCATGACCCACAGCACTAATCTAAGCAGTTGAATGTCTTTGGGACTGTGACTCAGTTCTGCAGGTGACTTTGATACTGAAACTTCTGCGTCTGGTCAATTGTGAGGAATACAAACCAAAGCTGTGGTGCAGAGGCTGCTTCTGCTGGTGTAGTTCCATTGGACAATGGCACTGACAGTGTACACAGTGTGATTCCTGCTCTGGTTGCAGTCTCAGTTTGGTCATACTAGTTGCTTGTTTAGTGGTTTCCAGTACAGCAAGTGTCTGTTTTGTCATCTTCCTCTGATGTGTGAGATCAGGGTCCTTTTTTTACAGTTCTTCTCATAAGGGACTGACTAGCGCAATGTTTAGGTCTCTTCAAGGGGGAAATCCTTTCTTGCACAGAATGCACACAAACTAAGCATGAAAACAGTTCTGTGCAGAATGCAAAGATTCCAGCTTGCCCTGTCACTCTCCTGTCTATTGTCAGCAAGGCTGCCACAAAAGAGACCTTCAGTGTTTGCTGCATCGTATTGCACAAGGCTTTTTTTCATACACCAGTGTTTAGGCTCAGCACCAGACAGCAGCACATCTACTTGGAAGGGATAGAAGGTCATTATTATCCTTGTCAGGAACCCACTGTTCCCCTGGCACCTGTCTCCTGTAATGCTGGACATTAAAGATTTGTAGAAAGTCTTCCAGTGCTGCAAGGACTGAGTTCTCTCAAGCCCTTTGTTGATTGACCAGCCTTTGAGAGCCCCCAGTAAAGGATGTATGGGGTGGCCTTTGTGTGCACTCTGAAGCCCAATTGTTTCATGCTCACCTGGGAAACGCTGCAAGACAGTGCATACCTACATGAGCAGCCTGCTAGTGCTGGGACCACGTTCATGAAGCTGCCTTGCCACTCCCACAGTGTCCTTTTTCCCTGCTTGGCAGATACCACCTTCACCCTGTTTCTTTTCAGTATCACCTCCGTGCAAATCAGGTGCATTAGTAGTGGCTTCCTGTGCAGAAAAGGTTGGAAGAGGGGTCATTATTTTAAGTCACGTGTTGGCATTGTCTCTGGATCATAAGGAACAATATCTTCCTGTGCTCCATAAATCACAGAATGTTAAGGAATTGGAATGGACCTGAAAGATCATGTAGTCTCACCCTCCGCTGCCACAGGTAGGGATGCATCCCACTAGACCAAGTTGCTCAAGGCCTTTTCCAACCTGGCTTTGAACACTGCCAGGGTTGGGGCATTCACAGTCTTCCTGGGCAACCTGTTCCAGTGTTTACATGCTGCAGATTGTAGAAGATGTTACCTTCCCTAAAGTATACCCTTGGGATGCCATCCCATGAAACAAAGAAATTCCTTCAAACAAACCCCCCCCTCCCTTATCGAAAACCCCATTATCTCTTAGGATTTCTGTTGGCTCTAAAGTCACAAGTTAATTGGTTCTTTTCTTACTTAGAGTTTTAAGATAATTGGTTAGTTTGTAAGTTGTAGTTTTTATTGGTTAGAAACTCAATCCTCTGGAAACTATATAAAGTCTTTGTTATCTGATATAATTAGACCATTGCTAGCATCTCCCTTTGAGGACAGTTAAGTTCTCTTTGGAGCCTTTGCTGCACGGTCTCAAGCCTTTACACTTCGCTAGTGAGTAGCTGAGGGTCTGTGTCCAGAGTTCAGAGATATCTGGACTCAGGGCTGCAGACCCCGGGGTTGGAAAGCACACAACTTAAAAACAGCTACATTGGTATCATAGAAGCTAGCAGGAAGCAGCAGCACGGGCAGTCCTATTTTTCAGAGAATGAGTTTTCCAGAATCTCTGTTATCCAAAGACCCACTGTACCAGAAAATTGCAGAATTTTCACTGTCTGACAAAATTGCTGGTGCTGAAATTCACAGGGAAGCCATTGCAGTGCCTGGGGAACAGACAGGTTTGTACATTTGTGTTAGTACCAGCATGATCACGTTCTTGACAGTGAGGAATACTGCAGGGCCAGGGTGGTGTCAGGATCTGCCTTTGGAACCTGGTGCTGCTGCATTTGCAAGTGCTGTGCTGGAAGCAGACGTGCACTGAGCAGAGTGTGTAGAGCCTGCAGAGAGATGGGCAAGATGGAAAGACAGCCACCTGTGACCAGTGCAGGAATGTGTTTCCATGTGTGTTGTGTGTGAGGTTGTGGCAGCACCCTCCTGCACAGCCTGCCTGCAGGCTCCTCCTGCTCGCCGGTGCTGCTCCGTGCGCGCGGCTTCTCCTCGGCGCTGCACGTGCAGCAAACATTCACTGTCCCACGCCCCACAATAAACCTGGGAATTAAAGAAGGTTTTTCATAGTGGTTTTCAGTCTAGAGTCCTGTTTCCTGTCATTTATGAGTTATTAACTAGACCTGCTCTCTAGAGATGGATATTTTGTGACCACTTGGGTTTTGTAGTTACCTCCTCCACATAATGTGACACCTGGAAAAAAAGCCTTCTCCAACAATCCATCCCTGTCCATCAGCATTTCAGCAGACTGTTTGCTGGATTGGCTCAAGCTGGTATGAGATGGTGGCACTGCTGCCAGTCCACTGCCTGTGTGGGAGAGATGTGTCCTGGAGCACCTGCATCCTGCTGTACTGGAGCTAAGGCAGCCATGCTTCACTGCTCTGAGGGCAAGGATTCAGCAGGGAGGCAGAATCACCTCCCTCACCTGCTATCCACACTGGTGGAGATGCAGCCACACTTACCAAAAGAAACTTGTAATTAATTAAAGAATAACATTTACAGAAAACTCTGCTCTGTGAAACCATGTTGGCTGGGTTTTACTTATGGTGCCCTTTAATGTCAATTGTTGATGTGTCTGGGAGATTTCAGACTAAGCTGTGCTTAAACTCATCACGCAGCTTGTCTTTTTTTAAGTACTGGCACATTAGAGTTTTGTTTTGGGGGCCTGGAGAGGTTTTTTTTGGAGAAGGAGAAAAAATATATTTTGGGTTGGGAGTTGTTCAGTTGTTTTGTTCTTTTTTAATCCTCAAGGATTTCTCCATTGTTCCAAGATTTATTAAAAGTCATTAATAATTCAGTAATTTTCATGAGGTCACTTACCATCCTTCCTCCTTGCAAGTTATGCAATGCAGTAACTTTCAAGTTCAAGCTCTTTTAATAATGCCAAACTGTCCAAAGAAAAGGAGCTGTTCTGTTGAGAGGAAACTGTGCCACGGGGTGCACTTCACACAGAGACATCCACTGCAGTTTGTCATTCCTGCCTGCATGGAACAGTCTGGTGCCATGTGCAAATGAAATCATTGCAGTTATACACTTAACTCTGACACTGTGTCAGGCTGGGGTACATCCCATTAGTTTATCATATCTCTGTTGGTGAAAACACCACACCTGTGCCAGGCAAGCTCTTTGAGTGACATCACCTGTAAATCAAATGTTTCCCTGTGCCACCACAGGTATTTGGGAGCAGAGCCATGGCTTGGGACCAGCTTCTGGAGCAGTCTGGTCCTAGGTGACCATGGCAAGTGGAGGGTTAATGTCATCCTGGGATTCTGTGTGAGTCTGATGGTAGTAATGAAACCAGCACTAAGCAGGACATTATTTCTTGATTGAAGTGTTGCTTGACTGTGAAAACCAGCTGCCTTCAAAATTAAGTAGGTCAATTTTATCATTAAAATATAGTGGAATGAGAGTGAGATTGGAGGGGGTGGTGATTATATTGGACAGCTCTGCAGAGACACTAATTAGTGTAGTGTCCTCTTTTATACATGCTGTATCAAGTCCAAAAACCCATCTGAATTATGCTCAAAGGTCTTCTAAATCAGGCTTTTGTTTTCAAAAAGTGCAGTTGCATTTCAGAAGCAAGCCTGTGTCTTTAGAAGCAAAAGCCAGGTAGCTGTTCAAACATAACCTGCACTAAACCATAGGATGGCCCAGTGGCTGCCTGGGGAGACAGAGCCATATTAAAGGTTAGGAAAATCACAGCCACTACTCTCAGCTTTTTTTCCAGTTCTTCCTCGTGGCCAGGGAGGCTCTTGGCCCTCTGCCACTGCAGCGTGGGCTGGTCCTTGGCTGGCCCTGCTGCCCCTGGGCCACAGCCCAGCACTGCCACAGGCAGTGGCTGCTGCCAGGACAGGACAGGTCGTTCCTGTAGTGCTGTTTTTATGGACAGCTCCATCCATGCTTCTCATGGGAACCAGAGACCAGCCCATGCAGGAATAAGGGTGACAGGAAGGAGGAGGGCTCATATGCAGAGAAAAGATGTGAACAGGAGACAAACTTCATCTGATACAAGTACTTGGGAAAGACCTAAGCCTCAAAAGAAGACTTTTCCACACGTAGAATCATGGGTTGGAAAGGACCTCTAAACACCAACGAGGCCAAGGCCCTGCCAGGAGCAAGGTTGTCTCCTACTTGATCGGGTTGCTCAGAGCCCCATCCAAGCTGGTCTTGAATCCTTCTAAGGGAGGGACACTCCCCACCTCTCAGGGCAGCCTGTACGTGTGTCTGGCCACTCATTGTGAAAAACTTCTTCCTTACATCTAATCTGACTCTCCTTCAGTTCTAAACCATCACTCCTTGTTCTACCACACCAGGCCCCACTAAATAGCCCATCCCCATCATTCTTGTAGGCTTCCTTAAGGCTCTGAGCTCTCCCTGGACCCTTCTCTCCACTGAGCACCCCAGCTCCAGAGCAGAGGGGCTCCAGCCCTGCAGCATCTTCGTGGCCTCCTCCTGTCTCACCCCAGCAGCTCCATGTAGTTCCTGTGCTGAGAACCTCAGAGCTGAATATCTTCAATTAGATTTTGGTTCCGCTGCAATTGGAATTTCCAAAAAAAAAGACAAAGCCCTGGACCTCTTTAAAAAGCAAGAGTGCCGTGCATCAAACCAGGTGATTGTTTTGTTGAGGGCTAGAGGAAGCATTGGAGGAGACATTTGGCGTTTTCAGGGGAGTAAGGCCACTGGGGGAATCCTGCAGGGATCCACATTAACATTGGACTGTTCAAAATGTTTCCCTCATGATACAGGAAGTAAACGGGCAGGGACTAAGGTTGGGTCTGAGGATTACATGGAGCAGTGAAAATTAAAAGGTAACCACAAAGAGCATCTTAGAATACTGAGTGGTTGGGAGATAAAATTCAGTATTATAAAATGAAAGGGCCCCAATAATATCTATAAATTGCCCTTGCAGCCCCTCAAAGATGATTTGCATTGGTGTTCAAAATGGGGATCTCCTGAAAGCCTACAGAATTACTTTATAACATCTTAGTGGTGAACTCTTTCCTCACCAAAACACCTCGCCATGCTACATCAAATACCCTCTTTCAGACAGACTCCGACCGCCCTGGCCCTGGCCCTGCCCCAGCTGCTGTGCAGAGCTCAGGCAGCTCAGGGCCCTTCCAGCCCTCGTGCACTGGCTCCAGGTGCTGCTGAAGGGACAGCTCACAGCCCTGACACAGCACTGGCTCAGAGCCTGGGGCCAACCTGCAGAGTCCCTCCAGATGGGGCTGCTGGGTCCATGCCACCCAAACGCCACCCAAATGCCACCCATTCCACCAAAGTCTGGTGTCTCCTGTCCCTGGCCACCTCTCCTCACCAGCCACTTGGATGCAAGGACTGAGGCAGAGCAGCCCCTGAGCAGCAGAGGGAGGTTGTGTGGCACCTGCCAGGCCTGCTGCACACGTGGCTGTCACCCCACTGCCCAGCCAGAGCCCTGTCTCACTGTCCCGTGCCGTGGGGACACAGGCACCGCACGGGTTCCCTCCTTCCCACAGCAGTGCTGGTGGGCTCAGCACTGCCCTGAGCACAGACAGGCTGCCTGGCAGGCACAGACTCTCCCCTTCCTCCAGGAGCTTCATCTCTGCTCCCACACTATGGGAACAGTCACACAGTCAGCACAAGCAAACACAAGGAGCAGATCCCAGTGACGCAGCTGGCAAATGGCTCTAGCCCTGTCAGAAGCAATGCCAGGGAGAGGGTGTCAGGAGAATGGCACTAAGACAGCCCTTGAGGTGGAGGAGTGGCTGGAAGCGAAATCAACATTCCAGAGTCTCACAGTGAGAGGACAATCAGCCCTGGTCTCCGTGTGGGCCAAGCCAGCATGGACTGAAGCTCTATCCCAGACACAGAACAGGCCATTCCAGACTCTGCAGCAGCCATGTATGTGCTTGGCAGCTGTCAGGCATCTAAAGAGAAGCTGTCAGCACATCCCCCTCAGTTTCATACTTTCTAGGCTAAACAACTCGGGCTAATTTAGGCTTTCGCCATAGTCTGCTTTGCCCAAAACTCCCTCTTAAGGGAATTGTATTTGGTTTGCATGACAGGGCTTTGGCAGGGGAAGGGGCTACAGGGATAACTTCTGTGAGAAGCTTCTAGAAGCTTCCCCCATGCCCAGCAGAGCCAAAGCCAGCTGACCCCACGACAGACCTGCTGCTGGCCAAGGCAGAGCCCATCAGCAATGCCCATCAGTGACAGTGCCTCTGGGATTTCAGAAGGAAAAAAAACTGTGCAGCATCAGCCAGAGAGAGGAGTGAGGTTTGTGAGAGCAACATCCCTGCAGTCCCCCAGCCCAATGCAGAAGGAATGAGAGGAGGTGCTCCAAATGTAGGAGCAGGGATTCTTCTGCAGCCTGTGGGGTCCAGGCATAGCCAGGAGCATCTATAGCCCAAAACAGATCCACACAGGAACAGACAGCCACCTGTAGCCCATGTGAGAACAGAGGAAGAGTGTGAGGACCCACCCCTGAGAAGGAAGAGGTGGCAGAGACATGCTGTGATGACTTGATCCCATTCCCTGTCCCACTGCACTGCTGAGGGGCAGGAGGGAGAGAACTGGGGAGTGAAAATAAGTGGGGAAGAAAGGAGGGGTGGTGAGAAGATGGTTGTATGATTTAGTTTTATTTCTCATTACCCTACTTTGACTTGATTGGTAATAAATGAAACTAATTTCCAAAAATTGAGTCTGTTTTGCCCATGACAGTAACTGGTGAATGAGCTCTCCCTGTTCTTATCCCAATCCATGAGTGTTTCATCATACTGGGCACCTGGTATCCAGCCAGGGTCATCCCAGTGAGTTTTCCAGCTCATCCCAGGTGAGTTTTGTCCTTCCCTGTAGTCCAAGCCCCTAAAAGGGACACTGAACCCAGAAGAGATTCCAGTACTAGCAGGCAGGAGTTGGGGCATCAGAGCCAGAGCAGGTTTCTGGCAGGCTGTAGGTCCATTAGAGGGCCATGACAGCCCCATTGCAGTGTTTGCCCAGTGCTCCCCTGCTCTTGATGAAGGGGGTTAAGCTTTCCTGCCTCCCATCCAGTGCTTTGTGCTTTTATCTGAGCAGTAACAAATAAACTTCTTTCCCGGGGTGGGTTTTGATGGAGCTGCTCATCAACGCTCATCAGTTGTGTGTTCACTGGCCAGGACAGTGCTGGATACTTTCCCTGTTGACAGACCTGCCAGATCACAGCAGCTTTACAGGCTCTTGGCTTTGGTGGCTCTGTGTAAACGATCTGGAAAGGGCTGAGTGGTAACACTGTTATCAGTATATTGACACACAGGAAACTCACATCTCAAACACCATATGCTGTCTAGTTGTCCCCTATTAAAAGGGTAAAAAAGAAATGATCAGCTGTGAAAGATGAGCAGGGCCTGCTGTGTTGCAGATGGTGCAGTGCAGATAGATAGCAAACTGCTATTACTTGTTTCTTACAATAGAAGCTAGGAAGTGCCAGAAGTAATTGGGCATCTGGTCTAAATGCAACAGAATAAATTACTTTTCACAAAGCACATAATTACATGGCAAAACTCTTGACTTCACAATACGCTGTGATAATAGAAAGTATAAATGTCTGTTCTTGGGCAACTGAATTCCCCAAATCCAATTATGCAGCAGATGGTAAAAAGATGCCATGACAAAATAAATAAACAAATACAAAAGGAGAATGAGGAGTTATTAATTATTAGTGTGTATTAACGATTAGCAGATTGACTTTCCACATTTAATAAAGTTCATGAAGTGTTGATAAAGTGCTGATATCCGTAGACTGGTGACAGGTCTGAGTCTGATCCTTGGCTGAGGACAATAGGGGACTTCCCTGTAGCAGCTTCATAGAAAATACCTGTGGTTTGCTGTACCTTTGCCCTCCATTACTATTATTACCACAGACAGTCGGTGTGTTAATTCCCACTTCTATGGGAGAGAAATGGAGGATACAGCAGCCAGCACAAAGACATGGCAAAGTATCTGGAAATGAACCCTCACAACAACTTTGGACATTTCCTTGAGTGGACATGGAGACAGCTAATGTGAATCACAGGCAGGAAGCCCTGGGGAGGGGGCATGGTGGGCAGGCATAGGGCTGGTTGGCAGACAGGGTCTGGGGGGGCAGCTCTGGCATGCACAGCCTGCCCAGCCCTCCTCTGGGCCAGCCAGCCACTGTCTGAAGGGCTGTGCTCACCAGCAAAAGGCCATCTGAGCCACAGCTGCAGCTGCTTCCATAGGCACAGCTGGGTCACAGCTGGCCATGGGAGGCTCTGGAGCAGGAAAGGGAGCAGCCAGAATAAGGGGGAAATAATCTGATGAGTGTTGTGTCCCAGGAGGAGAACAGTCACAGAGGTCCAGGACCCCCAGGGCAGGACTCAGCTATTGCAGGTTATACACATTTATACACTATGAAGTATTGTATAAAGGTTCTGCACAGGCATGTCATCAGTCCAAACCTTTTCCAGTCACAGAGGTGAATTCCTGATGTGCTGGGAGTCCTTGCTGGTGTCTTCCTGTGATGGGCAGAGGAAGATGACTGCCGGGTGATGTGGTGCAGGTACAGGAGACTCCTGCATCATGGGCAGGACACTCTCTTGCTGCCAACACCACTCACATTTGCTAGGGGCAGGCTGAGACTTTGGAGCCTTCAGGCCAGGCTGTAGAGGTGAGGCTGGGATCTCAAGGCTGCTACTGGATCTCCCGACTGAATTCTAAGTACAAGGCACTGCAAGGCATATAATACAATTTGGATGCATTAGTTCCTGATTTGTGATTGCAAACTGAATTTTGCCTGGCCGAAATCCCAAATACTCAAATGATAATGAAATGTGTGTGGAGAGTTTGCACTCTCAGAATTTATTATTTATAGACTGAACCCATAAATGCAAATGCCATCACCTGCTCCTAAAGCACACCGTGCATCCTGTGCACAGTCACTGGATTCCCAGGATTGTCCTAAGTGGAACAGCATGTCCTTTCCCATGTCCAGCACTGATCTGGAAGGTGTGTGAAGCCTGGGACTGCCAGCCAGCCAACAGTGATGCCTAGGGTGATCAGACACAAAACTCCCCAGTCACAGCATAATTCACATCCTGCACAAGCAATAGGGCTGCACTCTGGAGCACAGGGCAAGGACATAGAGCCTGAACCACTTTTAAGTAGTTTGGGGGAAGGATGCAGAATAAACAGTCCCACAGTGCTAATGGTTACCTGTTTCTGCTATAAAAAAAAGGCATTACTCACTGATACCTAACACTGACAGCACTGAGCTTTTCAAAGAATGTGTCTGAGCACTCCTGTGCAGGCCAAAGCAGTGCAGGGCAAGCCAGGGAGCCTTGCCTGGCAGCAAAGACAGGTTGTGGAGCAGTCAACATCGACACCAACAGCTAGCTCTGCAATTACCAAGCAGTTTTCACAGCAACCAAGTGAGAATGGACCTTGCAGAGAAGATATAACTGGCAAGCTGTTCCTGCAAAACCGCTTGCAGTCACAGTTTTACAGTTGCCAGCTCTACCCTTGGCTTTCCTGAGTTCCTTCCCCATAAAGCAGATAGAGAAGGAGCTTTGAGACAGGACTCTGCTGGGAAAGCAGTATCAGGCTCACCCTCCCCCTCACTCCTGCGGACTGCAGCAGCAATGAAGCTCAGCACAGGAAAGAGGCAGTTCTGATCTGCCAAGAGCATCTGAAAAGCAGCACTGAACAACCCAGATGGGACCATTTTGATCACCTCACCTGCCATGCAGCTGAAGAGTGAACACAAATTCTGACAAGCCTCAGCTTGCACTTAGCTGGAACTTGCCTTTTACATCCAGGCACTGCAGGTTAAATCCTTCACATGGCAACGTGACTACCCTGGTCTTCCACAGCTCTTCCTAAAGCACAGACCAATTCCCCAATAACCAGGAAAAGCCTTCTGAAGGGACCAAGTAAAGACTTTTAGGGGCCCTATGGATGTCTGTGCCCACGTCTGCACACATGCACGCACTGATGTACTTCTGCTGTGGGCTGACCTCATCCAAGGGCACGGTCTAAGCTGCCATTTGGGTCCCACTCTGCCACACAGCAGGAAAACACAGCCGCAGCCAAGGACATCAGCTGGACGGAGAGAAGTCTCAGGAGTTCCCAAGTCTGCCCAAAACCACAGCTAGGCTGAGCCACCTTAGCAGCCCCTTAGAACCATACATTCCATCTTGGCTTGACTCCTCCTTTCAGTCGGCGTCGCTCACAGAAAGGAGTAGGTTACTGCCGTAATGTAATGGAGGATGATTTGGGTTCCTTTTCTTATTTCTCTACCGCTTCATTAGGCATACCCACGGGGCTGCCTTTCCTGGGGATGGGGTAGACCCCATGGCTGTGTCTTCAGGCACACGTGGAGGAGCAGGCTGGAGGGTCAGAGAACCCCCAGGTGCAGAGGAGCTGTGGGGCCGTACCGGGGGCTCCAGCCCGGATACCGGCATCTGTGGGTGACCAGTCGTGACACCAGCGCTGCTCCTGCTCCTGCTCCTGCTCGCTGCCGTGTGCGCGGCCGGGGGCGCACGGGACGC
Organism: Erithacus rubecula; assembly: GCF_903797595.1. NCBI lineage: Eukaryota > Metazoa > Chordata > Aves > Passeriformes > Muscicapidae > Erithacus > Erithacus rubecula. Next base: position 1,101,036 of record NC_136685.1, on the reverse strand, counting down.
GTGCCGAGCCTCCCGCGCGGGGAGGGGGCGCCGGCGTTACCGGGGGTACAGAGGGAAACGGCGCTGGGAGCTGCTGGGGGCGCAGCGGGTCAGGGTACCCTGCCCGGGGGGCAGCTGCGGCGGGGCCTTAGGGGCGACTGGAGAACTCTACCGGGAGCGGCGCGGCGGCTCCGGGGCTCCGGTAAGGGTGGGCTCCGGGGACAGGCTCGGGGCCGGGGGCGGCGCCGGGCGCTCCGGGGCACGGCTGAGAGGCGGCGCCGGAGCCGCCGCGGTGCCGGAGCCGCTGCGGTGCCGCTCGGGGGCGGGCCGGGCCCGGCGGCCGTTCCGCCCCCCCGCGCTGCGGCCGGGGCTCGGCCCCGCTCCGTCCCGCGGTGCAGGGAGCCGGGCCGGTGCCAGGGCCGCCGCCCGGCCGGGCCGCAGCCCGCGCCGCCATGGCCCGAGTCTCGGCGATGATCAGCCCGGTCCTGGTGCTCTTCGGCTGCGACCTGTGTTTCGTGCGAGCCAGTAAGTGCGGCCGGGCCGGGCGCTCTCCCTGCTGCGGGCTGCGGTCCTGGCCGCGTGCCCCCGATACTCGCTGCGTCCCCGGCGTGGCCTTCGCCGCGATCCCCGAGGACTGCTCGGGCACCCCCGGGGTGCCGCGGCCTCCGAGCCCCCCGTGCCTTTGCCCGGGGCACGGAGCCGCCCTGCCGGGCTGCCGGCGCTGCGGGGCGCGGCGGGGAGCGGCGGGGCGCGGGCGCTGCTCGGAGCGCGGCTCCGTCTGCCCCAGGGAGCTGCTGCCCCGGGCAGGGACACTCCGGGGTCGGGGTCCTGCCCCTTCCTGCCGGTGTTCGCTGGAGCGGGGAGCTCAGTGCGGCCGGGGCACCGCTGTCCTTGTGTCCTTTGACTCGCCGGGATGGCCCACAGTCGGCAGCCGCTTCCCGCTCTTTGCCCCTCGACTGCGATATCGAGTCGAATTGCGAGTACCAGACGTGTTCTGCTACATTCTGCCGTATTGCAAAACACGTACCGACGGATTCAGGAAGAGATGCAGTCAGGGGTGTTAGAAAGGGGCCACTTATTTTTAGATGTGCAGTCTGGTGCTTACTCCCTGCTGCAGCAGTAAGCTGGGCAAACATCTGGGTGCCCTTGAGCAGTAGCCCCAAGGGCATGGGCCGGGGGGCAGGGGTGGTCCACTCTCCGGATCACAGCACGATGGGGAGGGCACCGGTGAAGCCGTGCCCCGTCCCTCATCCCTCTGCAGCACCACACGTGCTGTTGCCAGCATGATCCCTTGTGAAGGGTGTGTGTCTGGCCCCCTTGCTGAGCCATGGAGCCAGGATGCATGGCATATCTGGTCCCATGTCCAGCTGCCCACCAGCCATCCCTCCTACTGCCCTCTGACCATCCCTTCAGCTGCCCACTGGCCACCCTCCCAGTGTCCAGGCACAGGCTGCAGTGCTGCTAGCTCTTCCCACCCCTTAATCAGACCCAAAAGGACCATGCTTCTGTACAGACAGGACAAAACCTGTGCCAGGCCCTAAGTAAGTGACTGTGCTTTCTGCAAGGGTGCCCCTTTTGTAATATGGGTTTAACAAAAAGTGAAGCTGGATCGTTTTTAAGTGATGTAGAATCATTAGCAGTTAATGCATTGAGCTAAACAGTGGCACACTTTTCCCAGAGAGCCCAGCAGCATTTTGACTTTATAGCCAGAATGTGTTGGCTTCAGAGAGCATGCTTTTTGGAGCCCTTGCATTCACAGACCTTTATGGCAACAGACCTTTATGGCAACAGCTCTGGCACAAAGCCGCTCTGATTTCAGGTGCAGAGCAGGCTGGACAGTATTAGATGAAATGTGGGGTTTATACACCAAGCTTTGTCCTTGGGAGGTCTGGTAACAACTCTGAGATCTCATCTTGAATTTCATAGAATCCTGGAATGGTGTGGTTTGGAAAGGACCTTAAAGCCCATCTCATTCCACTCCCCTGGTACGGACAATGACACCTTCCACTATCCCACATTGCTCTAAGCCCTGTGCAAGCCTGGCCTTGAGCACTTCCAGGGATGGGGCAGCCACAGCTTCTCCGGGCACCCTGTGCCAGGGCCTCACAGGAAACAATTTCTTGACAATATCCCATCTAGCCCTGTACTATCTAACCCATCTAACTCAGTACCAAGGCAGTGTCTCAGCATCCCCAGCCTGAAAACCTGAGCTGGGACAGGCTGGGTGCCTTGCAGAAGCCTAAAAAATTCCTGAGCAGAGCTAGACAGCTGCTACAAACTCCATCAACAAACTTCTGTGTCACAGAGATGTCAGACCCTGTCTTTAATTTCCTCATGTACCCTTAAAGGTTGGTAGTCATACTGCCCCTATCACGCATATTGAGGACTTTTTAAATTCTGTCAGATGTATCCTGTGAAGCACCGTGTCCTGTTCTTGTCCCGAGGCCAGCTCTCAGGGTCTGGTCATATCCATGGTATTGAACTCATGAGTTCCAAAGAGGGAGGCACATCAGGGCTGCCTGTGAGCAATGGTTTTCTGGCCTTGTCCTAGCTTCCCAGCCATGCCCACGCTTTGGGCACATATTGGCTGGTGCAGACCAAAACAGATGTTGGACCAATGTCCACCGCTGGATTCTTGGGCTGTTCTGACCCCGTTATATCTGCTAGCACAAGCCTAGCTAACTGCCTAAGCAGGGGTAACCACCTAGGACCTTTGTTCTTGTGCAGAAACGTGCAGCCCCCCATACACCCAGGCTTTGAAATGCCTGTGTCTGGGACAGCTCAAGGGAGCAGTTGTTTGCTGGCTGAGGGTGTTGCCTGAGCTCAGCTGTTAGCTGAGCAGCTGACCTGACACCAGCCATGGCTGGGGCACAAAACCAGACCAGGATTGAAAATGGCCCTGTGGAAAAGAACCTGGGGGTGCTGGCTGACTGTAATTAAACATGAACTGGCCAAGAAAGCTAAGAGCATCCTGGCTTGTGTTGGCAGTAGTGTGGCAGCAGGACCAGGGCAGAGATTTCCCTCTGTGCTGTATGTACACTGCTGAGGCACCTCGAGCTCACAGCAAGAGAGACATCGAGGGGCTGGAGATGTCCAGGGAAGAGAATGGAGCTGGGGAAGGGACTGGAGCACAAGTCTGGTGGGTGGCTGATAGAGCTGGAGGAATCCAGACTGGATAAAGGGAGGCTCGGGGGGGACCTTCTCACTCTCCACAACACCTTGACGGGATGGTGGAACCAGGTGAGGGTTGGTCTCTGCTTCCAGATAACAGGGGACAGGATGAGGGGAAGTGGCCTCAAGTTGTGCCAGTGGAGGTTCTGGTTGGGTATTAGGAACAATTTCTTCACTGAAAGAGTGGTTAAGCATTGGACAGGCTGCCCAGGACCATGGTGGATTCACCACCCTTGGGAGTGTTCAAGAAATGGCTGGACATGACACTTTGCAATATGGTTTGGAGGGCATGGGGTTATACGGTCAAAGGTTGGAGTTGATGATTTTGCAGGTTTTTTCCAACCACAATGATTCTATAATTTAATCTACAGGAAGCTCAGCTCCTGTGCTGACAGTACATACACCCCAGGCAATGGACAAGGCTGGGTCTGCAGCTTTGTTCAGCCTGTTTTGCTGTTGGCTTGTAGGTAAGCAGGGTATGTATGCAGACAAGGCTCAGATTACCTCCCTCTTATAAATTAATTAATTATATATTAATAATAAATTAATTGCTAACAACTTTGCAACCAATGACACTGCACTGCTGGTGATGCCCAAGATTTTTAACTTTTTTTATTTTTCATATATTTGTAGCTATGTAGATTGTTAATTCATGGATATAGCTTCTAGTACTTTTCCTTTCTTCCCTACATTTAGGAACAATAAGCTAATTTTATAAACACATTTCTAAAAGTATTGCTCAGTCTTATTCCAAAAGAGAACCAGCTACAAGGACACTCTGTTTTCCAATCAGAATCTGGACCAGGCATAACAAAAGTGGGGCAAGAGAAACTTCTGGACTGCTCCCAGTGGGGCAGGACCCCAGGAATTATTACTTAACCAACCAACCTTTTAACTGGACTGTATAAGATAAGTATACTAATCCACTAGCCTTATAAAAGTGGTAGCATTTCTACACCACATACGATTTTTGCCATATTGTGTACCTGAAAACTTTCAAGTAAATATTTGCTTATATATTCACTCTTAATGTTGTAGGGGAGATCTATTCCATTTTCCAGGCGTTACTGGGACAGCCAGCTCTGCCTTTGGCATTGGCCTTTCCCCATACCCTGGAGCAAGGAGTAATTCCAGGCAGAGGAGATGGCCAGATTGAGTCGTAGAGTGTTTATTCCAAGGTGCCCTATTTTTCTGCCACAATCAATATATCATTGCTGTGTCCAAGCTGCTTCCTACGCAGTTCTGGGTGTGCAGTTTGTGGCGTGCCCACCCATTGGGCAACCCCAAACTCTGCACCTGCTCTCTCCTCGTGCACAGAGTGGGCAGCTGCCTGCCAGCCCAGGAAGCACCGTGCTATGCACCCTGCTGCTGGCAGGGCTCAGGCTTCTCCATCTGCCGTGCCACTCATCTCCTGGGGACGGGTTCACCAGGGAAGGTGCTCCCTGTAGCCCTAGCCAACGTGCTGCCATTGGCAGGTGTTGGAGAGGCCCCATGGTGATGTGCAGGGCTGAGTGCCTGTCTGAGACACCTTCTTTTGCCTCTTTCCTGTGCCTGCCTGCGGTCCGTGCCTGACTCACCAGACAGGCCACCGTCCCCTGTCAACGTGACTGTGACGCAGCTGAAGGCAAACTCTGCCACGGTCTCCTGGGATGTACCAGAAGGAGACGTGGTCATCGGCTATGCCATTCTACAGCAGGTACCCGGATCTGTCCCCAGGGGCTGGGGACACTGATTACCTGCATGCTGCTCTGTCAGTCCCGGTGCTCCTCTGGCATCTGCCCAAGGACATCTCTGCTGCTGAGCAGCCCTTGCCAGGGTGCCCCACCTGAGCTGTCCATCCTGGTGCTGTGGGTGCATTGGGGGTAGTCTCTCCAGTCGCTTCCCTGGGATTTCTCTGAGTAAGGATGGTGTGTCAGCCATGATATCTCCCTTCTTTGCTTGCTTTGCTCCACCTATGCAGCCCTGGATGAGGGTAGCTTCTCCAGAGGGGTGTCTGGCTCTCAGGCCATGCAGGCATGCTGAGTGGAGAGTGCTGGCCAATCTGGCTCTCCCTGGGGTGGGTGGCTGCCTGGGAAGGGAGCAGTGAAGGCACAGCCCTGCAGCTGGGGCCTGTGCCTGGTGCAGCTGGAAGCAGCCTCCCGGGGCTGACAGCTCTTTCCTCTGGCAGAGGCAGGACGGGCAGATGCAGCGCTTCATCCGTGAGGTGAACACCACCAACCGTGCCTGTGTGCTGTGGGACCTGGCAGAGGATGCTGACTACATCATCCAGGTGCAGAGCATTGGCCTGTATGGGGAGAGCCAGGCTAGCAAGCGTGTCCACTTCCGCACCCTGAAGGAGACCGACCGCCTGCCTTCCAACAGCTCCAACCAAGGTGAGGCACCTCCTGACAGCTTGCCCAGGTGCTGCTGGTGGGGCCACACCTGAAGGCCTGTACAGCAGACAGGCAGGGATTCAGCAACCAGCGAGGAAGGTGCTGCACTGAGCAACACGTTGCTGGGGACACACAGGATTGTACAGGCTGCTGTTGTGTCCACTATGTGTCCACAATAATGTCCCCAAGCCATTGTTTGCAGCCCTGCTATCCCACGTCTTGGCACCTGTTCAGCTAGGTAGACTGGCCAGGACAGCCACTGGGGCCTGCCCAGCTGCTGCCTGTAGGAAGCCAGTACTGGACAGACTCTCAGATCTCCCAGTCTGCAGGCTACCAAAGGACAAGTGACAGAGCGCCATGGTCTCCCTTACTGCTCATTTCTGTGTTGCCTTGAGTTTCCTACATGCTGGTCTGTGAGAGAGAATCCAGGAACCCAAGAGAGATGATGCCCATAGAGGGCACGGGAGTCTGTCTTCAGCACTAACCATGAGAAGGGTCTTGAGTGTGGCAGGGCAAGCAGATGGCTGACTTCCCTCAGAACTTCTGTGTTAAACTGACCTGCCCTGCCCTGGTCACTGTGTAGAGAGAGACCTTAGCGATTACTTGCATGCATTGTGCAGTCCCTACATAAACCCAGACAAGCTGTTGGAATCCCTGACTACCTTTCTAGCAAGGATGATTTATCTGACACAGGAAAGCCACAGATAGGATGTCACCCCACACCCTTCCTTGTCTGGGGGAGGTGGGCTTCTCTTTGGAGTTTGTCAAATCCTCCAGGGTTGCTGTAGCGAGAGGGTGTCTGCTGTCAGCCCTGCTTGGGGTCTCTTCTCTGCAGGTGACATCACCATGGAAGGGCTGGACAAAGACCGGCAGCTGCAGACAGGCGAGATTATTATCATTGTGGCTGTGCTGCTCATGTGGGCAGGTGAGTGCCACAAGCAGTGTTCTGAGGCACAGGTACAGTCCATGCTTCACAAAGAGTATGTGGCTCAAGACAGTGCAGAGGCACACTGGTGAGGGTCTGGCACCCTTTCTAGTAAGTCCATTGAGTCTCTGTAGGTCCTGGAGCCAGTGGGGTAAAAGGAGCAGCCACTGCTTAGCAGTAATTGTCTGGAGTATGCTGGAAAGCAGGAGACAGAATGGGACCTGGAATTACAGGCTGGGAGCATCGCAACTGGCAGTGGTGATTGTGTTGCTTGGCCCTTAGATGTTGTGACTGGTAACACTACTGCACTGGCTGGTAGAGGCTGTGCCTCAGTCTGCTAAAGCTGTGAAGTGGGTGATTTGCTCCTGTACGGCGCAATTAAAGCTAATGCAGGCAGCAGGCTGCCCTGGGAGCTTGAGAGCCTAGGAGGTAAAATCAGCTCCTGACTGTGGCACATGCGGCTGCTGTGAATGGGAAGTCATTGATCCCTTGCTCCCTTCCCAGTCAGTGTGGATTCTGTAGTGGCATCTTGCAGAAATTTCTCCTTGCCCTGACCTTGACACTTCCCTAGGACACTGGAAAAAAAATACAAGATGACTGCTGGTAGTTTACACCTGGCACAGGCTGATGTGTCAGGATGTCAGCTGGGAGGAGTCAGGCCCAGTCTGTGTGTGCCTGCCTGTGTGTTATCTCACACATACTGGGGCTTGAGTGAGTCCAGCGTGGTCACAGCTGGGGGCATCGCTCCAGACTCCTGTGTCCAGGGTTCCCAGGTGTGGGACATGCTTCATGAGAGGCATGCTGTGAAAGCATGACAGAGTGACTGATCCCACAGCCAGTTTGTACAGACTTAGGCAAAGGCTGGCTTGTCTGAGGGTCACAAGCACCAGCTCAGTAACTTTAATGCCTTGCCAGGGCCACTCCAAAACCCACACAGCTGCTCACTGACCTCACTGTTCCTGTTTGAGTGCCTCAGCTTCTGCCTTTGGTGAGTGCTGAGCACGTCAAGTGTGGTCCAGTGGCCTTAGCCAGATCCATGCCTGTCTGCCCAAGGAAACTGGCCACACGTGCAGAGGTAGCTGGGGTGGTGCAGCAGGTGGGTTTGCAGCACGCCAAGGAGCCCTGGGCACAAGGGCCCTGCAGCTGGGATGCTGAGGCAGCCACTGCGGGGGAGTCCTTCATCCAGTCTGTCTTTGGGCAGCGGTGATCGCCCTGTTCTGCAGACAATATGATATCATCAAGGATAACGACTCCAACAACAACAAGGAGAAGACAAAGCCGTCCTCAGAGCATAGCACACCAGAACGACCCAGTGGAGGGCTGCTGCGGAGCAAGGTGAGTGGGGAGGGCGCAGGAGGCATGGCATGGCATGGCTGTCTGGGGCTCGCAGCCTGGACACCGCCTGGCTTGCTCAGGAATGGAAGCACCCTGCTTTGTGCCTTCTCTGAGGGCTTTTGGGGGTCAGTGAGCATGGGGCAGTGTATGTGCCCCATGGGTGATTTAAGGAGAAACACTGGAAGAGACAACGAGGTACAACAGCTGGGATAGCCCTTGCATTGCAGGGTGGTACCTGACCTCTGACTTCAACAGACCCTTCATCATGCCCCTCCAAGGCTGTGCCTCTCCTGCACTGCTGGACAGGTCTGGCTCCTGCCTGTTCAGGCCGGAGTGGACATGCTAGGCACTGTTCTCATGGTTCCTGCACTGGTCTGTCACTGCTCACTTTCTGCCTTCACTGCAGCTGGCTCTGGGTCATCACCACGCAAGTTACTCCAGAGCCCCCTCCTCAGCCTGATGGAAGTGTTATGTCAGGCTGTGGATGGGGAGGGAGCAGTACCTTCATTTGGCTGTTCCCTGAGCACCTGACACTTCTCCCTTTGTTACCTGCCAAAGACAGGGATTTATAGTCCTGATGCTCTAATGGGGCCATATGTTAGGGCTTTACTTGTGTCTCATCTGCTGCCTCTGTCAAGGTTGGGAACTCCCCTCACTCTGCTGCCTGACTGCCCCACTGATTCCACATCTTGATTTCCAGCAGATGTCAGGAGCAAAAACTTCTTGTTTGGACCTCAAGTCCCCAGTTCTCCTCCAGATTTTTCAGCTTGCTGATTACTCCTTGCCAAAGAGATCCCTCCTCTTGGATCCCTGCTCCAAACTGACCCTGCTGCACTGAGCTCTGCTGCTCTTGATGCCTGCCGCAGGCTGAGGGGCTCTGACATCGGGTCTGATCCCAGGGGTGCAGCAAAGCAGGGCCTTAAAGCAGATTTTTCTCTCATAGAAGAAATCGCCCTCAGTCAATATCATCGAGGTGTAAGTGCAACACCGGCTCTGCCATCTGGGATCTTGGGTGTCCTGCCAGAGCCAAAGCAGGCCTTGGAAGAAGAGGCAGCACCAGGCGCACAGCCTGCAACTCAGCATGCAAGGATCCACGTTACCAGAACTGCCGCTCTCCTGAGCGCCCCTGCCGGGATGAGCGCGGAGCCAGCCCAGCCCCCGAGCCCTGCCTGCGGAGCGGGGCCCTGCCCGTCCCCAGCGCGGCCGCCGCCCTGCCCGCGGGGCACGGAGCCGGGGACGGCCTGGGGCTGCAGCGGGGCTGGCAGGGAGGGAGCCGGGAGCCCCGGGCCTGAGGGGGCCTTGTCCCTGTGGGGATGCCATGTCCCAATGGGCCAGAGGGGAGGCCATGTCCCTGTGCCCAGCTCAGCCAAAGCCCTGGTGAGCTGTGCCACTGTGCCTGCCCAGCATGGGAGGCTGACCTTGCTCTCAGCTGCCTGTTTGGCCTTGGGGTTGCTTGCAGAGAGCAGGAGCTGCTCCCCTCAGGGTCCCAGGGCTGGGGGAACAAGGCAGTGCAGGCATTGCCCGGGTCTGCCGGGACAGATGTGGCCAGGTGGTTGGAGGGCTTGTCCCCAGCCAGCACAGGGGATGAGTGGATTGCTGCTGGAGAACAGGGCTCCACTGCACCCTGTCATGGTCATGCACGGGCTTCAAATTCTGTCTAGAGCAGAGGACAAAGACATGAGGGATGATGAGGAGCTGGTGCTGTCACAGTGCCTGGCCAGCCTGCAGAGCCTGCAGCTGGGCCAGGGAGGGCTGGTGGGACCCCCATAGGGCTGAGAAGTGGGCAGGGGCAGCAGGCAGAGGGCAGGGGGCAGCAGGCAGTGGGTAGTGGGTAGCAGACAGAGGGCAGTGGGCAGAGGACAGCGGGCAGTGGGCAGCAGACAGAGGGCAGCTGGCAGGGGGCAGCAGGCAGTGGGCAGAGGGCAGTGGGCAGGGGAGAGCAGGCAGTGGGCAGCAGACAGAGGGCAGCTGGCAGGGGGCAGCGGGCAGAGGGCAGTGGGCAGCAGGCAGTGGGCAGAGGGCAGGGGAGAGCAGGCAGTAAGCAGCAGGCAGTGGGCAGCTGGCATTGGGCAGAGGGCAGCAGGCAGGGGGCAGCTGGCAGAGGGCTGTGGGAAGGGGGCAGCAGGCAGTGAGCAGCTGGCAGTGGGCAGCGGGCAGAGGGCTGTGGGCAGGGGGCAGCTGGCAGCGGGCAGGGGGCAGCAGGCAGTGAGCAGCTGGCAGAGGGCAGGGGGCAGCAGGCAGTGAGCAGCTGGCAGTGGGCAGTGGGCAGTGGGCAGCGGGCAGCTGGCATAGGGCAGGGGGCAGCTGGCAGTGGGCAGCGGGCAGCTGGCATAGGGCAGGGGGCAGCTGGCAGCGGGCAGTGGGCAGTGGGCAGCAGGCAGCGGGCAGTGTCAGGGCATGGTTGTGGCCGTGCTGTGTCCCCAGCAGGGCTCAGTGCTGGCACATTCAGGCTGGCTGAGGGAAGCTGCCCAGCACTTTTTGAGTGCAGTGCCTGGAGGAGACAATGCGGTGAGGCCTGCAGGGTCTCAGCTGGAGGGAATGGGGTGACACAGGGAGGCTCCCTGCTGCCCTGGCTGCTGCTCTTCCTCCATCTCTGCTCTGCAGCCTGCCACGGACAGGCTCTGCAGCCCTGGACTCAAGCACCACAGGATCCAGTGTCTTCCAGGAATACATCACCCAGTTAAAGCACTTTCAGGACTTTTCCTTCCAGGTGCTGCTCAGCTCCTGCTGCAGGACTAGGCGGGGGAGGGACAGGATAAGCAACTCCTGTGGCAGGGTCTTTTCAATAAAAGCATCCTGGCTCAAAGGCAGCATCAGAGCTGCAGGTCTCTGTGTGTCCATGCCTGCATATGTGTCCAGTGCTTGAATGTGTCCTGGCCCACAGGAGATGTGCTGTGCAGAGCTTCAGGTCCCCCATGGTCACCTCACAGCCCTCTGGCCGCTGAGGGAGACCTGCTGCTGCTGCAGGCTGTCCCACTCGGGATGGCCCCATGGCACTGACACCCCAGCAGCAGCGCCAGCAGGGGGGACAGGTCTGACCCTGACAGGCTGCTGGCCAGAGGGCCTGTGCCGCCCTGCTCAGGTGGGGAGGGGGCACCTGAGGGGCAACAGCCCCACGGCAGAGGATGCAACTGCTGCTGGGCTGTCACCTGGGCTGCAGGAGCACGGCCACCGCTCCAGAGACACAAACACCTTGTTCTGCCTGCTAGCTCTTTTTAACGAGGTACGTTAGAAAAACTAGGACTGTCAGGGAAATACAAAAGTTTTAAGGATGTTCTAGTGCCCTGGAAAATATTTAGAAGTTCTGTCTTGAATGTCATAGCAGACATGCCTGCTATCATGAGATTTTTAGCTAGACCAGAGGCACACACAAAGACTCGATCAGACTGTGTAGCAGAGGTGAGGAACTAGGGAAGACACAAGAAAAAGTCAAAATACAGAGGTTTTGACCAAATATAAAAAAGGAACACAAGTCTGACAGTAAATGCAAAATCAGGTTGTGTTGTTGAGAAAAAAACTCTTTCTGAAAAAAAAAAAAAAAAAAACAAAACCAAAAACCAAGCAACCAAAAAAAACAAAACCAAAGAAACACACACACACAAACCGAAACCAAAACCAAACAAAAAAAGAACCAAAAAAACTAAACCAAACCAAACAAACAAACAAAAAACCAAACCAAAACTGAACAAAAACCAAACCAAACCAAACCCAAAGTCACCACTTCTCAGACTATGGCAGTGCAGGAGGGCAGGGAAGTGCAGAGATTAGTGCTGAAGCTGAGGGCCTGACAGTGACCTGCTCACCCTCAGTCATTCTGCACTCCCAGCTGAGGGAGAAAAGGTGTGACACTACATTCCATGTGCAAAACCTGAAGTGAAAACAACCGTGCCCAGCTCCTGACTGATCCATGGCACCCAAGGCCTCCCAGTGCCTATGGCTCTTGCTGAGACTGGCCCTGCCACCTCAGCTGCAGTGCTCAGCTGGGCAGTCAGTGCCACCAGCCTGAGAAGGGCAGCTGTGCACAGATGTGGCAGGAGCCCAGCAGTGAGAGGATTGGCCAGAGCACAGCCAGAAACTTGCCAAAGAAACCAGACATGCTGCAGCCTCCCCTGGTCCATCTAGGGAAGGAAACCAAGTGCATGGCTTGCCTCTGTAGGGCACAGCTGGGGTGCAGCAGGATACAGACACTTCAGAGCAGCTGGCACACAAGGGCTTGTGCCTGCCCTGGCCCCAGTGTGGTCAGCATCAGCTCCTGCCAGTGCAGGTGACATCCACAGGTGCTCAAGACACCAGCACAGCACAGCCTGAACCTGCTCCTCCCAAGCCACAGAGGCAGCCTGGGCCCTGGCAGCCCCCAGCACAAGGAGGAACTGCTCCCTCGGGGCTCACAGCCAAGGAAGAGCGGGAGTTCCAGGCTCCATGAGCTTGGGGCACAACAGGCAGTGTAGGAGACACAGCACCCTGCACGCTTATGCATGGTGCCCGTGCAGCACTCAAACCCAAATGACAACAGTAAAAAACTCAGTTTATTTCTCTATAAAGGCAGAGCTTTCCTTTAAAAACCAGGCCATTCCACTTGTGAGAGGGTATGGGGCTGAAGAGCAGGGGCAAGGCCTTCATCAGGCACTGCTCCAGGCCAAGAGCTGTTGCTCCCTGAGGGTCACAGTGCCTGTGTCAGGCAGGCTCAGAGCAGGCAGGGTGGTCCTGCACGGCCTGGCAGGAGCAGAGCGAGCAGCGCGGGACCCCGGCCCGGGCTGGGAGCAGCTGCAGCTGCAGGTGGCTCATGCAGGGGCGCAGCACAGGAGCAGTGCTGCAGCCTGAGCCCCGTGCCGGGTGGCAGTGCCAGGGCAGCGGCGGGCACTGGCTGGCCCAGGTGCAGGCACAGGGTGAATCCTGAGTGGCTGGTCCATTGTTGCAGAGATTTGGCTTAGCCCAGGGCAGTCTTGGGGCCAGTGCTGGGGGAGTCCCCAGCCCCTCCCAGCACCATCCAGCTGTCCGGGGGTGGCCCCAGGCGGTAGCACAGTAGCTGTGCTGTAGGAGAGCTTGATGGGGGCACAAGAGGTATTAGTTCTGAAAAGTGAGAGAAGGGAAGACATGGACCATAAGGTGTATGGCTGGGAGCCCAGCACAGCCTCTGAGGGGAAGCAGATGTTCCCGGGTGTGCATCAGCCCCCCCTTGCCTTACAGAGGACATGTTGGGGAATGAGCCAATGCAGCACTGAAGAAACTTACCTGCTGGGCTGTGGGCTCCCCTCCCCAGCTCCTCCATGCTGCTTTAGAAGAGAACACAGCATCCATCACACCCCAAGCACGGCCTCCTGAGAGCCACGGCATGCTCATGACCCTGTCGTGCAGGAATGGCACAGCAGCAGCAGTGCAGAAGGCCCTAAGCTCCCTTGCTACCAAATCCTCTTCCCAAGCCAGCCTGTCCCCAGATTGCAAAGCTGCATCTCCTTCCTATCAGGAGCCCCATGTCCAAAGGGGGGTGCTTCACTGGGCTCCAGCCTGAGCACACACTGGTTCCCAGGTGACACAGGCTCAACCCAAGCTGGGTGCCCAATGCCAGGGAGAACAGCCATGATGCAACCACTGCACCACCTGCACTTCTGCACACCTGCAGGTTGATCCTCTGCTGCTGAACTGTTCCATCAGCTCCTCCCCAGCACACAAGTGGTGACAGTCACCATCAAGCTCAGTCCACAGCCCTAGTCCACGCAGAAACCAGCATGACCAGGCACTCCATCCAAGACAACTGAGTCCCACGTGAGAGGCATGTCTGGACAGGCTGGCCTCAGCAAAGACTGGCAGAAACAGAGTAAGAAACATTTCTAGGTGCATCCTGGGAGTCAGCATCTGTCCCCCATATCTCTGCTGCAAAAGCTGGACTGCATGCTCTGCTCCTTGAGCACTTGACCTTTTGTCCACTTGAGCTCTCAGCTGATGGAAGCAGACAAACACCAGGAAGTTTCCCCCTTGGTTCCATGCAGCTCTCCTCCATGATCCCACCATGCCCATGGCCCAAGCAACTCCCTTGCATGGGGCACAGAGAAGGAAACAAGACAGGGTTCATCAGAGAGATCCCTGAGTACAAGCAGCAGCTCACCACCTACCCAGATAAGGTCTGACTGACATTATCATCTTCCTCCTCCTCCTCCTCCTCCTCCTCCTGGCAAGCAAACAAACAAAAACCCACCATGACATCTAATCGTGTGGGCAGGCCTCTGCCAGGAGCAAGGCTTCACAAGACATTTACAAAGGTTTCCAACAAGCATTGGGGAAATTTAGAGTGCTGGGCTGCCAGATCCCTCTGAGCTTGGCACACAGGCCACAGCTCGACCCATGTCCCCTGCAGGTGCAAAGCCCCAAACATAAGCTGTGAGCATGGAGCACACTTAGAGAGATAATGACCCAGTGCACCTCTGCCCTGGGACAGTGGTGGGTGGGCACACCCTGCAGCTGGAGGGGAGGCAGAGACTACCAGGAGCACGCTGCACACAGGTACAACCCCAAGCACTGCCAGGCTGGACTCACACTGGAAGCATGAGGCCAAGGACCAAGCACCCAGAAGGTGTCCCAGACAGGGACACAGTGAGAGCAGTGTGACAATGCTCCGAGTGCTGTGGCCATGCAGGAGGTGCAGTGCAGATGGGCTGAGCTGAGCCTCAGTGCTGGCTGGCAGGATGATGGCCCAAGGTCCTCTCCTTCAGAGGCAGCTCTCACCCCAGCATGAAACCAGGTGTGCAGCCCAGGTCCCTCAGTGACGGGGCCAGCAGAGCAGGGCTGAGGCTGCAGCAGTGCTGGGCCTGACAGCAGAGCTCCTGGAGCACAGACACCAAGGACTGCACCCGCTGTGTGAGCCACACAGCACGGTGCATCTCCTCACACCAGGCTGCCATGGGGCTGTGCAGGGTTAGCTGGGCTCTGGGAGGACAGCAGCAGGGAGCTGCAGAGGTCACTCTGTCCCTGCCCTAATTCCAGACAGCCCTGGGCATGGGCCTGACTCGCTCATACTGTACCCCAAACTGCTGTGTGAAGGGAGCACTCCCTGGGGGGGCTGGCTCACGGGCTCTGCCGGGCTCACTGCTCTCCAAGACACATGAAGGGTGAAGGGGCTGATCCTGCCTAGAGCCTGGGACAGGGCAAAAGCAGCAGAGTTAGTGCCTGCAACCTGCAGAAAGCCCAGCTGGGAATGCACAGGCAAGATTGTGGGAGAGGAGCAGGGAATCTCTGCTATGCTGACAGGAAGGTGCAAACACGGGAGAGGGGTCAGTGCTCATGGGCAGGTACCACCAGGCCCTGAGCTGGGCTACAGCTCAGGCAATGCACAGCAGTTCAGCAGAGAAAGCAGGTACACCTCCCGCCCCAGCCAGAGATGGGGGAGTGGCAAAGAACACAACCATGAGGACAACACTCTCCCTGCCTGGTGTGTTTCACCAGCCAGGCAGCAAGCCATGAGTCCCCCAAGAGGGGATTCCACACAGCCCAGGACAGGGTCCCACTCCAGAGACACTGATTCCAGAGCTATGCAGAGAGATACATCTAAAAAATTCCTCCTACCTGCATGTGCTGCTTCCCAGAGATCCAGTGCCATCTGAAAGGCCTGGGCCACAGTCAGAGTAACAGCCTGGGCCTGTGCACATGAAAGAAAGGGAATGTCTGCTTCTACCTGAGCCCTCAATCCAGGATAACCCCACTGCCATGAAATCTGAGACCTCCCCAGCACCCCTTGCTGCCTTTCTCTGCAGAACACACAGATGGAAGGCCAGAGCTGAGTTCTGTGTCTGTCTGCCTCTGGGGGCCAGCCACCCCAAAGAGCAGATCCTCAGGAGCTGGGAGGAACCCCCCTTTGCTCACTCCCTGCCTGTGCAGCACACTTGCTCCCCAGCTCCAAATCCAGCTGAGGTTCACAGAGGTAATGGCCTTCTCTCACTGAAGGGAAAGAAAGCAGGCCCTTGCTCCCACCCATACCTTGCAGAGCCAAGAGCAGAAGGCAAGTGCTTACAATCTTCTTCTTGGGTGAGAGGAAGGCGTGGCACTCCAGTGCCCCGCTCTCCTGGCTCTGGGCAACGTAAGCAAAGACTTTGTTCTGCAGCTTGTCTGTTGTGCAGTAGGAGATCCTGTGGGCAGAGAGGAGCTGTCAGCACAATCCAGGATATCGGCATGGGACTTCTGCTGGACTCCCAGCACATCAGCAAGCACTGCTGACAACCTGAGGCTTTCACCTGCCTGAGCTGACCAGGCAGCCCAAACCCCCAGCGAGGGCCAGAGGCTGCCTGGTACCTGCAGTAACTAAGAGATCACTGCATCCATAGGCACTCCCTCCTGTGCCATCCAGAGAGTCTTGTAGTTTTCTGATGGCCAGCTCAACCCAGTGTGTGAACTCAAGCACTGGGACAAGAGGAGCACAGAAGGGTGGGTGATTGCCTCCAAGGACACAGCTGGAGGTCAGCCAGAGGGATAGTGTGACCTGGCACATCAGCTCTGGTGCTTAGACTTACATTTTGCAGCAAAGAGATGTCCTCTCTCTGCTTCCCATCCAGCCACCAGACTGCACACTTAAGTGCCCTCATACCCAGCACCCACAGACATCCAACCAAAGGACAAGGGGCAGGAAGAGAAATCAACATCAACTCTCACACTAACTGCCTTTAGCCCACTCAAGTAAGCTGCAGTTTCTGGCACCCTGCAGCCAGAAGGGTGTTCCCATGGCAGTGGAGACAGGCATGCACTCCTGCCCTAACTCTGGGGCTTTCCAGAGCCTCAAAATCCTGCTGAATGTCAGACGAGACAAGCAGGGAACAGGGAGGTGATGGATGGGCTGATGAACTTAAGGCCATCCAGGACCCTGCCTACACTCAGCCTCAGGCAGTGCTGGGAGCACAGCAGAGAGGGCACAGGCCTCAGGGAGCCCAGGAAAGACCTAAGCTTGAAGGTACTGCTGACAGAAGGCTCGCCCTCCCTGGCTGCTCAAATTCCCATCAGTCCAGCTGGCTGCTGGGGAACACCCAGCCCACACCCACAACATGCCCACCTGTAGATGGAGATGTTCTCCACCATCTCCTTAGTGTCTGCATCCTGCAGTGAGATGCCCCTTGGAGACACTGTCAGAATCACCTTCTGAAACTTGCGAGCTCCAACCCGTGCCTGGCAGTGGAAAAACACCAGCAATCTCTCTGCAAACCTGGCAAGGGTCTTCACCTCACCGCCCTGCTGGAAGGAGCCCTGCAGACTCTGTACAGCATCACCCACTTGGATACTTGCTGCAAAGGCTCCTGCTGTGAGGATGGGACAGCAAAGCCTGGCCATCAGGCATGCCCTGCACAGAACACTCTTCAAATCTGTTCACACTCCTGTCCCACAGACAGGAAGGGGCAGAGCCCACCCCTCCCAGTACTTCACCCTCCTCTCCGTGCTATGGCAGGCACAGCTCTGCTCCCAGCCAGGTTCAGGTGTGGGAGCAGGGGGCTGGGGCTGTCCAGCAGGAAGACAGCACACAGGTAGACACCAGTAGCCTCCTGCACACCACCCTCCTCTTGGAAAGGGCACAGTGCCCCACTGGAACTCAGGGCTAGGACACAGGCACTTCCTGGAGGGCAGGGGCTGGGCTCTGACCCCAGCACCCGAGGGCCCCAGGACTGCCTCTCACCGTGGCCACGATCCTGCGGATGGCAGCAGCAGCCATGTCTTCTCCTTTTGGCTTTTCCACCAGAGTCATGCCCAGATACTTGAGGGTGAAGCACATCCCCTCAAGCAGTGGCTCCTGCATATCAGCCCAGCTCTCAGGAAGCTCTGCAAAGACAAAAGCCCTTAGAAGCCATGTGCCAGCAGCCCCACAGCTAGTCCTGCAGAGCCACCCCACCCATGGCTCCCAGCAGCAGTGTTGCTCCCTGTCCCCAGCAGGACACTCCTGGCTCTGTGACACTCTCATAACAGGAACAGGAGTGGGCAGCTCACCCTCTAGCCCTGGAAGCCCAAGCTGTGTCAGCACAGACAGCTCCTGCATATCTGCACAGGGCTGAGGATGCTGCAGCCCTCATTGCTGTCTGCAGAAACCTTGCGTTCCTGGGTCTCATCTGCTCATCTGTTTCATTACAAACAAAATGTTCTGTGTAGTGCATTCATCTCAGCCACCTGAGCTGTTGGCACACCTGAAGAGCAGCAGCATTCACTGCCACGCTCAGCTCAAATTCCCCAGACTGGCCCAGTGTAAGCAAAGCCAAACCCCTTCGCATCTCATCTCCAGCAGCAGGCTGCCTGGGCAGGGGCAGCTTAGTCAGCACTTGTGATCCAAGCTGAGGTGACTGGGAAGTAATTGCACCACAGAGATGCTTTGTTAAGGAAGAGATGGGAATTGCCAAGGTATGTACTGCTCACACGAAGCTAATGCTTTTCAGGGTTATTTTCACCTCTTCCCTGGGATTTGCTCCCTGAACATTACTGGCACACTTGCAGAAGGGTCTAACTCATAATTGGAATAATCTGAACCCACAGGGAAATCAGGAGACCTTATTTGCACAGCATACTCTTGCACAAGTGACAGCTGTCAGGGAGGCTGCCTGGCATCATGCAGGTAGCAGTGACCTCCACCCTGGGCAGCGGAACCCTGTGTGACTCCAGACTCTGAGGACAGTCCGTGTACACCAGGGCTGCCAGGGCAAGTGCTGGTGCTGCAGCAAAGCCTTGGGCAGCTGACTGAGAACAGACAGACGTGGCTCTCCTGTGCCACAGGGTGCCCGCGGGGTCATGAAATCATGGTGCAGTCTGGATGGGAAAGGACCCTGAGGCTCATCCAGTTTTACTCCCGCGGGCAAGGACAGCTTACTCCAGAGCGGGCTGCTCCAAGCCGCGTCCAGCCCAGCCCCAAACGCCGCCAGGGCTGTGTCCGCGGTCCCGGAGCCTGCCGGGCCGCGGGCAGCACGGGCTGGCCCGGCACACTCACGGAGCACCGGGCGCGGCAGCCCCAGGGGCCCGAGGAGCGGTGCAGCGTGCTCCAGCGCCTGGCACGGGCGGCCTCGAGCCACAGGCGGGGCAGGAGGCGACAGCCCGGGCGGCGGGACAGGGAGGGCCGGGCGAGAAGCGGCAGCGCCCGGCCGGCAGCGCCCCGGCCCCTTCGGCCCGACCCCTTCACCTCCCTAGCCCGGCTCCCCCACGGCCGCTGCCGCCCCCCAGGCCCGCAGCCTGCCCGGCAGCAGGAGCGGCCGGACCCCGGCTGCGCCGAGCTGCGGGCTCCGCGCCCGGAGCGACGCCGGCCCCGACCCTCGCTCCCTCCGCACTCACTGCGCCGCCGGCGGAGCCCCAGGCCGTGCCGGGCGAGGCGCGGGCTCCGCAGCACGGCGCGCCCCGCCGCGCGCAGCGCCTCCATAGCGCAGCGGGATCGAGCCAGCCGAGCCGATCGGTCCCCGCACTGCACCGGGGCCGCCGGTCCCGCGGGCTCGACGCGCTCGCGTCAGCGCGGCGGAGGCGACGGCGTTGCCGCGGCAGCGGGGGCGGGGCGAGGCGGGCGGCGGCGGCGGCGGCGCGGCCTGTGGGACCATCCCGGCCCCGTGGGGTCATCCCGGGCCCGGGCCCGGCGTGGGGAGCGATGCAGCTGCGCCATGTGCGGACCCTGCTGGCCCCGCAGGTCGGGCCGGGCTGGGGGGGATCGGGGAGCGGCCGGGCCGGGCCGGGCCGGGCTGGGGAGGGGAGGGCGGCCCTTACCGGGCTGGGGCGCGTAGCGGCGATGCTGGGGCTGTAGTGTGACCGCTGAGCCGTGTGTGCCCAGCCCCTGAGCTGCGTGTGCCCGCTGGGGATTGCTGTGTGCCCGCTGGGATTGCTGTGTGCCCGCTGGGATTGCTGTGTGCCCGCTGGGATTGCTGTGTGCCTAGCCCCTGAGCTGTGTGTGCCCCCTGAGCTGTGTGTGTGCCCCCTGAGCTGTGTGTGTGCCCCTGAGCTGTGTGTGCCCCCTGAGCCGTGTGCCCCCTGAGCTGTGTGCCCGCTGAGCTGTGTGTGTGCCCGCTGAGCTGTGTGTGCCCCCTGAGCTGTGTGTGCCCCTGAGCTGTGTGCCCCCTGAGCTGTGTGTGCCCCTGAGCTGTGTGCCCCCTGAGCCGTGTGCCCCCTGAGCCGTGTGTGTGCCCCTGAGCTGTGTGTGCCCCCTGAGCTGTGTGTGCCCCTGAGCTGTGTGTGCCCCCTGAGCCGTGTGCCCCCTGAGCTGTGTGTGCCCCCTGAGCTGTGTGTGCCCCTGAGCTGTGTGTGCCCCCTGAGCTGTGTGTGCCCACTGAGCTGTGTGTGCCCCCTGAGCTGTGTGTGCCCGCTGAGCCGTGTGTGCCCGCTGAGCCGTGTGTGCCCCCTGAGCCGTGTGTGCCCCCTGAGCCGTGTGTGCCCCCTGAGCCGTGTGCCCCCTGAGCTGTGTGCCCCCTGAGCTGTGTGTGCCCCCTGAGCCGTGTGTGCCCGCTGAGCTGTGTGTGCCCCTGAGCTGTGTGTGCCCCCTGAGCCGTGTGCCCCCTGAGCTGTGTGTGCCCCCTGAGCTGTGTGTGCCCCCTGAGCTGTGTGTGCCCCCTGAGCCGTGTGCCCCCTGAGCTGTGTGTGCCCCCTGAGCCGTGTGCCCCCTGAGCTGTGTGTGTGCCCCCTGAACTGTGTGTGCCCCTGAGCTGTGTGTGCCCGCTGAGCCGTGTGCCTGCTGAGCCGTGTGTGCCCCCTGAGCCGTGTGCCCCCTGAGCTGTGTGTGCCCGCTGAGCCGTGTGTGCCCCCTGAGCCGTGTGCCCCCTGAGCCGTGTGCCCCCTGAGCTGTGTGTGCCCCCTGAGCTGTGTGTGCCCGCTGAGCCGTGTGCCCGCAGGACGGCACGGCGCGGGTCACCTGCATGGCCTGGTCCAGCAGCAGTGCCCGTTTCGCCGTGTGCACGGCGGAGCGCGTGGTGCTGCTCTACGACGAGCAGGGCGAGCGGCGGGACAAGTTCTCCACCAAACCGGCGGATGCCAAGGTGAGCCGGGGCACGGGCGCGGGCGCCGGGACGCGCGGCATTCCCAGCGTCACACTGCCCTCTCTGCAGTACGGCAGGAAGAGCTACGCGGTGAAAGGCATGGCCTTCTCTCCAGACTCCACCAAACTGGCCATCGGGCAGACGGACAACGTTGTCTACGTGTACAGGATCGGCGAGGAGTGGTGAGTGCGCGCTGGGACCGGCGCGCTCTGTTCTGCCGTGGCCCCTTAGCCCTGGCACACCCGGCAGTGCTCATTGCCCGACCTGCAGGGAGTCCCACGGGTGGCCTGGGGAGCAGCAGCTGAGGTGTCCTCGGGAGCCCGGGCTGTGCATGCAGCTAGCTGGAGCCTGTGTTTGCATCCTCCAGTTGTGGAGCCATGGCACACACCTGCCCGCTGCAGCCTCATTTGTTGCCAGAAGTTGTGCTAATGGCACTAAGAAAGGCAGTTCACCAGAATTTTGGAAGCTCAGAAGCTGGGGGTCGTTTTGATTTTTTCCTAAACTCGTGATAGACTAGCAGCACACAAAACTTCAGGGGTCTGTGTTTTGCAATATCAAACCAGACTGCTTATAACCTGTAAGGTGACCAGAATGTGTAGTGTTGCTGATAGTAATTTTTGTTTATATTTTTCTTCAGGGGTGACAAGAAGGTGATATGCAACAAATTCATCCAAACGGTGAGACCCAGACTGCTGTTTGACTCCATTTTCTCTAGCATATGTAGGAAATGACAATGAGAGGTCTGCTCATGCTCGCTGGTGTACTTGGCCAAACTGTACTTGACCTTTAAAGATCCTGAGAGAATCTCTGAATTCTGAGGCACATATTGCTCATCAAGCTTCAGAGGTGTCCTAGTGCCCGGGTAGAACAGAGTAAATTGTTGAATGATCAGTACAATTGCTTACAAAATTTTATGGACTACTTTAGGCATCAGTGGACAGTCCATTTTAAGGGAATTGAAAGGGAAACTATGAGACACTCACAGCCCAACTATTTTTTACACATTTGCCACTCTGAACTCCAAGATGCCTTATTAAACAAAACATAAATTGTGCAGAATCCAAACTGTGCGATTTCCACATGCTCAGTTGCCGCAGGTTTGTGATTTCTGTCAGATCTGCTCCTTGGCCACCTTTGTGTTCTGCTGCTCTGGCTCTGCCAGCCTGTGTCAGAGAGCAGTCTGCCCAGTAGGTGTTTGCCAAGGCTTGCCCTGAGATCTGTCTGGGAAAGCCAGAGGTTATGAATTCCTTGCACAGAAAGCCATCAGAGTGAGAAAATATAGTGCACTGACTACTTCTGCCTTTGGAGGCAAAAGTCCAGCAGATGCCCCAGGCTATTCAGGCAAGTGCCATCAGCCCATGTTCTCTGTGTCTGAGGAATCTTCCCTCGTGTCCAAATCCCCAGAAGACGTAGACAGAGGTGCTCCTGCTGGAGTTGCTGGAGTCTGTGTGCCAGGCTTTCTGAGGCTGTGTCTCAGGTGAAGGGCAGCCTCAGCCTCTGGATTGAAAGCTCACATCTGGCCATGGCCAGGCACTCCAGGGAGCCCAGGGAGTTCTGTGTCTCTGCAGGAAAGCTGCTGGTCAGCCCCTGTTTCTCTGTGGTTGAGCTCATGTGCTGAGTGGCTGTGGGAATAGAGTGTCATGGGGAGAAGAGAGCAGCAGGGGCTTGGTGTGCATTTGTCCCTTTCCTCATCAGGGTGGCTGTCCCAGCTGTGGCACCTTTAGCCTTCCTGGAGAGCTCTTTCTTTGTGTGCTGCTTGCAGCCTGTCCCTCCAGCTGCCAGCCTGCTGGGGGCCTGCTCGCCTCTCACGAGTTTAGATGCTGTGCATGGCACATGAACAGATTTTTGTATTTTTAATGTAGAAATTCTGTAATTTTTTCACTCATTCTCTCATTTTCCCATGCCTTTTCTACCATTTGTAACACAATAAATACTTTCTTTTTTCTGGCACTGTATGTCTGGAATTATACCACTGTGTTTGGCTTTCTCCTGTAACTACATATTGTTGTTTACAAATTTTTGAGATGTTCAGTCAGTATGAGAGATCATTTATAGATCTCCCTTTCTCTCTCCTGCCACTGGGCCCTCTTAGACACACAGTGACCACGGTGTGTGGTCACACTGGCAAGCCAAGCCTCCTGCTGAGGGCCAGGGGGACAAACAATGGGCACATCACCACTGTGTGAGGCTTGTTCCCAAGCTTTTCTTGTCTTAGAGTGGAAAACAAGAGTCTGACAGATAGTAAGGGAAACACAAATTCCTGGGAAACAGGTGTAATGGAAATGGGTCTTAGTCATTGGTTGGACATTTAAATTATGAACAGTTTGGTTCCCTTTGGACATTTTGTTGTCTCATTGTAGCTGTGTTTGCTGACATGAATGATCAGAGCAGGGATGGAAGATAAGATGAAGAAATGAGGGTGTATATGTATCTTAAGCAGTCTCACATGCTTAAAATGGGAGAGAGAGACAGTGAGGCTGGTGCTGGAGGCACAGTGCCAAGCACCAGCCTTCTTACTGCCTACAATTCTGCAGGGTAGGTGTGAAGTGCTTTCATAAACTTTCTTGGTCCTCTCTTACAGTTGGGTTTTGTGGTCAGCTTTATTCATTCTGGCCCCACCTCAGATTTTGAGAATACCTTTGGTTTGGATTTAATGAACCTGTTTCTGCCTGACCTACTTGATAGCATCTAATAACTGTCTTATACATCAATGAAAAATTAAAGACTATTTTTTATCCACCAAATAGAGATCCAACAGACAAATATTCTCTTAGCTAATAGAGAAGTTGTCACAGTGAAATTATTTTTATATTGTATACTTGTTGCAAAAAGCCTTTTAAAACAGCCATGATTTTGTGCATTCACCTATAGCATGTGGCAAGCCAAGCACCTGCTCAGTAATACTCTCAAAAGGGCTCCAAACTGAACACATCTGTGGAACTTTGTTGCCCTCCCATTGTCCTCCTGAGCTCAATTTGCCCCAGCTCACTGTTACCTGTTACAGGCTTCAGCATGGAGTAAGTCCAATATCTTCAACTGCTTGTCCAGTTTCCTCAGCTTTGTCCAGCAAAGAACACTGGACAAAATGTTTGCCTATCCAGTATCTTCAGCTACAGTAAGGCCTGTCCAAATGCCTCATCTCTCCTGCCTGAGTAGTGTCTGTTCATGAGCTGATTTATGTGGCAATGGGGCAGGAAGCTGAGTAGGGTGGAGTTCTTACCTCTCTTTTTACCTCCTCCTTTGCAGAGTGCTGTGACCTGCTTATTGTGGCCAGCAGAGAATGTCATTGTCTTTGGTCTTGCTGAAGGAAAGGTAGAGAAACTTGTTACTTGAATGACTTTCTTTGCCTTGCTGGGTCTGCAAGGGGCTGGGCTGGGAGGTAAGAGCCATCACTGGGTGCCACAGTGAGAGCAACAGAGGGGTTGCACTGTGGACTTGAATGTTCTGGTTCCCAGTTAGTTCCTGGAGGTTCTACTGGATCTTTTGGATCTTTCTCCAAACCTATGTGGAAATGTGACTCCAACTTCTCCACTTCTATAACCTACTGGAAGCAATGAGCTTCCTGTGATTCCTTACCCTGGTAGTGAGCTGGGAAACCTCTAGGAATGTCACACTGGGGGAGGTCCACATTCTACAGACAAAAGCAACACTGATCATTTTCTGTTTCTCAGGTTCGTTTAGCAAACACAAAGAACAACAAGTCTTCCACCATTTATGGGACAGATTCCTACGTGGTCTCACTGACTTCCAAGTGAGTATGGCATTGCTTTGGCCTGCCCTGCTTTGGCTCAGTCTCACCTGCTGCTGGCTTGGCATAACAGGCCAGTGTGGCAGCTTGCCAGTGTCCTTTTGCTGTCACTTACTTGTCAAGATAATGACATACTGTGCTGTCCAGAAGGAATTCCTTCCCAAAATCTGGTACCTGGCTGTGCCACATGGGCAGTCTGGTTGTTCTTCAAACACAGCTGAGGGTGAATGTCTCCACGAGCTTACTTACATACATCAATGTATTTGAGTATGTGACTTTATAAGGATTACATTTGTCAGCTTCATCTAACTAATAACTAAAATTATTTGTGTTTAAGGGATAAGAAAAGTAAGAACATTCTGCCAGATAAAGCCTTTGACAAGGCTGTAATTAGGAAAATAACCATAAAGTGCAATTTAAAATTATTTTCATTAATAAGATTTCATTTTAACTACTTCAGTATTCTTTACCTAAAAATTTAGATGTGTCATGGTCCTAGGAGTGGAATTTTCACTGTCATTCTGGTGACAGATGCATGACTTCTGGATTGCTGTGGTGTTTGTAGAATTTGTATTCTGTTCTTGAATCTTCTAATCTTCATTAAAAAGTGTTTCTCTGGGTACATGATTTTCAGCCTGTTTCTTCTTCTTTGCTCTCTTCTCCCTGCTTATGTCCAGAATTACCAGACATCAATGCTATTAAGAATGGACTTAGGCCTGGAGTTTTTGCCCAGGTGTGTTTTGCCTACATTGTGTTTCTCTTGGGGATTCCCAGTATCATAATACCCAGCCTGACTTCTGGAACAATTCCAGTGCAAGAGCTGTTTGATACACATTGCTGTAAGCACATGTGAACAGAGTCATTATTCCACTGAAGGTCACTTAGCTTCTGGGTTTTAGTACAGAAAATACAGGAATTTGTTTATTGTGACATTACACTATGAAGACATTGAGCTGGTCACTCTCCTTTCCACTCTGGGTTCTTTTGTCTGTTTTCTTTTTACAGACACTGGCACAGGTACTCAATATTTTTCTTGTCTTTGGGGAATGTGCATTTGATGAGGAACATCAACCATGACCGTGGGAGTGGCTGCTCTGGGCAGGGATATGAGGATACAGGTGCAAGTTTTGCAGTAGCACTGCATCATCCTGTCTGTGTTTTTCTGCAGTGTGTCGGGGCGGGGAATCCTGTCTGGCCATGCAGATGGAACCATAGTGCGCTTCTTCTTCGATGATGAGGGCTCAGGTGAATCACAGGTATCAGAGATCCTTCTTCAGTCAGCAGCATCCTATTTGCACAGCCTGCTTCCCAGCTCCAGAACTCTGGAAAGGGATCAGGCTGTGGAGGGAGTGGAAGTCTGGAGAGGAGCTGCAGGCTGTGCTTGCTAGCAAAGGTTTTGGGAAGCATCAAAGGAGGCAGAACAGTGACTAGATGCTTTGGAATACACTGAGGGCAATGGTAAGGGGAGACTTCATGTTTTTGTGTATGAGGCATAAGGCTCTTCAGGTGTCTGGAAAGATCTGATATTTAAGTGTCCAGGAGAACGATGCTCAAAGAGGTAGGATTCCATGGAGTGGCTACTGTTGTCTCCACACTAAGTAGTGTGTAGTTACTACAGCTAATGTAGAATCTCTGGGTCACATTTTGTGCTTGGACACCCAGCATTTCTCCTGAGCCCCCCACTCCTCTGTGCCAGGAGTCTCTCTGTTCTTCAAGCTGTGGTGTAGGGGGTGCTGCTCTCAGGTCTTGTGTCTCCAGCTGAAGTTTGAGCATGGATGCTCTCTGCCATGATGAAGGTCCATGTATATTCTGCTGTGTTGGGAGTTCAATCTCAGTCTAGTTAATGGTATCAGTCTTAGTGGTGTTAGAATTCTTCTCACATAGTTAAATGAATGTAACAGTGGATACGTCTCTCAGTTCTGGTTTCTGTCTTCCTACAGACTAGGCAGGCAGACAAAGCTGCCCCTGTGAACTGGGCTTTGCAGAAGGTCCCATACTGGTCCCACTGGGATAGCTGGGCACAGAGGCCAGCTGGGAGAAGGGGCCATTCACGTGTTCAGGGTGTTCTTGTCTGTTGTAGGGTAAGCTGGCAGTGCATCCCTGTCCTCCTTATGCCCTCGCCTGGGCTTCCAACAGCATAGTGGCTGCAGGCTGTGACAAGAAGATTGTGGCTTATGGGAAGGAAGGCAGCGTGATCCAAACCTTTGACTACAGCCGGGACTCATCAGAGAAGGAATTCACCACAGCAGCCACCAGTCCCAGCGGCCAGTCCATTGTTATTGGCAGCTATGACAGGTACCCTGTACCCGGGAGAATTCTCCTCTGCTAGTCCTTCCTCTGTCACCGTGCACATTGTTAATGTCTCTGTGTGCTGTGTCCCAGGTTACGGGTGCTGAACTGGAGCCCGCGCCGCAGTGCCTGGGAGGAAGGCAGGCCCAAAGCAATGGCTCAGCTCTACACCATCACTGCTCTGGCCTGGAAGAGGGATGGCTCGAGGATCTGCGCGGTTCGTACCGGGCAGCCGAGCCCTCTCAGCCCCACAGGACAAATGGGAGCACGTGGGAGCACGTGGGAGCAGAGCAGTGTGCTCAGGGAGCCTTGCACAAGGTCACACTGATCACTGTCACCAGGGGTGCTGAGCCCTCAGACCCACACCAGGGTGTTTGTGCATGGCAGCAGAGCAGTGTGCTCAGGGAGCCTTGCACGGGGTCACACTGCTGTGGTCACACTGGTCACTGTCACCAGGGGTGCTGAGCCCTCACAGCCACACCAGGACAATGGGAGCACATGGGAGCAGAGCAGTGTGCTCAGGGAGCCTTGCACAGGGTCACACTGACATGGTCACACTGGTCACTGTCACCAGGGTGCTGAGCAGATGTTGGGGCCAGGACCTTGCACAGGGACTCGTGCTGTGGCTGGGTGTGCAGGTGAAGCTGTGGAGCCTTGTGGCTGTTGGTATGATGGCTCAGTGGCTGCAGCAGCCCTTCTCTTTCCTCAGAAGCTTGGTGAGGTCAGCACGGCTTCTCCAGAGTCTCAGGAGCACTCTTTCCTCTGGGCACCTGTGAGAAGCAGCATACAAACTCTCCTGTTAATTACACTCTGTGTTTCGCTGCTCTGTGTTTTCAGTTCTCTTTCTTCTGCCTTCAGCCATCAACCTTCATCTGCCTTTCTCTAAAGTCAAATAATTCTTTAAACCTCTTTAAATTCTCTTTCTGCATATTTTCTGTAGTAAGTTGACTAACTCAAAACACTTAAAATCCTTGGAATATTTTCAGACCAAGAATTACTGAACATGTGAACAAATATTTTCAGAGAAGGGGAAGGGACTAAGGGATAGAAGATCAGTGGAAAGAATGGGGAATGTTATAAAAAAGGAAATAAAGGTGAAAGGATTCTTCTGGAAGGGAGGAGAGATTAGGAGGCTGGGAGAGGGAGAAGTGGGAAACTGAGAAAAATAATGGGGAAGATGAGGATAAAGGTGGTTTTTAACCCTGCCTCCTCCATCCCAGATCCATGTCAGCATTGGATAATCTCCATTTTTCTGAGGATGGCTGCACCTTTCTGTTGTTTAAAGAAAGTCAAAATAGGGCTGGTTCCCCTGCGTGGGGTGCTTGAACCTTGTTTTCCAGAACAGCTGGGAGTGGTGTTTGTGTTGGCCTCTGATCCCCTTCATGTGAGCAGGGTCTGGAATGTCTCTCCTTAGGGTTCACTGACCACAGGATGTGTTCTTGCCCCAGGGTACGCTGTGTGGAGGAGTTGAACAGTTTGACTGCTGCCTTCGCAGAACCATTTACAAAAATAAATTTGAAATTACATATGTGGGACCAAGCCAGGTAAGAGAATATCTAATGAGGTATGAAATTCCTGATGGAAATGGGATGTTTACCACAACTAGACATGTTTGGAGTTCTGTACCTGTGGTTTGTTCATATTAGCTT
The DNA here is from genome assembly GCF_903797595.1 of Erithacus rubecula. NCBI lineage: Eukaryota > Metazoa > Chordata > Aves > Passeriformes > Muscicapidae > Erithacus > Erithacus rubecula. The sequence continues at coordinate 1,072,612 of NC_136685.1, read as the reverse complement.
GTGGAGAAAAGCACAGGGGATGTGCCAGGGACAGGGCTAAGGTTGGGTGAGAATTGGCTCCATGATAAAGACCATGGAGTTAATTTCCTACCTTGTGAATTTCTGTGAGGTGCCTCCATGTCAAGTGCAGACTTCTGAAGTGATTAATTTTCTGCAAATTTGCCTTGTTCAGAATGTGGCACTGGGTGAGCTGGCAGGCTGGGCACCCTGTGCAGTCAGGGGGGAGACTACAGACTCTTCAAAGGGGGCTTATCCTGGGGGACCTGAGTGGATCTCCAGTTAGGCTAGTAACCTCTAAATGGCAAAAGCAAGAACCCCATATGTCTGCTACAGCTGTCACCCCAAGCAAAAGGAATGGTAGGGTTTTGTACAGAGGCAGAGGGAAATGATGTGAGGGGATATCTAGTATCTTCTGTTGCCTAATCTTCCATGGGACAAGAAGTCTGCACTGTTTCTCTGTGCATGACCTCATACTGCTTTTTCTCACTTTGTCTAGGCCATTGTGAAGAACCTCTCAACAGGAACTCGACTTGCGTTGAAATCCCAGTATGGTTATGAGATTGATGAGGTGAAGATCCTGGGGAAGGACAGGTACCTGGTGGCCCATACCTCAGACACGTTGCTGCTGGGTGATATCAGCTCCAACAAGCTCAGTGAGGTACTGGAAAATCAGTGGCATTTCTGCAGTGTCAAGTGCTAATCTTCATAACTCAGAGGATATGATTTCTGCATGGGAACAATGCCTCGATTTTCAAAGAATCCTAGAATAATTCAGGTTGGAAGAGGCCTTGGGAGGTCTCTTACCAAACTTACTGCCCAGAGGAGGGTTGATATTAAATTCAGATGTTGTTGCTCAGGTCCCACAATTTCTCTAATCCTCTGTTCCAAAGCTTTACTGTACTCATGAAAGAAAGCCATTTTCCTAAGTCTTCTTAGTATTTCAACTGCTGTTTTAGGACTGATTTTCATCCTTTCACTCTGCATCTGCCAAAAAAATCCTGGCCTCACTGTATTAGAGGTTCCCTAAGCCTTCCCTTCTCCAAGCTGAAGAAGCCAAATTCCTTCAGCCTCTCTTCACAGTGTTAGTGCTTCACTCCCAACCATCTTGATGGCAGTGTGCTGAACTTGCTCCAGTTTATCAGTCTTTCTTGTACTTGGAAGCCCACATCTGGATATTTTGCATATATACATTCCAGATGTGAATGTACAAATCTTAGTGTGTTTAAAAAAAAACAAAATAAAAAGTCATCAGGAAACAATTCATGACTGCATCCCACAGCTTATGTCAGTGCCATTTCTGGTACCAGACAATTCACACAAAATTATCCATCCCCTGAGCCTCACCGTGCCCTGAGTGCTGAGCCCACATTCTGAGCCTGGAGAATGTGGGCAATAGTCTAATGTCTGCTAACAGCATTGCATAGGCTTCGAGGACATATTTGCTTTGTTTACAAAGGTGTCTCATATCTTTAATCAGACTGATGGTGGGCTAATCAATCTCTCTTGGAGCAGGAGCTCTGACTGGAGATTTGCACTGGAGAATGCTGATACTTGGTAATACAACTGAGAATTTGGCCAGAATAAAGCTCCTAGGTTTCTCTACATCTTACTGCACAGTTTTTCTTTGGATTGCCCAGCTGTACTCCTCAGAAAGAGCAAGGCTGTGAGATGTCCATTTGCTCTCTTGCTGTCTCACTGGAGTTCCTTTGAGGCAGTAAGTTGGAGTTCATACTCCATGAGGGAAGACGACTGCTGCAGCCTTGGCTTTCAGTTTTCTGCATCTCTGGCCACTTGTTTGGTGTTACCACAGTAATTGTTGTATTATCCAGTGCTCTACTCAAATTTCCAATCAGCTGTTCCCCCACTGGCACTATGCTGATCGGCCATTGCTAATATGACCCTAAATGAAAAAGGGTTTCAGCTACATGAGGTGAGGAGATTCTGCTCCTGCCAGTGGTAGCAGTGATTCTGTGCCTATGATTAACAGAGGCAAAGGAGCTGTTTGGGTGCTTTTTGTAATAAAGCTGTCTGGAGAAGTGGAGAAGGGCCTGTGAAGGATAGCATAGAGGGAGTACCTTGATCACATAAAGGCCTTTTGTTTGGAAGGCAGTAGTATTCTATACAAAGAGAGCTGGAGTCTGAGCTGAGCCAAAAGAAAGGAGAGGAATGTGTGGAATTTGCAATGACTGAGAATGACTGAAAACCAGTGTTGGCAGCTTAAGTGTGGAGCACAATCCCTTGAGCAGTGTAAAGCTGTCTGTTGTGGGAGCCAAAAGCTGGACAGTGGACCCCATCATGTGCAGACTGGTCCTGGTCAGCCTGTCAGCTTCACCCTGTGCCATTGCTTTGCAGGTGGCCTGGAACGGATCTGGGGGGAATGAGAAATTCTTCTTTGACAATGAGAACGTAAGTGGGATGGGACAGAATGCTCCCCATGAATGGAGTGTAAAGCTGTGTGTGCACCAGCAAGAAAAATGTCACCTGCATGTCTGCATGTCACCTGTTTCTCAGCAGTTTCATGGATTTAGCTTCTTCATGCAGATCCCAATCTGCTTCTTCCCTGTACTTGCCTTTTGCACATGTCAGGCACAGAGGAAACTTCGTGTATGGACTGACAAGTTATGTAAATCATAACCCTGAAGGACAGAGAAGTAATAGAAGAGCAATGGCCAGAAAGGTTGTTGACAGACTACAGCTGTCATGGGGAGAGCTTGACTCCTGCAGGACTGATAGTTAACCCACAGTTAAAATCCTCAGCCTTGAGGAAGAGCTATCAATCACAACAGGAAGATGAGAACTGCTCTTTAGTCAACCCAGAGTATTTAAATTTCGATTTGTGTGCAGCAGAGTTCTTTCCTCTACCCCTCACTGCCAGATGTGAGTATTTCTGTCACTTTACTGTAAAAGTGTATTCCCCTCTCCCCACCAGGTCTGCATGATTTTTAATGCTGGAGAGCTGACTCTAGTGGAATATGGAAGCAATGACATTCTGGGGTCTGTCCGCACAGAGTTTGTGAACCCTCATCTGGTCAGGTAATGGTTGCATCTGCCTGTGTAACCAGCACAGGTGCTCAGTAAAGTGAGCTCAAGATACATAACTCTGCAAGTGTCCCACATTGTGGAATGCACCCCCCAGACACCCCCTGCTCACAGTGACCAGTTTAGTTGCCAGTTTACTGGCTGTCAAGTTTTGGAAGCACAAGAGCCTGTTTCTCCTCTGCATGGTGCAGCCTGCCATGTTGCTGAGCAGGGACTCCTGTGCATGTTCTCAGGTCACTCTGCATCCAGCTGGTCCTGGTGTGGCATCATTAGGGACTCAGTTGCCAGCAGGACCTCCTCTGTCCCTCTAAAGTTCTATACTCCACGTTGTGATTGAGGAGAGGGGAGGATCCTGGGCTGCTCAGAGCAGTGTAACTGTGTTATTGGGAACCCCTTGCTCCAGAGGGGCAGCTTTGGTGGGGACCCATGGATCAGACAGGTTTGTTCTCCCTTGAGGCAGCTATAGGTACTGGGCATGTGGAAACTGCAGGGAAGGCAGGGAGGGAGTATGTGATTCAAATGTCAATTTTGAGAGCAGTGAAGGTCACAATCATCCCTTCAAATCACAGTGTCCGTATCAACGAGAGACAGCAGCGAGGCGTGGGTGAGAACAAGAAACTGGCTTACCTGGTAGACATCAAGACTATAGCAACAGGTGATTGTAACCCTCCTTCCCTTTCCCTGCATTCATTCCTTTTCATTTTTTGTGCCAGGCAGCACATCCCTGAAGGTCCTCTCTGCATTCCCTCTACCAAGCTGCAGATTCTTGAATTTCCCCTTTGCACTCCCTCTGCCTAGCAGCAGTCCACAGGACACCAGGCTGTGCTCCTGGCAGGATGCTGCCTGTCCTGGACACAGCCTGGGTGTCTGTGACAGTGTCCTGGACCAGACTCTGTGCTGCCTGCCCTGCCCGTGAGCTGTGCATGTCACAGACAGTGGAGAGAGTTGCTGCTGCTGGGAAGGCATCAAAACAAAACATCACTTCTCTTTGGTGTTCATGTCACAGTGTCTTTGCTGAGGGCCTTGCCCTAAATAGGTCCCAGGCATCTGATTGCCCTGGCACAGCTCTGAATGTTCAGCACTCTGAGGTACATCAGGTACTGACATTGTTTCCTTTGTTTCCTTTCCTAGTGGACCTTGTTGGTGGCTACAACGCTGGTGTGATCAGCCATGACAGCAAGATTGATTGGCTGGAGCTGAATGAAACAGGCCACAAACTGCTCTTCAGGGACAAGAAGATGAGGGTGAGGCAGGCATCTCAGGAGGATGTGTGTGGGGGGAGGTAGAGACAGACATGGAAGGAATGGAGGGAGGGAGCTGAGAAACACATCTGAAACACTTCAGGTTTTTGCTTACTGCTCCTTTGAGGAAGATTGACCATGTGCAGATTGCCTGAGCTGGTAGTGTTGCATTCTTGAGTCACAGCTCATGCTCAACTTAGTTACTAGACATCTTCCTTCATCTCATCACACTTGAAAATGAAAATCATAGGTCCTTCTGAGGTACATATGTCTATGGTATTCAGAAAGTCAGTCAGGTGAAGCCTCAGTGACTGGAAAAAGGAAAGCATTGCACCCATCTTTAAAAAGAGGAGGGAGGAGGACCCTGGGAGCTACTTGACCTGATAGTCTCAACTCCTGGGGCTTGGAAGATCATGGAGCAGCTGCCCCTAGAAGCAGAGCTGAGGCAGATGGGGAAGAGAAGGTGATTCAGGACAGCCAGGGCAGGTGATTGGGGCCAGCCAGCACAGCTTCACCAGCAGTGAGTCCTCCCTGAGCAGCCCAGTGGCCTTCTCTGGTGGAGACACTCCATCAGTAACAGGGGAAGGGCTGTAGGTGTCATTTCATCAACAGCTAGGTGTCTGTAAAGCCTTTCACACAGTCCCCCACAGCATCCTTCTCTTAGACTGGAGAGAGGTGGGTTTGATGTGCACTGTTTGCTGGGTAAGAGCTGGGTGAGCATCTACACCCAGAGGAAAGTGGTCAGTGGCTCAGTCCCAGTGGACATGAGGGATGAGTGAGTGCCCCTCAGGGGTCTGTGTTTGGACTGTTATTTTATATCTTCTTTAATGATACAGGTGAAGGGATTGAGTAGACTCTCAGCAAGCTTGCATATGGCACCAAGCTGAGGGTGGAATGACACACCTGAAGGACAGGGCCATCCAGAGCAGCATGGACAAGCTCCAGAGCTGAGTCCCACAAATCTCACGAGATGTAACAAGAGAGTTCAGCCCAAAATTGCAGAGGAGGGCCCTTCTTGGTCCCTTAGTTTCTAGTTTCCCTGAAGGACTTCAGAGCCCATTTTCATGTTCCAGCTCTGCAGCTGAGAGGGAGCTGAAGCAGCACGAGGCATATTCTGGTTTATAAATGTCTGTGCCAAGCCATGAGGGAGGCAAGAGCATGTGGCTGAAAATGGTGCAAGGGTTTAAAAAGCAATGTGTAAATATGAGATTTTAGGATGTGTGTCTTGGCAGTCTGATTCTGATGGGCAATGTCTGTTTACAAGATGCCTGCTCAGGTATTCCTGTGATGTTTGTGAGAGCTAGCAGCCCAGCCCAGCTGAGCCTGTTGTCTCACCTGCAGCTGCAGCTCTATGACATTGAGAGCAGCACCAAGACGAGCATTCTGAGCTACTGCTCCTACGTGCAGTGGGTCCCGGGCAGTGACGTGGTGGTTGCTCAGAACAGGAACAGTCTCTGCATCTGGTACAACATCGATGCTCCTGAGCGAGTCACCATGTTTCCTCTGAAGGTACAGCTCTGGATTGATTGCCTCCTGCAGTTTCTTCCTCTGCTTCCTCACATGTGTGGCTGTAGCAAGGATGATATGGCAGGAGGAGGACAGAGGGGAACTGTTAGTTTCCTGTGGACAAAGTATGAGCTCATTTGTCACCCTTGTGGCCAGACATTGCTGGCAGAAGATGGAGCAAGGGGCTGCCTCATGGCTCAGTCTGCTCAGTGGGAGTTCATTCAGGAGAGCCATGACTGGCAGAGCTTTGCAGTGCTGCCCTCACACCCCTGGAACCCCACATACCTCAGATGAACAGGGGGGTATTGACAGCTGGTATCCTTTCTAGGGGGATATCATAGGCTTGGAAAGGAGTGATGGAAAGACTGAAGTGATAGTATCTGAAGGGGTGAACACTGTGTCCTACACCCTGGATGAAGGCCTCATAGAGTTTGGAACTGCCATTGATGATGGGGATTATCACAGGTAAGTGCTGGATATGCCAGTGGGGATGGCAGGTAGCTCATACCATGTGCCAAATACCTGGGAATCAATAGTGCATGAACTACAGCAGCACAGCTTTCCAGAGGTGAACTTCAGGCTCTCAGCATGCTGCTGGTGCCAGGTCTGGCTGTAATGAACATCAGAGTCCTTCAGGAGAGATTTTTCAGCTTTTGCCTCCTTGCAGCTTTATGGTTTCAAGCTCAGGGAGAGGCTGACCAGTGTGGTCCCACAGACACCAGCAGGGCTTTGCTGAAGGTAGTTGTCAATTAATTGCAGTGAATAAGAATGTCTCCAGAGAAGCCAGTGTGAAGTGGTACTTGGGTGCTTTTACTGCTGCCCTTCCAGGGGATGGTAGCAGTGTTACAGAAACATCCAGGAGCTGTGCAGAGTTAAAACTGACTGCCTGAAGTGGTCACATTTCTTGGTTTGAAAGACAGGTTTTCAACCCAAGACATCATGGCTGGGTGCTGCTGACACTCTTAAGAGGGCTTCTAAAAATGACCAGGGGAGGAATCTTCACGTGTTCATAGCTCTGTTGTGTCTTCAGAGACTTTCTCAGCAGGGACTTGTATCAGATAGAACACTTTAGATTTGTCCCACACTGCTACAGCCTCTAAGTACCTTAGCCCAGGCAGGAATAACCTAGATGTCTGAATTTTCCCCTGCTCTGTCAGACTCTGTGTTACTGTCTTCTTCAGAGCTGGGCACACCCAGCAGCCTTTGTTTGCTGTTCTGGTTAGGAAGCTGCTGCCTCACAGTCTGGGATTTTCTTCAGAGAGCTCTATTGTCACTGAAAGTCTGCAAATCTCTCTGTCTCAAGGGCTACTGCATTTTTGGAGACACTGGAAATGTCCACAGAGACTGAAGCCATGTGGAAGACCCTCAGCAGACTGGCTTTGGAAGCGAGACAGCTGCACATTGCAGAGAGGTACATCACATCTCCACGCTTCAACACGCTCTCTGCTGAATCTCAGAAGCCTCAGAAATCTCAGGGTGCAGCTAAAGATGTGGCTCTGTGTGTGGTCTGGAATATTCACTGTGTTGGAGACTTAGGTGTTCTCTACTCCAGGCCACGACTTTGCCTTTTCATCCCAGTGGTGATGCCAGAGCCAGGGGTGGGAACACCTCTCCCTGCAGCACAGATTTTCTAGATGGTAGCAAGGACTCAGAGAGCTGGCAGACATGGACAAGCTTGAGGAATTGCTGAAGCCTAGGCAGGGGAAACATGAGCCTTGGCCATGTTCCTGGATTCCCCCATGGAGCAGGGCTAGAGGGCATACCTGAACATAGGTCTTGGCAAAATCCTTCTCTTAAAGTAGGGCTACCCACCTCTCCCATTGCTGAGCTGAGTCTGCTGCCCAGTTTCTTATTTTCTTATCTTGGACCAAAAGTGGGAAACAAAACCTGGTTATCAACTGACTGCTTTGCATTTTCCAGGTGCTTTGCAGCTCTGGGAAACATGGCAAAGGCTCGATTTCTGCATGAGACCAATGTCATTGCTGACCAGGCAGCTCAGGAGCATGTAAGTCAAACTTTCCTGCTCTGCAGGGCAGCAGTTTTCCTCTAAACACTGGCATGCACATTATCTCCTGTGCCCTTGCTCACCAGTGCCATGCTACAGACAGTTCCTCATGCAGAAACTGCTGACATTGTCTTCCATCCACAGCTGCCAGGTGCCTCTCAAGGCTGGCCATTTTAAACTGTCCCTGCTGTGATTCTCGACTGTCTTTTGTTTCTGTAATGGCCTGGCCTCCACCTGCAGTCCCCTCCATGTTCCATCCTAGAGCCTCTTCCTTCCCCCAGCCACCTGGCTTGCTGTTGTCTGCAGGGTGGGGATGGCACGGAGCATTACCTGGTGCGGGCGCGCTTGGCCATGCTGGACAAGAACTACAAGCTGGCAGAGATGATCTTCCTGGAGCAGGTGAGGGAAGGAGCAGGAGTGGAAACGATTCTGTGCCATTTCTGGGTGGGAGGTGTGTGCCCAGTGCTGTGAGCAGAGGAAGATGCTGCTTGTTCCTAGGAGAATTGTCCATGAAGTAGAAAGGTATTCCTTGTTGTGAGGTGTAGGGTTCCCCTGAGATACATGAAGGGTGTGAGGGAGGACGTGTACCCCAGGAAAGGAGACAGTACACTTTTTCAAGTGTTCCATGCACATCTAACCCTGCCTTCTGTGTAGCTCCATGGAAATGTGTCTGCTCCTAACCTTGAGCCTTGGGGTTGATGCTTTCCTTTCCAACACAGAATGCCACAGAGGAGGCCATGGGCATGTACCAGGAGCTGCACATGTGGGATGAATGCATCGTGGTGGCCAAGGCCAAGGTACAGAGCACTGGGCTATAGGCTGGTCTTGCTTGGTAAATCTTCTGGTGGGGAGTCCATCCAGGGTCTGTGTCCTTTTCATCTGCCCTACCTTGCTTCTGCTTAGAAGGGCTCCAGGTAGAAGGGAAGGTTGCACTGGTGTGGGTACTATAGGGAGAACAGCTACTGAAATTGGTTTGGGCATATCTGTGGCTTGAAAAAAGAATGGGTAGTGCCACGGTACACAAGGCTGGCATTGTAGTTTCTGATAACTGGACAGCAAGAGGCCTGGTGCTGTGACCAGGTGTTCAGAGCCTGCAGGATGATGGGCTGGACAATATCTCCTCCCAGTCAGGTGAAGCAGTTCTGTGTTTCTCCACAGGGACACCCAATGCTGGAGAAGCTGCGTCAGGGTTACTACCAGTGGCTGCTGGATACCCAGCAGGAGGAGAAGGCTGGGGAGGTGCAGGAGGGCCAGGGTGACTACCTGGCAGCCATCAACTTGTACCTGTGTGCAGGGCTGCCAGCCAAGGCAGCACGGCTGGCCATGGGCAGGGATGAGCTGCTCACCAGTGCAGATGTCATCGACAGGATCTCCACGGCTCTCGTCAGAGGGGAGCTCTATGAGCAGGTGAGTGGCTCTTCACTGGGCTTTCAGCTTAGGGGCATCAGGGCTACCCCACCCTCTGCTCTGTGAGACACGGGGGCACTCAGCTGTGGTGATTCTGTGTTGGTAAGTTTGCAGTTAACATTTAGGAGGAAATCCTCACTGTAGCCATTGTATATGGTGAGGGCTAGAATTACTGTTGTTAATCTGGAAAAAGATCACATTTGATTGGCAGCATGTCTCCAGAACACAGAGTGTCAGTAACAGTTAAGGAGGCCCTTAGGAAGATGGGAATCAACAGGAACAGAACTGTGAATCAAACTGAAAACTTGATATTGCTGTGGAAATGTCAGTGCTTCCTCATATCAGAATAAAATACAGCATAAGGATAGTCTAAATGGCAAAGTTAAGGAAGGAGAGCAAAGGAGTTGAAGACTGTAGAGCCATGAATATCATAAAGAAGGGATGTGATTATTCTCTGTGTCTAATAGCACCAAAAGTTGATAACTTACTGTTAGGTGACAGTTTTAAAATCAAAGGGTGTTTTTTTCCACAGCACATACTCCTGTTCACGTAAGAAAGCAGTGCTGAGTCTGCCCACTGCTCAGTATCCTGGCCAGCAGTGGCCTCTGGCAGATGCTTAAGAAAGGAAAATAAAGATCAGGGCAGGCAAATAAAGGGTGGCACTTCCCCTAGTGTGTTTTCATGGGGTCCAGCCTGTAACGTACCTGACAGCTCTATGTCTGTGTTTAAGGGCTCTTGGTAGATTTTACTTCCACAAACTTGTCAAATTACTGCTTGAACCACACACAGATTTTAAGTTACAATTTTGGCTGTGACTTACCCAGTTAAGTTAGATGTTGTATGAAGAAAACCACTGCTTTTTGTTAACTTGTTTTATGTCTCCTTTATAAATTACATTTCTCTAATCTCAATTTATCTTCTTTATTTTTGGGCCATTTCATTTTGACACAAGAAAACTTTGTACTTTTTCAAACCTGTCATCTTTTCTTAAGCTTTCAGTTGAAAGAGTAACTGGAGCTTCCAGCTACTGGATGTTGTTACCAAAAGTATAAATAGTCCCAAAATGATTAGACAAATCATGGAGGTAGAATCTGTCAAAATTCATTAAATATGATGATGTGAGGGCATCATGACAAACTCAGGCAGCTTCTACTGTGCAGGTTGTCAGAGATGGACAAATAGAGGAAAGGCTGGTATATACTTGCACTGTAATTACAGTTCTCTGGATTTGTGATCTTGCCACCATTCAGATACTGAAGGGAATGAGCTTTTGATCTTCCAGAATGGCTGTGCTGGGGTCAGTCAGCAGAGAGGACAATGGTCTTGGCACATGCTGTCTTTCCTAGAAGATCCTTAACTGCCATACACTTGGTTGGTTGGGAAGGCAGAGCTGGTGCAGGAGTGTGCATGGGGCTGTAGGGTATGATGCTGTGGGTTGATTCTGGCTCTGGACACAGTTTGTATCTGTCCTTAGGCTGGAGAGCTGTTGGAGAAGGTTGGGAGCCCACGGAAGGCTCTGGAGTGCTATGCCAAGGGCAGTGCCTTCCTGAAAGGTACAGTGTTCAGTGTTCCTCCCCTTCATCTCCAGCAGCAGCCTGGCTGCTCTGGCCTGGTGGCAACATCAAATGTTGCCTTGGAGCCTGGAGGTACCTGGCTGCTCTCACCCTTCATATCATTCAGTGTGTTTTCACACAGCTGTACTTGCACATGCAGTCCCAGGAGTGCCTTGTTCCCAGCCCTTGACCATGCTGGCTACACCAGCGTGGGTTTGACCCAGCTCTCCACAGCTTCTAGATTGCTGAGTTGGAGCTGGAGTGCCTTAGGCAGTCCCCATCCCCTCATTCTGTGCCAGATCCAAGGCCCCTGTTTGCCCCACAGTGCTGCCCCCCTGCTGGCCCCAGCCTGACTGCCCCTGTGTCCCCTGCAGCCGTGGAGCTGGCTCGCCTGGCATTTCCTGCAGAGGTTGTGAAGCTGGAGGAGGCCTGGGGAGACCATCTGGTGCAGCAGAAACAGCTGGATGCTGCTATTAACCATTACATCGAGGCCAGGTGGGAGCAGGGGAAGGTGTAAGTGTGAGCAGCAGGGTGCTGGCAGGGCATGAAGTTGATACCTGTGCCTCTGCCAGCCTGAGTGAACCCCCACTACCCCCCTCAGCAGTGCCCCACTTGCTTGTGTGCACCAGCCATTGACTCCTTCCCAGTCTCTCCCAAGGTCTTACCCTGCTGATTGCCCTTTTCTGCTGTCCCTTTCACCCCCTTAACTCTGCCAGTTACTCAGCTGCTTTGTGCTGCTGTGGCTCAGGGAGCTGAATCAGCAGAGCACTCCAGTCCCCCTGGCACAGCACAGCTGGAGGAGGTGCCTGCTGCCTGGCCCTAAAGCCTGGCTTTGATGCAGGTGCTCAGTTAAGGCCATTGAGGCAGCTCTGGGAGCCCGGCAGTGGAAGAAGGCCATCTACATTTTGGACTTGCAGGACAGACAGACAGTAGCCAAGTACTACCTCAAGATTGCCCAGCATTATGCAGCTTTACAGGAGTACCAGGTGAGAGCACAGAGCACAGTCCCCCTGCTCTGTGTGTCCCTTGGCTGTACTGAGTGTGCCTTTTCCTGGCAGGTTGCAGAGGAGCTGTACATCAAAGGAGGCCAGACCAGGGATGCCATCGACATGTACACGCAGGCTGGGCTCTGGGAACAGGCTCACAAGGTAGAGTCAGGAGCCAGAGCTTCTGTGACCCCCCTGGTGAGGGGTGATAGTGCCTTGTGCACCATTGCCTGATCAGCCAGTGCTCTTCCCAGTATGCATGCAGGGCCATCCAGTAGCCAGCAAGAAATCCATTCCCAGTGTTCCCATCCTGGCCATGGCCCTCTTTTTCTTACAGCCCCATGTGGGTGCAGCTCTTGCACAAGTGGCCTCTCCAGGAGCTGGTCCTGTGTGCTGGGTGGCAGTGACAAGTGATTGCCCATTCACTGCAGGGCATCTGGCATGGATACCTGTTTGTCAGATGGGAGGGAAACCTGTTTTCCCCTTCTCCTTCCTGCCCTGTTCATTTCTGCCCTGTGTGTTCCTTTTGGCAGCTGGCACTCAAGTGTATGAGCCAGGAGGATGTGAGTGTGCTGTACATAACCCAGGCCCAGGAGATGGAGAGACAGGGCAAGTACAAAGAAGCAGAGAGGTGAGTTTCTTCCAGTACTGGTATCAGTCCAAAACTGAGCCTAAAAAATTGGCTGTAGTGAGGGGAAGCCTTTCCTGGGTTGGGAGGAGAATTTGGGACTGGGGTTTGGAATGGTCAGAGGAGCTTTCTCCAGGCACAGAGAACTGAGGCTGATTATTTCAGGGTGCAGAAAGATTCCAGGGGCTGGTTTTGTCCTCGGCTGACCCATCTGGATGTGCTTGTGTTCCCAGGCTGTACATCACTGTGAATGAGCCTGATTTGGCCATCACCATGTACAAGAAGTGTAAGATGTATGATGAGATGGTTTGCCTGGTAGCCAAGTACCACAAGGACTTACTTGGAGATACTCACCTTCACCTGGGCAAGGTGAGTGCTTCTCATGGCAGGGGATCAGCTAGACCAAGCAGGGACAGGATCATTCTTACAGACAAGTGTTTGAGATTGCTTAAATAATCAGTGGCAAGGATATCAGCAAAAGTCAGGTTTAATATTAAGCATCAAAGCACAACAAGTTTGTTGTCTAGTTTCACTCTACCACTTACAGGACAGCTAAGGCACAAGAAGGGAAAACAAGCAACACCAAAACCAAACAAAATACAGGCAATCAAAACAGAAATTAACTGAGAGCTGTTTGTGGGGCTGTGGGTGTGTGGGTACCTGTGTGTCTGAGAGAGACAAAAGACAGTGTGGGCAAGGATAAAAAAGAACACAGCCTAAAACTTCAACAGCACTCAAACGTGAGAGTACTTTAGCTTAACTTATATCTTAAGCCTAACAATTTAACATAGGAAAAAACAACACAAAGCAGCATTTAAGTAAGTTTATAACTATCACTTAACCTTATTTACAGGCCTAGCTTTCTTAGATATCCAAGATACTTAAACAAATAAGAAAGCCACATTTCTCCTGGATTTGCTATAGGATATGTGGATTTTTATGCACCTGGACAGAAACAGTCGGTGCCTACAAGGTTCCTGTGAAAAATTCCCCCAGATGTCAGTGGAATCCTCCCTTTGGAGGCCTTTGCATCTCCTGGTGGGTGAAGGGTCAGTCCTGGAGGAGTGAGGCTATTGGCCCAAGACATGTCATGTTTTAGTGATGCTCCAGGCACAACAGACCTGAGGGTTTGCTGGCTCTGAGAGGTGTCCCCCCACTGAGGGAGATTGCTGCTCAAAACCCACTGTGGTTTCAGGGCAGCTCAAAAAGATCTCATTTGGGACTGCTGTTTATAGGGTCACAAGAGAGTGGTTTTCAGTCATAACCATGTTTAAACCTGGCCAGAATTTGGGTTGGCTTTTTCTTTGAAAGTGTGAGAGCAGGAATGTTATGCCAGTCAGGCAAGAGGAGTATTTCCAAGGCTGGTGCTAAGCACAGCAGCAGTTCCTGGGAGCAGACAGTCCTGTTCCTGATAAGCTCAGGAGCTGAGCCCAGGTGCTGTTTGCAAGGCCAGGGCCTAAGGAGCAGTTCTGAGATGACAGAGCAGGCTGGGGAGCAGGAGGGAGTGCAGCCCCACAGTGTCACCGTGTCACTGCTCTGACTGCAGGAGCTGGAGGCAGAGGGGCGCCTGCAGGAGGCTGAGTACCACTACCTGGAGGCCAAGGACTGGAAGAGCACAGTGAACATGTACAGAGTCAATGACATGTGGGAAGAAGCATTCAGGGTAAAAATCACTCACAGCTCCCCCCGTGCAGGCTCTGCCTGGGGGGCTCTGGTGGGAAGGGCTTTGTCTGTTCACTGCAGGGTCAGAGCACTCCCAGCCCCAGAAATGCCTCAGCCCTGGGGGCCTGTGTGCCTCCCAGTCTGCAGCACTGCAGTCCAAAAGGAGGGTTTGAGCTTCCTCCAGGCTCTGGCCCTGAGCCCTGCATCCTCTGTAGCTCAGAGCTGTTGCTCTGGCCACAGCCCAGCACTGCTCTCCTCAGGGTGGCTGCTGGGGTCATTCTGCTGCCCAGGCAGGGCTCTGCTGGGGCTGCAGCTGTTCTGCACTCTGTGTGCCTTTGTCTTACTCTCCCACTCAGTGCAGGACAGTGGTGGTTGCAGAATGGTTAGTTGGGAGGGAACAGATGGTTTTGGTGCTCCCTTGTGCTGGCAGGCAGCACGAGAGGGGCTCAATCTGCTGAAGGTGAAACAAATACACTGGGTTCTTCCTTTTCTTTGCACAGGTGGCCAAGGCACACGGGGGTGCAAACTCCCATAAGCATGTGGCCTATCTGTGGGCAAAGAGCCTGGGTGGAGAGGCAGCTGTGAAACTCCTCAGCAAGTTTGGGCTTCTGGAGATGGCCATTGACCATGCCACAGACACTGGGTATGCAGCTGTCTCTGCCCAGCCCTTCCCTCCCTTCTGCCTAACCAGAGAAAAGGCATGTGGGCCAAGATAACTGTATGCATGTGGTGGCTGCAGGTCCAGAAAATGACATGTCTTCTCACCCCACCATGCTTCAAACAGGCCTTCCACATCCTTGCACATCCCACTTCCCATCTTTGTGTCAGTCCCTGAAATGCCAAGTCTGAACTGGGCAGGCACATGCAGTTTGTCCCTTCAGCTCTGCAGGGGAAGGCTTGTGAGGGCCTCTGAGCAAGAGAGGAGCTACTCCTCATGTCACCATGAGTGACTGCCTACTACTAAAGCTTTGGCCCTGCTCTGCAGCTGGCCAGGTGTTCCCCTGTATGGCCACTGCTCTTCCCAAGGCTCCACATCTCTTGGCTCCTGCCTTGGGCTCTAAGAGCAGCTTTGAAGGAGCCAGATTTCCTTAGTGGGGACTCTAAAAGTTCCTGGTCAGGAACAGGAGGAACAGGCAGTGCTAACTCACTTGGAACTCCCTGTGTTCCCCTCTCTCCTCCCTGTGTCTTGTGCTCTACTTGATGTCTTGCTCTTGATGAAGGTACACTCTCCCAGCACAGAACTTCTCTCTTCCATTGCAGGGTCTTTGAATTTGCTTTTGAGCTAGCCCGCCTCTCCATGAAGCAGAAGATGCCAGACATCCACTTGAAGTATGCCATGTTCCTAGAAGATGAGGTAATCTTCCCCCTGGGACAGGGACAAGTTCTCTGGTCCCTCAGGTAACTGAGGAGTTGTGCCTGGGCTGCTGCAGCAGTCACAGTTTGGCTGCAGTCCCTGCATGTCCAGAGGGCTCCATGGTGACAGCACCAAGCTCCACACACTTTGTTTCATAAATCCTCCCTGCCTTGCAGTAAGCAGAGGAGGTCAGGAGATGATACCAGAACAGGAAGGTGTGCAAACAAATCACTTCTTCTCCTCCAGGGCAAATTTGAAGAGGCTGAAGGAGAGTTCATTAAAGCTGGGAAGCCCAAGGAGGCTGTGCTGATGTATGTGTCCTCCACATCCTGGCCTGCTCTCCCCTTGCACTGCCAGCCTGGTTGCCTGTCCAGCACTGGCTGCTCCTTGTCACCCTTGTTCTCTGTCCCTGCTAATCTCCCCCAGGTTTGTGCACAACCAGAACTGGGATGCTGCGCAGCGTGTGGCTGAGGCTCATGACCCAGACAGCGTGGCTGATGTGCTGGTTGGACAGGCACAGTTTGCCTTTGAGCAGAGAGAGTTCCAGAAGGCAGAGGCCTTCCTGCTGCGAGCACAGAGACCTGAGCTGGCCATAAAGTACTATAAGGTGAGTGCAGTCTCATCCTTGTCTTCCTCACTGGGGTAGAGCCTGGTTGAGGATGAAGGAGTGAAATTCACATCCCAGCTCCCCCTGTCAGCTCAGTGGCCAAAGAGAAACCATTTTCTCAGGGTTTCTAGGGAGCTTAATTGTGGCCTGAAGACTGAACCAGTGCATTTCACACCATAGCTTCTCCCTCTCACAGATCTGGAGGATGTGGCCTGCCGGAATGTGGGTGGTCCTTGGGGTGGCACAAGTGGGTGCATTAGGAGGCCACTGAGGTGGCTGGAATGCTGAGCATGTTCCCCTGAGCTCAGTAGAGCAGGTGCATGCACATAGGTGGCGTTTTGGGGGAGGAAGGGACTGGGTGGTGCTGCTGTGGTTGGTTCTTGTAGTCAGTCCTCTGGAAAGATGGCATGAGGGATGGATGGCAGGAGTGTGGGGGATCCTGGTGAAAGCATATCCCCATTGTGTTGTGCAGGAGGCTGGCATGTGGAGCGAGGCCCTGCGCATCTGCAGGGAATACCTGCCGAGCCGGCTGGGAGAGCTGCAGGAGGAGTGTGGCAGAGAGGCTGCCAAGAAAGGCTCCAGGTAGGGAGTGCTGTCATCAGACTGCAGCAAATACTGCAAGCTCTTCCCCATGGCCATTTTGCTGATGCCTTACAGAGACAGGCTGATGGGATCCCTGACACCCACTCGTTTCCTTTTGAGGGCTCTGGATTCCTTACTGCATGGCTTTCCTATCATCCTTCCTTATTGCTCTGGGAGGCTTATTTCTGCCATCCAGGGTCTCCCAGATGCCATCTTGACACACTCACAAATCTCCATGGTCTCCTGTACTGCCATTGCAGCTGCCCAGGGTTTTTGGTCAGCTCTCTCCTCGCACTGTTCATGTTCTCTGCCACATGGTCTGCTCTGTCTGGGCTCCCTGCCTGCCTGCAGTGTGCACCTCCCTGCCCACACCCTGCAGCCCGTGTGCAGGATCTGTGGCAGGTGCCAGTGGTGCTCACAGGCTGATTCCCCCTGCAGTGGAGCTGAGGGGCTGCTGGAGCAGGCCCAGCAGTGGGAGCAGTCGGGGGAGTTTGCCCGGGCAGTGAGCTGCTACCTGAAGGTGCGGGACCCCGGCAGCAGTGTCCTGATGGAGAAGTGCTTGCTGAAGGTACTGTCAGGGCTGGGCTTCCCCCCTGCTCTTCTGCCTGGGACCTCTTCCCCAGCTGGGTGCACTCAGAGGTCTCTGTGCAGGGCACAGGGGAGGCTGCAGGCTGCAGTGAGTGCAGGGCTGGAAGCCTCACAGCTTCTCTGGAGCCACGGCAGACTGAGCTTGTCCTGCAGGGTGCTGCCCCTGCTCTGGCCCCACTGCCTGTGGCAGGCCTGTGTCTGTGGGCCCACGGCTCCCTGCACGCCATGACTCAGCCTGGCACCTTCTTGTGCTCCGTGCTTCTTTGTGCTGTGCTCACACTTCTCACTCGCACCCATGTCCTTGTACCAACTTCAACAGCTGTGTCCTTGTCTGATCTCCTGTGTGTGAAAGTAGCTGGGCTTTGCTCCTCTGGCTTGCCAAAACAACCTGCCATTTCTCCCCTTCCTCCATCATTCAAGTGCTTCCACCTTCCAGTCTTTTTGCTGGGTCTGAGCACTTCCATCTTCATCTCTCTCTCCCACCATTTTTATCAATTGAGCTGCTGACAATTTCTCTTCACAGGCTGCTGAGTTGGCCATGAAATTCTTGGATCAGTCACAGAGCATGGAAGTGACACGGACTGTGGCTCCTCAGCTGGTGGCCATGAAGAAATACAGCATGGTGAGGACTGGCTCCTGCCCCCAGCCTGCTGGGGAAGTAGTGACACTGGAGAGGAGGTCAAGTCACATCCCGGGGTGATGGGTGGGTGGATGGCCTTATCTAGAGGTAGGCCATGCAGAATCTTTGAGGAGGATGAAAGAGGGGAATTAATCAATTCTTGAGATAGTGTGAGAGACACAGGCTTTGGGAGGAGGCAGGAAGCAGAGGAGAGGCTTATGTTTTGGGCAGAGACTTTGTGTTGTGTCTAGTGGTCCAGCAGCAGCTTCATCCTGGATGCAGGGAGCCCCTGGGGTTCTGTGTGCCATGGGACTCTCTGGCCCTGCAGGCAGCTGAGCTCTACCTGAGCTTGGATCTCATCCGAGAAGCCATTGATGCCTTCATTGAAGGGGAGGAGTGGAGCAAAGCCAAGCACGTGGCCAAGGAGTTTGACCCCAGGTATGCCCTGAGCTTCACAGACTATGCCCTTCTTGCTCCCTCTGCCCCCCCAGGCTGATCCCTTGTCCTGCTTTGGAGTGTCCTGTGGCCCCTGGGTGTCCTGGGTTCTCCCCACAGTGTCCCTCCCAGGCTTGGCTGCTTGCATTCTCCACTGCTACCCTTCCCAAGCCATTTAACATTCTGACACTTTTCTGCTGCCACACATCCCACAGAAATTGTTATCCCCTTCTGTTTCAGCTCTATCCCTATCTGCCTTTCCCTTGCCATAATTCTGTGTAAGCACTTCCATCTGAGAGCCCTGTGATCCCTTGTTCTCCTCCCAGATTACATTCTGAGGAGCTGCTCAGGCCCTTTCCTTCCCCTGTGCACCAGCAGCCTGCTAGTAAGACAGCACAGCTGGAAGTCTGCTGTGCCAAGGCTGAATGCAGCCTCTGCACTGATGCAGGATGTGAGTCTTGCTGCTCTTTGGGTTCTTTGTACCCACAGGTCAGAGGAGTACGTGGACCAGCGTTATAAGGAGTACTTGAAGAAGCAAGGGAAGGTGGACTCGGTACGTGTTTGGGATGTCTAGGTGTGTTTGGGATGTCTCACAGGCTAGGCAGTGCTGTCAGGACCTGTGCAAATCCTTGAGGCCTTTCTCATGGGCCTTCTGCCTGACTGTGAGCAGGAGTGACCAGTCTGTGTGTGCCTGTGAGCCATGGCTACTTCATGCCAGACCACAGAATCACAGAAGGCTTTGGGTGGGAAAGGACCTTAGAGCTTATCTCAAGCTCCTCTCATTCTACCCCCTGCTTCAGGGAGGGACACCCTGCACCAGATTGGGTTGCTCCAAGCACACCTTGCTGGATCATGTCCAATTTGTTGTCACCAACCCCCCCCAAAGCCCTCCTCTGGGCAGTTTCCATCCATTCTCCACCCAGGCTGCATCTGTGCATGGGGTTGCTCTGACCCAGTGCAGCACCTGTGGCCTTGCTCACCTTCATAAGGTTCACATGGGCCAACCTCTTCAGCCTGACCAGGTCCCTCTCAGTGGAAGAGGGGTCACACAAGCTCTGTGATTTCATGGAGAGGAGGAGACTGTGTCTGGGAGAAAAAGGCATGGGTGACCTGATGCCTGTGTGGATGTGAGTAGGAAACCTGGCCTGCAGAGTGAATTTATGGCTGTTTCCATCCTCAGCTGGTGGGAATTGATGTCATGGCAGCTCTGGATATATATGCAAAGCAGGAGCAGTGGGAGAAGTGCCTGGAAGTGGCAGCTAAGCAGGTGAGTGCTTGTGTGAGCCCTCAGGGACTGAGCTGGGCTCCTGGAACACTGGAGTGGGTGGGCAGAGCCACTGCAAGGGCTCAGGAAGCACCACACCACTGTCCCCATCGTGGCCAGTCAGGCTGAGTGGGGAGGTGCTAGACCCTGGAAATGGTGCTTAAATTTCCTGATTAATGGAGCATTGGAAGGAGCTAAATGAGTTGTTCGGGCTGGAAGTAATTGGCACCATGGAAACAGGGATTTGTAGAAGAAAGCCTTCTTTATGTTCTAGAGAGCAGTGGTGTCAGTCAGAATGAGACATCCTAGTCAGAAAAGCAAATTTGATATTTTTTCAGTCTTAGTGACCTGAAACTAACAAAATTACCTCAGCAGAATAATAAAATGGAGGAAAGCAAAATAAAACTATTTTACAGTGCTCTTTCAAGGCAGTAGCAGGAGAAGCCAGCTCTCAATTGCCAGGGTGTTCTTTGAGGAATGGTTTGTATTCAGTGGTTATTGGTGAGTGATTGGTTATTGAACAGTTATTGGTTCAATAGCTGTTGGTAAGGGAGGTAACCAGGGCAGGCAGTTCTTTTGGGTGAGGTATTGGTTTACACTGAATAACAGGGCAGTGTGTCCCTGTTGTTCTGCAGTGTCCCTGTTGCTCTGCAGTGTGTCCCTGTTGCTCTGCAGTGTGTCCCTGTTGTTCTGCAGTGTCCCTGTTGCTCTGCAGTGTGTCCCTGTTCCTCTGCAGTGTCCCTGTTGCTCTGCAGTGTGTCCCTGTTGCTCTGCAGTGTGTCCCTGTTGCTCTGCAGTGTGTCCCTGTTGCTCTGCAGTGTCCCTGTTGCTCTGCAGTGTGTCCCTGTTGTTCTGCAGTGTGTCCCTGTTGTTCTGCAGTGTGTCCCTGTTGCTCTGCAGTGTGTCCCTGTTGCTCTGCAGTGTCCCTGTTGCTCTGCAGTGTGTCCCTGTTGTTCTGCAGTGTGTCCCTGTTGCTCTGCAGTGTGTCCCTGTTGTTCTGCAGTGTCCCTGTTGTTCTGCAGTGTGTCCCTGTTGTTCTGCAGTGTGTCCCTGTTGCTCTGCAGTGTCCCTGTTGCTCTGCAGTGTGTCCCTGTTGTTCTGCAGTGTGTCCCTGTTGCTCTGCAGTGTGTCCCTGTTGTTCTGCAGTGTCCCTGTTGCTCTGCAGTGTGTCCCTGTTCCTCTGCAGTGTCCCTGTTGTTCTGCAGTGTGTCCCTGTTGCTCTGCAGTGTGTCCCTGTTGCTCTGCAGTGTGTCCCTGTTGTTCTGCAGTGTGTCCCTGTTGTTCTGCAGTGTCCCTGTTGCTCTGCAGTGTGTCCCTGTTGCTCTGCAGTGTGTCCCTGTTGTTCTGCAGTGTCCCTGTTGTTCTGCAGTGTCCCTGTTGCTCTGCAGTGTCCCTGTTGTTCTGCAGTGTGTCCCTGTTGCTCTGCAGTGTGTCCCTGTTGTTCTGCAGTGTGTCCCTGTTGCTCTGCAGTGTGTCCCTGTTGCTCTGCAGTGTCCCTGTTGCTCTGCAGTGTGTCCCTGTTGTTCTGCAGTGTGTCCCTGTTGTTCTGCAGTGTGTCCCTGTTGTTCTGCAGTGTCCCTGTTGCTCTGCAGTGTGTCCCTGTTGCTCTGCAGTGTGTCCCTGTTGCTCTGCAGTGTGTCCCTGTTGTTCTGCAGTGTCCCTGTTGTTCTGCAGTGTGTCCCTGTTGCTCTGCAGTGTGTCCCTGTTGCTCTGCAGTGTGTCCCTGTTGTTCTGCAGTGTGTCCCTGTTGCTCTGCAGTGTGTCCCTGTTGCTCTGCAGTGTCCCTGTTGCTCTGCAGTGTGTCCCTGTTGCTCTGCAGTGTGTCCCTGTTGCTCTGCAGTGTCCCTGTTGTTCTGCAGTGTGTCCCTGTTGCTCTGCAGTGTGTCCCTGTTGTTCTGCAGTGTGTCCCTGTTGTTCTGCAGTGTCCCTGTTGTTCTGCAGTGTGTCCCTGTTGCTCTGCAGTGTCCCTGTTGCTCTGCAGTGTGTCCCTGTTGCTCTGCAGTGTGTCCCTGTTGTTCTGCAGTGTCCCTGTTGCTCTGCAGTGTCCCTGTTGTTCTGCAGTGTCCCTGTTGTTCTGCAGTGTCCCTGTTGTTCTGCAGTGTGTCCCTGTTGTTCTGCAGTGTGTCCCTGTTGCTCTGCAGTGTGTCCCTGTTCCTCTGCAGTGTCCCTGTTGCTCTGCAGTGTGTCCCTGTTGCTCTGCAGTGTCCCTGTTGTTCTGCAGTGTCCCTGTTGCTCTGCAGTGTGTCCCTGTTGCTCTGCAGTGTGTCCCTGTTGCTCTGCAGTGTCCCTGTTGTTCTGCAGTGTGTCCCTGTTGCTCTGCAGTGTGTCCCTGTTCCTCTGCAGTGTCCCTGTTGCTCTGCAGTGTGTCCCTGTTGCTCTGCAGTGTGTCCCTGTTGTTCTGCAGTGTCCCTGTTGCTCTGCAGTGTGTCCCTGTTGTTCTGCAGTGTGTCCCTGTTGTTCTGCAGTGTCCCTGTTGCTCTGCAGTGTGTCCCTGTTGTTCTGCAGTGTGTCCCTGTTGTTCTGCAGTGTCCCTGTTGTTCTGCAGTGTCCCTGTTGCTCTGCAGTGTCCCTGTTGCTCTGCAGTGTGTCCCTGTTGCTCTGCAGTGTGTCCCTGTTGCTCTGCAGTGTGTCCCTGTTGTTCTGCAGTGTCCCTGTTGTTCTGCAGTGTCCCTGTTGTTCTGCAGTGTCCCTGTTGCTCTGCAGTGTGTCCCTGTTGTTCTGCAGTGTCCCTGTTGCTCTGCAGTGTGTCCCTGTTGCTCTGCAGTGTGTCCCTGTTGTTCTGCAGTGTGTCCCTGTTGCTCTGCAGTGTGTCCCTGTTGCTCTGCAGTGTGTCCCTGTTGTTCTGCAGTGTCCCTGTTGCTCTGCAGGGTCCTCAGGTTCTGCACAAGTTCGTGGCTCTGCAGGCCTCGCAGCTGATCGGTGCCGGCGGCTGGGACCGCGCCCTGCGCCTCTACCTGCAGCACGGAGCCCCTGCCAGCCCCCAGGTGAGTCAGGGACACCTGTACCTGCAGCACGGAGCCCCTGCCAGCCCCCAGGTGAGTCAGGGACACCTGTACCTGCAGCACGGAGCCCCTGCCAGCCCCCAGGTGAGTCAGGGACACCTGGGCTGGGCTGGGCTGGCTGGCAGCTGCCCCCAGCCTGGCCTGGCACTGCCTCGTGCTCGGCACCTCCAGCCCTGCACTGGGTTGCAGAAGGCTGAAGGAAATGTCCCAGCGTGTTCTGCATGGGAAGGAGCTGGGGGAGTGGAGTGTTTGTGTTTGTTCAGAGCACCAAGTTCAGAACAAAAGGAACCATTTGCCTCTCCGAGAGCACTGGCTGCAGGAAGCATCCTTCCATCCTCTCCTGTTTCCCTGCTTGTCCCCAGCAGCCCGTGCAGGCAGTGGTGGCAGCACTGCCACTCTGGGAGCCTGGCCTGTGCATGGCAGCAGCAGAGCTCTAGAGTGCAGACTCCCCATCTGCCTCCTTGCACACTTGTTTCTGTTGCAGAATTTCAACATCTACAAGCGTCTCTTTGTGGAGATGGTGAATGCTGCTGGCATGAACTGTGCTGAGGCATACTCCAGCTGGGCTGACCTGAGGGACATGCTGCTCAGCCTGGTGAGTGTGGCCCTGGCACCACTGCCTGCTCAGCCCCAGCCCCAGGGCTGGGCAGGGAGAGCCAGTCTCTCAGCAGGTGACAGGGGCAGTGCTTTAGAACACAAGCTAAGGGCAAAGAGCTGGCAGTGTGCACAGTAGGAAGGTAGGATCCTGTGAAGTGGATGTGGCTGAGCAGGAGAAGGCAGAGCAGGAGACCCTGTGCTCCAGGCTGAACCCTCGGGGTGGGTCTGGCCCTTGGCCCTCTCAGAGCTCAGGTGTCACTGTGACATGGGAGCTGTGTGTCCTCTTGTCCCACACCCTATTCAGCATGGGCAAAGCACAAAGCTACTGAGCCTGGAAAAGATGAGTCCTCCCCATCTCCCCATGGATGCTTAGAGCCTTTTGCTCCTTACTCCTGTCCAGAACACCTCAGCCAGAGCCCGTGATTCCCTTATCTCTGTTCCTGTCCCACAAATATCTACTTTGAGAATAAGCAAAATCAAAAAATCCTCCCTTTGTCCGTCCAGACTCACACCTGCTTCCAGTGCTGGCTGTTGTTGCAGTACTGGTGGCTCTCCCTGGCTCCCACAGCCTCTTTCCTCAGCCTGGTTTTGGACCCAGAGCAGCCAAGGTCCAGCCCTTGTTCAGTGCCAGAGGTGTCTGGATGTTTCAGTTCCTTCTCTCTCCTGACTTCCCTGTCTCTTGTGGATGAAGAGTGTCCTCGTGCTCTCCTGCTCTCATCCTGGTGCTCTCTCATTTTCTCTCCTCAGTGTGAAAACTTGGTGAAGTCCAGTGAGGCCAGCACTGAGGCACAGGAGGAGTTTGAGAGGATGCTGCTGATCTCCCACTACTGCGCCACCCGCTCTGCTGCACAGGGCCTGAAGCAGCTGGTGAGGCTCTGAAATTCCTCTGCCAGGCACCACCCACACTGGGGAACAGCACAGGATTGGCAGGTTCAGGGCTGGTCGTAGGTTACTCCACAAATACACGTCATGGATGCATGAGAAGGGGACTGCAGTAATCTGGGCCCACCAGTAGCAGGTAGAACTGTGGTACTGCCTCAGTCACTGTGGCTGAGCTGTAAACCAGGGGAGGAGCTGGTCCTTGTGACAGCAGAGGTGCCAGTGGAAGATCAGGGATCACTAAAGACCTGGTCTTCCCAAGAGAGGGGTGACTTCCTCTGCTCTCCTGGGCTCCAAGAGCTGCTGGGCTTCACACATGGTCTTCAGAGCAGATTGTCTGCCCAGGGCTTTGGCAGGTACTGGTCCTGTGTACTGGGTCTCCTGGGGGGCTTTGGGAGCTCATTGACCTGTGTGGGGGCATCACAAGGCCCTGTGACTATTTTGGAGTCTTGTGTGTGCTGGGATTTCTTCTTGGCCCTGCTGCTGAAGTCTTGGTCCATGTGGGATTGTGGAGTTGGTCTGGAGCTCTGATGGATCTGGGACTGGAGTTATGATGGAAAAGGCAAGGAAAAGGAAAAGGACCTCCCTGAAAGCCACAGGGAAGACCGGGGCTTCCCCATGGCTGTGTGTGTGGGTGCTGGGGGTGCAGAAACATGTCAGACAGCAAGAGCCAAGTCTGATGTCTTGGAAACCTGTGCAGATCTCCACAGCTGTTGAGGAATGTTGAGGAGTTGGGCAGTCTTAATTGGGGCCATGAAAAAGGGGTGGCCTTGGCAGTTCTTGTGACAATGGGTATCTGGCAGCAGAAAAGGGAAATTGCCCTTCAATTCTTCACCCCTACTCCAAAATTCTTACATAATTACATACAAGAAAACATTTATTGAGACTGTGGCTGGAATAGGTTTCTTGGAGAGGTTGGAGAGTCTCCATTCCTTGAGATGGTGAAAACCTGACCAGGCACGTTCCTGACCCAGGAATGTATCTGCCTCTGCCTTGACTGGGGCTAGGGGCAGGATTTGGGAACTGCCAGCAGTGTCAAGCCAGCAGTGCCTTCCAGCCTCACCTGCTCTGTGACCTAGATGGGGAATGTTTAGGTGTGGCATCTGGTGAGGAACAGCAAGGCTCATTAAGCCAAAGAATTTCCCTCTCAGGATAGTCCTGTGTGTTCTGTACTGAGGGAACCCAGGTCAGGACTGAAGTTTTTTTGAGCTTTTTACCTGTAGGGTGTGTCTGGGTGCAGGGTCCTTGCTGTGAGTCTGGGGTGGTCTCGAGATCCCTCCCAGGCTGTGTTGTTTGCTGAGTGCTGAGGCTTTGCTGTGCTGTCCCCAGGACACCATGGCTGCCCAGCTGTCCATTTCCCTGCTGCGCCACACGGACCTGCTCCCTGCAGACAAGGCTTTCTACGAGGCTGGGATGGCTGCCAAGGTAGGAGCTGCCTGACCCTGCACCACACAAGGACACAGGGCCCCCTGGCCTCAGGGACTCTCCCTTTATCTTCCCAAATCCTCCCTTGGCTGCTGGACTCTGCCACTGGAGGCTGTTCCTCAAGCAGCTGGCCAGACCTCAGCCAGTGAGCAGATGGGTCCTGCAGAGCCAGGGCTGGACAGAGGCCATGCTATGGCTCTGTTGTGTGGATGTGAGACTGCTCAGCTCTTCTCTGCACCACTGAGGGTCTGACAGTCTGCCTGGGAGGTGAGACACATGGCAAGGACAGCAGCATGTCCTCACTGCCTGGACGTGACTGTGCAATAACAGAATCATGGAGTGCTGGGAAGGAACCTTGCAGCTCATCTTGTTCCCTCTCCTGCCGTGGGCAAGGACACCTCCCACTGGACCAGGCTGCTCCAGGCCCATCCAGCCTGGTCGTGGTGCCTGTGTCCATTCTGTGAACAGCCTGTGGCACGAGCTGGGGTTCAGTCTCTGGGAATGGCAGGAGGAATGTGCAGTCTCCTTGTCCATTCCCTGGGCTGCAGGCAGGACACTGTGGCACAAACAGAGCCACGTCCTTCCCAGCCATGGCTCTGAGGCTGTGAGGATGTGCTGCCCAGTCTCACTCAGGGCTCCTCTCCACACCAGGCAGTCAGCTGGGAGAACATGGCATTTGTGTTCCTGAACCGCTTCCTGGACCTCTCAGATGTGAGTATGGGCCGTGGGCAGGGCTCTTTCTGAGGTGACACTGGGCTGTAGGGCCACCACAGACCCCAGCCTGGCCAGGGCACACCTGAGGCTCCTGTGTGGCAGCACACTGGGGCTCGTACTGAGGAGAAAGCCCCTGAACTCTGCCCAGTGTGTGTCTGGAGGGCACTGGGCACCCTCACACTGCCTGTGGGAGCAGCTGCCATGCAGGGCACCTGCACAGCCCTGGCCAGGTCCCCCTGGGCCTGCCAGTGCCACTGTGCACATGGCAGCAAAGAGCACATTGGCCTGGCAGTTCATGCCCAAAATCCTCATGGCTGCAGATGCCATTACAGCTTCAGGGTGATCTCACTCAAATTGTTCCAAGAGAAGAAAAACTACTTGGGAGGTGGAGGCCATGGCCCAGGGCTCTGACCACTGTGATAGAAGACTCAGGAGTCCCCTCAGTCCCTTCCTTGAGCAGCAGGTTGGTCATCAGAAACACCAAACCCAAGGGAGCTGACAGACCTCGCTGTGCCAGACCCCCAGTGCTGTCAGCAGCAGCTGGGGGAAAACAAAAGCACCTAATTACATCCTTCTCTTCTTTGAGGCCACCTGGATAGGGCAGTGTCTGAGACACACTGCAGAGTGTGGTTGTGCATGACAGGAGGGCCTGGCCACCAGAGCATCAACAGGCAGGGGCATCCTCTGCATCAATTGTGCTGTGAGCCCTGGAGCTGGCATTGCCCAGTGCTCTACCCCTTCTTTCCCAGGCCATTGAAGAAGGAAACCTGGATTCCCTGGACCATTCTGATTTTCAGGGGACAGACATTCCGTTTGAAGTGCCACTTCCAGCCCATCAGCACGTGCCTGTGAGTGTCACCTGTCTTCAGCTCCCGTGAGCAGTGATGCTGCTTCAGGGCCCTTTGAACAAGGATTGGGGTGAGGCTGGGATTGCTTAGACTACAGGGGATGGAAATGGACCCAGAACTGCCACCTTCTGCCTGTCCTTCCACTGCAGGCATGCACACATATGCACACACAAACAGATGTGCATACACACATGCACGTGCCTGTGCACACACACTCTCTCTGTCTCTCATGCTCCCTAACAGACACACACACACACAAACGCACTCACACAAACACAAACACACACACAAACACAAACACACACACAAACACACACACACACTCACACAAACACAAACACTCACACAAACACACACACACACTCACACAAACACAAACACACACACAAACACACACACAAACACAAACACACTCACACAAACACAAACACTCACACACACACAAACGCACTCACACACACACACACACACACACACACAAACACACACACAAACACACACACACAAACACTCACACAAACACACACACAAACACAAACACACTCACACAAACACACACTCACACACACACAAACACAAACACACTCACACAAACACACACAAACACACACACAAACACAAACACACTCACACAAACACAAACACTCACACAAACACACACACACACTCACACAAACACACACACAAACACACACACTCACACAAACACACACACTCACACAAACACACACACAAACACACACACTCACACAAACACACACACACTTACACAAACACACACACAAACACACACACAAACACACTCACACAAACACACACACACACACAAACACAAACACACACACTCACACAAACACACACAAACACACACACACACAAACACACTCACACAAACACACACACAAACACAAACACACTCACACAAACACACACTCACACACACACTCTCTCTCTCTCTCCAGCACACGGTGCACCGTGCAGGTGTGTGCTCTGTGTGTGTGTGTGTGTGTGCTGTGTGTGTGCTGTATGTGTGCTGTGTGTGTGTGTGCTGTGTGTGTGTGTGCTGTGTGTGTGTGTGTGCTCT
The DNA here is from genome assembly GCF_903797595.1 of Erithacus rubecula. NCBI lineage: Eukaryota > Metazoa > Chordata > Aves > Passeriformes > Muscicapidae > Erithacus > Erithacus rubecula. The sequence continues at coordinate 1,044,587 of NC_136685.1, read as the reverse complement.
GTGTGTGTGTGTGCGCTGTGTGTGCTGTGTGTGTGTGTGCTGTGTGTGTGTGTGCTCTGTGTGTGTGTGTGCTCTGTGTGTGTGTGTGTGCTCTGTGTGTGCTGTGTGTGTGTGTGCTCTGTGTGTGTGTGTGCTCTGTGTGTGCTCTGTGTGTGCTGTGTGTGTGTGTGCTGTGTGTGTGTGTGCTCTGTGTGTGTGTGTGTGTGTGTGCTGTGTGTGTGCTGTATGTGTGCTGTGTGTGTGTGTGCTCTGTGTGTGTGTGTGTGTGTGTGCTGTCTGTGTGTGTGTGTGTGTGTGTGCTGTCTGTGTGTGTGCTGTGTGTGTGCTGTATGTGTGCTGTGTGTGTGTGTGCTGTGTGTGTGCTGTGTGTGTGTGTGCTGTGTGTGTGTGTGCTGTGTGTGTGCTGTGTGTGTGTGTGCTGTGTGTGTGCTGTATGTGTGCTGTGTGTGTGTGTGCTGTGTGTGTGTGCTCTGTGTGTGTGTGCGCTGTGTGTGTGTGCTCTGTGTGTGTGTGCGCTGTGTGTGTGTGTGCTGTGTGTGTGTGTGCTGTGTGTGTGCTCTGTGTGTGTGTGCTGTGTGTTTGCTCTGTGTGTATGTGTGTGCTCTGTGTGTGTGTGCGCTCTGTGTGTGTGTGCTGTGTGTGTGCTCTGTGTGTGTGTGTGCTGTGTGTGTGTGTGTGTGTGCTCTGTGTGTGTGTGTGCTCTGTGTATGTGTGCTGTGTGTGTGCTGTGTGTGTGCTCTGTGTGTGTGTGCTGTGTGTGCTCTGTGTGTGTGTGTGTGCTCTGTGTATGTGTGCTGTGTGTGTGCTCTGTGTGTGTGTGCGCTCTGTGTGTGTGTGCTGTGTGTGCTCTGTGTGTGTGTGTGTGTGCTGTGTGTGCTGTGTGTGCTCTGTGTATGTGTGCTGTGTGTGTGCTGTGTGTGTGCTCTGTGTGTGTGTGTGTGTGCTGTGTGTGCTGTGTGTGTCTGTGTGTGTGTGCTCTGTGTGTGTGTGTGCTGTGTGTGTGTGTGTGCGCTCTGTGTATGTGTGCTGTGTGTGTGTGCGTGTGCGCTATGTGTGCTCTGTGTGTGTGTGTGTGCTGTGTGTGTGTGTGTGTGCTGTGTGTGCTCTGTGTGTGTGTGTGTGTGTGTGCTGTGTGTGTGTGTGTGCATGCAGGTGTGTCCTGTGTGTGTGTGCTGTGTATGTGCTGCGTGTGCTGTTTGTGCCGTGTGTGCTCTGTGTGTGCTCTGTGTGTGTGCTCTCTGTGTGTGTGTGTGCAGGTGTGTCCTGTGTGTGTGTGTGTGTGTGTGTGCTGTGTATGTGCTGCGTGTGCTGTTTGTGCCATGTGTGCTCTGTGTCTGTGCTCTGTGTGTGTGTGTGTGCAGGTGTGTCCTGTGTGTGTGTGTGCTGTGTATGTGCTGCGTGTGCTGTTTGTGCCGTGTGTGCTCTGTGTGTGTGCTCTGTCTGTGTGTGTGTGTGTGTGTGTGTGTGTGTGCTGTATGTGTGTGTGCTGTATGTGTGTGTGTGTGCATGCAGGTGTGTCCTGTGTGTGTGTGCTGTGTATGTGCTGCGTGTGCTGTTTGTGCCGTGTGTGCTCTGTGTGTGCTCTGTGTGTGTGCTCTGTGTGTGTGTGTGTGCAGGTGTGTCCTGTGTGTGTGTGTGTGTGCTGTGTATGTGCTGCGTGTGCTGTTTGTGCCGTGTGTTCTGCATGCCTGTCACGCTGGCCATGCCCTGTGCTCTCTGCTGCTCTGCCCTGTGCTCCGTGCTGCGGGGGCTGCCGTGGGCAGCAGCAGCAGCAGCAGGTGCAGGCCGTGTTTGTCTTTGCTGCAGGAGGAGCAGCGGGAGGAGGCGAGGGACTGGGTGCTGACCATGTCCATGGACCAGCGGCTGGAGCAGGCGCTGCCGCAGGACGAGCGCGGCGCCTTCGAAGCCTCTCTGGTGGCAGCAGGGACCGGGGTGCCCTCCCTGCCCTGCCTGCTGACAGGTGAGCTCAGCCAGTCCCTCACACGAGAGGGCACAGGGCCATGCAGGGAGGGCAGCCCCAGGTGGGTCTGTGGGGAGGTCTGGGCTGTAAGAGGAGTGGACAGACTGTGCCTGTGGGGAACCGGCTCTGCTGGAGGAGACAGGGCTCCGTTTCACCGTGGGGGTGAGTGAGCACTGAACAGGCTGCACAGAGGTTGTGAGATCACCATCCTTAGAGACAGTCAAAAGCTGTCTGGACACAGCCCTGGGCTGGGTGGCCCTGGCTGAGCAGGGAGTTGAGCCATACAGACCCCAGAGCAGTTCTGACCTCAGTCACTCTGTGGTCCAGTGATGGCTCCAGGCTGGCCAGCACAAGAATGGGCAGCACCTGATCCTGCTCTGAAATGCAGGACTTAAAAAGGATCAGAGAAAGGGGAACAGGAGTGGGCACCAGGAACAGAGCTTTGGCTCCAAAAGTCAGGAGCTGGGTGCCATCACTGGACCTACTCAGGTGTCATTGCCCAAGGGCAGTTCAGCCTTGTTGTTCATTTGATCCCACCACTTTGGACACCCCTTCTTCATTTCGGCCTCCTAGAGACCAAGGCAGCATTGTTCTCCCACACTGTGCTGTGGGGGCAGCTACAGCACAGGGAAGGGGACACCAAGTGAGTCTGCTGTGGGGCTCAGCTTGGTGTGAATGTGTCACTTTGTGCCCAGGGTACCCAGTGCTGAAAAACAAGATTGAGTTGAGGCCAGGTCGAGAAGTGAAGAAGGATGTGTGGTACAAATTCGTGATGGCTGTCAAGGTGAGCCAGAACCCCCCAGGGAGGTGTGGGTGGGTTCAGCCCCTCATGCTGACAGAGCAGCATCCTGCTGGGTGAGGATTGTCCCAGGGCACTTCACTGCACTCTCCTGACAGTGCTGCTTGGTGGGGGTTATCAGACCCAGTCCTGCCAGCCCACGGGTCCCTTCAGGCAGCCCTGTGCCCCCTTCCAGTGCCAAGGCCTCTCTCTCTCTGCAGACATCCCACAGCCCAGCAGGCCAGGATGTGATCGAGTTCCTCCGACGGTGGTGTGGGGGGCTCCCAAGCACCAGCCTTTCATTCCAGTGAGCAGGGCTGGGGCAGCTTTCAGCCTGTTCCTCAGCACCTTCCAATAAACATGTTTTCTCAGCCCTGCAGTGCTCCTGTTTGCCAGGGGCTGCTGAGCCCAGAACACCTGCAGCTGCTGGGCACAGGGCTGTAAACCCTGCTCCTGTTCTCAACCCCCACGTCCACAGGTGACTCACACTGAGCCCACGGCTCTGTCAACTTCCCTGTGCTTAGGGAGTGGCAAGCACAGAGATGGGCTCACAGAGTGGCTGCAGTTTCCTTCCCAACCAGCACTCACCTGGCAGAGCCACTCAGAACAGCCATTGTGAAAAGGAACATTTATTTATTCAAGAAAATGAGAGATGCACAGGATGGGGAGTCTTCCCCTTCTGTGCCCTGACATGTCTGAGCACAGGCACAGCAGCTGCCATGACTGCAATGGCACCAGGACTTGGGCCCAACGCCTCTGCCCACCCCCATCTCTGCTGACAGAAACCAACGGAGCCTTCAGGAGAGCAGGAAGGGCCTGGCAGCCTGGGGAGGGGATGGCAGAGCATGTGGGGCCCAGGCAGCTGCAGGCTCTATCCCAGCTGGGGTGCTGGAGCTGGGGGCAGGGGGCAAGGCACACCCCCCACCCCTGCAGCCCACCTTACACACACCAACCCTGCAGAAGGTGTGACAGCACCTCACCCCACCCTGCTGGGTCACAGCAGTCCTGCAGCACCACCTGGGAGCAAAGGAGCAGGTGTGAGTGCCAGGCTGTGCTGCAGGGCCCAGCATCACTGACTGCTCTGCCCCTGCCCTCAGAAGAGGTGGTCTGGGGGCTGGTGAGGGCATGGGCCCTCTTGATGGCAGAGCCTGCTCCCCCCAGCCCAGGCATGGTCCACACAGTGCACTCACCTCTCCAGCTATGCAGGAGACTCAGCAAGTCCTGCCAGGAGCTGCTGCCTCTCACGGAGTGGCCTCTCCATTGCTGTACTTGGCCTGGCCAGCTAGAGAGAAAAAAAAAAAGACAAAAAGAATTACAGGGGGGCAAGGACATGTGATGGGCAGTGCTCACAAAAAAAAGAACAGGTCTGTCTCCTGGGGAATAAGAAGAGGGTCCCTGTGCAACTCCCCATGAAGGGAGCAGGTCTGGCACTTAGGCTGGCTAGGAGAGGTTCCAACTCAGGATCACCCCACCACTGCACAGCCTCCTTGTTCCAGCAGAACCCAGCACGTCCCAAATGCAGCACAAGGCAGCAATGATGGGGAGACAGAGGGAGCTCTGCCCAGCCCAGCGGGGTTACCTGCTGTGTGCCATAGCTGCGTGCACAGGGCCAGATGCCCCTGAAGAGCAGAGCCACCAAGCAGCTCCTGCCTGAGAGCACGGCTTCTGCAGCTGCCAGCAGCAGGGAGGGGATCCAGAGCGCCAGGGCTGTGTCCTGCAGAGCAAGGGGCAGAGGAGCGTGGGCACTGCACCGGGCTGCTGAACACACTCAGCAGAGACTGGGACAGCAGGGGAAAGAAGGGGGACAGGGAGAGGAAGGGAAGCAGGAGGGAGAGTGAAAAGAAGGACGAAGAGGAAGCAGAAAGAGGTTGGTGTGTGGCGCGGGTGCACCGCACCCCGGACTCACGTAGATGCGCGTGGTGTTGAAGGGACAGTCGTTGGTGGCGATGGCCTCGCGGGCGTCCAGAGGCAGCGCCGAGCTGTTGCAGCCCCGGACCAGGTGCGTGCCCCGGCTGTGCACCGTCAGGGCCACGGCCAGCGCCAGCCCCACGCTGCACGCCGTGGACAGCAGGCAGTTCAGCAAAGACACGCTCAGCAGGGCCCAGTGCTGCAGGCGGCAGGAACACGAGTGGGACCGGCAGGAGCCCGGGGGAAGGCTCGGGCCAGGTTCCTCTCTGCAGAGCTGCTCCCAAAGGAGCACACAGCACCTCTCGCCTCTTGCAGGACGGTTCAGCCTGCCCTCGGATGTCTCTCACACCTTTCCCATCCTTCACCCCCTGTGAGCTCGGCACCGCCGGACTCGTCTCGGGCTCCCCACTCAGGCTCGACCTGAGCCCCGGCCCGGCTTCCCCCCTCCCCGTACCCGGCTCATCCCGCCCCGTGCCCGGCTCATCCCGCCCCGTGCCCGGCTCATCCCGCCCCATACCCGGCTCTCCCCGCCCCGTGCCCGGCTCATCCCGCCCCGTGCCCGGCTCATCCCGCCCCGTGCCCGGCTCATCCCGCCCCGTACCCGGCTCCCCCCGCCCCGTGCCCGGCTCCCCCCGCCCCGTACCCGGCTCATCCCGCCCCGTGCCCGGCTCATCCCGCCCCGTGCCCGGCTCATCCCGCCCCATACCCGGCTCTCCCCGCCCCGTGCCCGGCTCTCCCCGCCCCGTGCCCGGCTTCCCTCCTCCCCGTACCCGGCTCGTCCCGCCCCGTGCCCGCCCACCCCCGAGCCCACGCGGGACCCCCGGCCCGGCCGCAGCGGCGCCGCCGGAGCGCCCCTGCCCGGGGACGGTGCCGCCGCCCCCCGGAACGGCCGAGCCCGGCACAGGCGGCACCTGCGGTGCCGCAGCGGCGGCCGAGGCGGAAGGAGCCCGCGGGGCCAAGGTCCAGGGGAGCGGCTGCCGGGCCCGGCCCGCCGGTGCCCGCCGCCGCAGCCCCGCACTCACCAGAGCCGCCCGCGACAGGTTGTGCGACACCAGGATGGCCACGATGCCCGCGGCGATGCTCTGCGGGGAGAGCCGCGCTCAGCAGCGGCCGGGCCGGGCCGGGCAGCGCCGCCCCCGCCCGCTCCCGCCGCGCTCACCAGCAGCCCCGAGCACACCGACACCACGTTGGCCGCCGCGTACTCGGGGGTGACGGCGCGGCGGGCACCGGCCACGTGCCGCAGCACCGAGCCGTGCACGATGGCGCCCAGCACCAGGCTGCCGTGGCCCAGCACGATCAGCCCCAGCCCGGTGCGCATCAGCCGCCGCGGCTCCGCCAGCGCGCCCCGGCCCCGCCGCCCCCCGGCCATGGCCGCCGCCGCCGCCGCCGCGCTCCGCCCCGGGGCAGCGACCGCGGCCGCGCCCGCCCGCCCCGCCCCGCAACAGGCGGCACTCGGCTCTGTACAAAACAGTTTATTAAAAATAGGAAATGATAGAAATGAGATGCAGGAACCGCGGCTCGGCCCCGCCGCGCGCCGGGACCGCGCCGGGCCCCGGGGCCGCCGCAGGCCCGGGGGCCGCGGGAGGGCAGGGGGCTGCGGGGGCTGCGGGGGCTGCGGGGCCGCGGCCCGGGGCCAGCACTCGCCACACGCCGCGGCCCCGGGCGGGGGCGAACCAGTAAACAAAGTGCAGCCGGCGGCGGGAGCGAAGCGCCGGGCGGGGAGCGGGGCCGAGCCCGGCCACCCCAGGGCCATGGCGCGGGAACGGGGGAGTGACCGGGGGCGCGGGGCTTAGGGGCTCACCCCGCTTACCTTTAAATTAAAAAAACCAAAAAACAAAAAACAAACAAAAAAACCAAAACCAAAAAGAAAATAAAAGAAAAATAAAAAAGAAAGAAAAAACCCATTTCTGTGCTGTGCAAAAGACACTTTGTACAATTCAAACAGAACAAACTCCATGCACATGAGTGGGGCTGCAGAACACCCCAAGCCAGGCCTCAACTCCGCAGCACAACCTGGCGAATCCCAACAAAAACAGGGCTGGAAATAATACTGATGCGCAAAGTCCCCTTTGGAGGCGGGCAGGGAGGACTGAGTGTCGCTGGGCCCAGCCACGGCACATGCAGGAGGATTTTCCAAGCGCTGCAGCTGGTGTGGCGCGCCCCAGAGCGCGGGCACAGGCGGGCACAGCACGGCTGCCCCCAGCACGGGGCTAGGAGGACACAGTCACGGCCGTCAGGGCCCCGTTCCGAGTGTAGTAGAACTTGCTAAATGCCTCTTCAAGTAAACAGGTGAGTCTGCTCTGGTCAGCCTGGGGAGAACAAGGACAGGGTGGGGTAAGCCCCATCCACTCGAAGCTGAGACCATGCTGGAGTCCTCCAGGGCAGACACCTGGCTTATTCCTCCTGCCTCCTCCTCCCAAAAAGGGCTGATGTGGCATAAACTGCTGAGCTCTGAGAAAGGAACACAGGCCTACAGCCCTCCCTACCTGAGCCCCTGCTTACCTCGCTGATGAATCCCAGCTGCACCAGTTCAGCTGCCAGCTCCTGGATGTTGTCATCTGCAACACAAGGAAAGGTGTCAGTGCTCGGCCCAGGTGTGCTGCTGGCCCCAGTGCACCTGGGCAGGGCACAGGGGTACTCATGGGCTGCACAAGGTACTTACTGGGCTGCAGGTCACAGCTCAAGTGTCGATTCAACTTGTCTTCCAGTTTCAGCAGCAGCGTCAGCTGCAGGGCAAAGAAATTCTCATGAGGCATTGCAGTCCTGCAGGCTGCCATGACAAGCCCAAAGCAACCCTAGAAATGCCCCCTGGGATGAGAACCACCCCTCCAGACTCCCACAGCCAATTCCATCCTGAAATGCAGCTGCAGCAGTGCAGGGTTAGCCCAGGCACCAGTAGCACCTCAGAGCCAGGAGCCCTGCACAGCTTCCCTGACCTCCCCAGACCCAGCCAGACTGGGAACATACGTGGTGCTTCACGCCCTCCTCCACAGACTCGATGTTGCACTGCATCAGCACCACCTGCAAGAGAGGCACAGAGCCCTGAGCAGCTGCCCCAGCCCTGCCTGCAGAGGGGTGCAGGGCACAGCCCCTGGAGTTTACCTTGCGGGTCTCCACCTCGGCGGGCTCTGGAGTTGGGGTTTTCACTGACGGGGGAGCAATGGGAGATTTCACCACGACCTGCTGGGGCTGCTGGGGCCGTGGCATCCCAAAAGCTGTGAGGGGATAGATTCCATTCCTACAAGGAAGAAGCAGCATTTGAGGTTATATCTCTCCAAACTTTTTCCAGTCTCACACACAATGGAAGGTGTCTTTAAAAATTCCTCTTACCTCACATCCTCCAGGAACTTGTCCAGCTCCAGTGCTGGAGACTGTGAAAAGCTGGAAAACAAAATGTCCTGAGATGAGAAAGTGTCTCACAGTACCATCCACTTGGGTCTCCTGGGTGCAGTTTCCAATCCCCATGTCCTAGGCTGCATCCACAGGCAGGCTGGGTGTGGACAGAGACAGCCACTGGTGTGACAAGCTCTTATCTTCCCTTAAGGACATAACTATCTATAGGAGCTAAGGATGATGCAACAGCTATGGCAGAGCCAGTCTCCCATCCCTCAGACCTCTGCAATGCACAGTTATTTGCAGGGTGGCCCAGTGACACTGTTCCTGGTGAGCTGTTTCACAAACCTGCTACACTGGGTTCCTGGCTGCACCAACACTTGAACAGCCAAACCCTGTCTCAAGGCTGCTCTGAAGCATTCCTGCCATGAGGTAAGCACTGCAAAACTGCTGGAAGCCTGACAGGATATCCACAAGTGCTTCATGGCCTGCACACCTGCCTCAGCTCCCAGAGCACCCTCCAGCCCCTCCAACACCCCCAGCAGCTGGGATCACCCCATCCTCTACCTCACCAGTAGTTTCCAACAAAAATTTACCTTTTTTTTTTCTAGCAGATTGGTTTGCATGGCAGTCTGATGAACCCCCCAGAAATGATACTGACATTTCAAGTCTTTGCTGCTTTCTTTTCCAGCACCTCTGAGTATGGCACTACCAAAAAGTGAGTTCCAGGCTGGCACCCACAGAGAGCCATGCAGGCAGAGACTGGCATCCCATGTATGTAAGGAGTTCTCTTGCACAGCTTTGTCTATCCACTTGTTTCCCTCATTTTTAAACCATATCAAAAACATTCCAAAGGGAATTTCATACTATTTCCTAGCACTATGGCAACTAGAACACCAGCTTTTTTAAGGGTCTCTATGGCTCACAGAGTTGCTTATATGGACAGAGCTGTTATTCCTTGGTTACTCCTGTCCAGCAGCCCGAGCATCCCAGAACTCTGGGCTCCCCTTCAAGCACCGTAGGCTTCTCTGGGAATACAGTATTCACATCTTAGTCTTCAGCCCAAGCCTTGACTAGCCAAGGCTTTGTTATCCAAAATGTCCATCAGTTTTTTGATGCTCTGCTTGCCCTGTATGTATCACAGTCACTCCCTTAGGGAGCCACCACTGCAGTGCTGTGTGTCACTGACAGCTGCCTCAACTACCTTTCCCTGTGCCTAATGTGGAGTAAGATGCTCCATTACAAAAACACTGAGGAATCCGTTCTCTGAAGTGCTGGACTTCATCTGGCTACTCTGTGACTGGGCAGAGCACCTCCCCAAACTGCTCAGCCATGTTTTGCTGGGGATTGCTCCAACCACAATCTGCTCATTTCATCCATCCATCTGGGGAACAATAAATCTCAGCTGCACAGAATCTGCTCCCAGGAAACAGGTGCAAGGTCTCCTTCCAGCCAGGAATAATCCCCCCCAGAAGTGTGAGTGCCCAGACAGTGACTGCTCCTTCAACTGCAGCTCTACTAGCTGCCATTGGCACCCAGTCTGTGGGGAAACAGCAGCACTGAGGGGATGGGCAGAGTCCCACTGCTCACACCAGTGCCCCAGCACTGCTCCCCTGAGCACACCACGGGGACTCACATCATCTTGACTCCTTCCCTGTCCTCGTGATTGATCTCTGCCAACACTGCATTCATGTCGAGGTTTTTGGTCATTTCTTCTAAAGCATTTTCAGGAATCATATCTATTTAAAACAAAAGAGTAACTTAGAGCAATTGCAGTTCCTCTCCAGCCCTAGAAAAGCAATGAAAAGGGCAGAGGTCTTACGCTCTCTGCTGCTCTTGGAGCAGGTCGGGCCCCACGGCCCTCCCAGCCCACAGCAAGCAGAGCTGCACCCGACAGCCAGGGGATGGGGAGGGTGTTCCAGTGCCTGAGAGCCCAGCAGAGTCTGCAGAGCCCCAGCCCCGAGGGGCCATGCCTGCAGGGCTGTGTACCCGACAGCCAGGGGATGGGGAGGGTGTTCCAGTGCCTGAGAGCCCAGCAGAGTCTGCAGAGCCCCAGCCCCGAGGGGCCATGCCTGCAGGGCTGTGTACCCGACAGCCAGGGGATGGGGAGGGTGTTCCAGTGCCTGAGAGCCCAGCAGAGTCTGCAGAGCCCCAGCCCCGAGGGGCCATGCCTGCAGGGCTGTGTACCCGACAGCCAGGGGATGGGGAGGGTGTTCCAGTGCCCGAGAGCCCAGCACAGTCTGCAGAGCCCCAGCCCCGAGGGGCCATGCCTGCAGGGCTGTGTACTCACGCTGGTGCCCAACGATGCAGTGAGCAGCCAGGAGCTTCAGCGACGGCACCTCAAAGAGCGCGGGGTGGAACAGCAGCTCCCGCGCCGTGGGGCGCCTGCCGGGGTCCTGCTCCAGACACTTCTGAATGAACTCCTGCGGGCAAAACGCGCCTCAGACAAGCGGCGGGGAGGGGGCGGCAGCGGGGAGGGGGCGGCAGTGCGGCGGGGAGGGGAGGGGGCGGCAGTAGCGCTGCGGGGAGAGGAGGGGGCGGCAGTGGGGAGGGGGCAGCGATGCGGAGGGTGCAGCGGGGAGGGGGCGGCAGTAGCGCCGCGGGGGCGGCGGGCCCGCGCTCGGCTCACCCGCTGCAGCGCGTCCTCCAGCAGCTGGATGGCGCTGTTGATGGCCTCCTGCGGCACGTAGGACGAGTCCCCGTTGCCCTGGATCTCCAGCACCGCCATCTGCCAACACAGCGGAGCGTCGGCTGCGCTGCCACACGGGCTCCAGGCCGCCCCTGCCCAGCACGAGGTGCAGCCACACTGCCTGCGCTTACTAAAGGTCACGTCTGGAGACTGAGAGAATGGCTGCCGCATGGCAGCAGCTCGCCCGAGCACCCCAAGACTGCCAGGGAGCCCTGGGAACTCTGCCAGCAACAACCGGGACAGTAAGAGTCTCCACTCTGAGCCCCATGATCCATTGGCCCGCTCCTCTCTTTGCTAATTCCATAATGAAGCGGTGAGTGGATCACTGCCAGGATCTGACAGTGTCCCTTCTGGCTGTGTGAACAGCTCTGCATCGAGCACACAACACATCAACAGCCAGATACACACACACTAATTCCCAGCTAGGAAAGGCTGGAAAACGTTGCACAGAATGTCTCTGCATTCAGCTGAAGTTTTGTTTCCTAAAAGTTGCATCCTTCCACAGTTCTCTTCCTGCTTCACTGATGGAATGTGCAGCACAGGTTGAGAGTTCCTTGTGTTGGCTCTGACAATTCTCAGAAAATGCTCCTAACAACAACTCCCATTACCTGGACTTGTACCTGCTCACTGCAAAGACAGAGGAAGCACCAAGCTGCTATGACCAGGTATGCCAGACTCACATCAACTGCAACCAGCACCTCTACCAGCTGGGCAGTGGCTGGCCCAGGACAAGTGACAGACCATGGCTGTCCTCTGCTCCAAACACACGGGCACTGCTCACATACATGGACATTACATAACAGTGTACATCAGTGACTATCGCCTCCAGCCACTGAGTCTGACCTCAGGACTGGCCAAGAGTCACTAAGCAATTCATTATTCATTTGGAATTTTGGGGAGAACTGCAAATCACTGAGCCATTTACTTCTCAGTCAGGCACTTGGGGGAGCCTCCACAGGGAAAGTGCACTTGGCTCTGAGAACAAAACACACTTGTCCCTGAGCAAACCCACCCACGGCCACAGCCTTTCCAGAGCTCTCTCCTTCCTCAGATTCACCATCTCTGTCCCACAGCCCATGTTCAACACCTACCTCCAGTGCACACATCCCAAAGGAGTAGATGTCCACAGCAGTGGTGACATTGGCAACTTCTGTAACACAGAAATGACATTGTTATCAGTCAGCTCTACATGCAGCAGCACACCTGCAGCTTCTCTCTCCTCTGCTACCAAATAACAGAGGAGCTGAAACACTTCAGCAGGTAAACAGCTCAGAACTGTTAATGTGGCATCTATCAGGAGCCTGGAACTGAGAACAAGGTGCAGGACAGCTTGGAAGCATCATAAGGTCAAAAACCCCCAGGCCTGCAGCCACAGCCACAGCATACCTCCATATTCCGGGGCAAAGAAGTGCAGGTTCTTCTGCTCCTCACGACAGGTCTTCACATGGTTGTTAATTGTGTCCGGTGCCACTAGAAGAAAACCAGGAATGCTCAGGATACAGAAAACCACAGCCCATCCCTGATGAAATCCCAGGAACACCTGCAGCTCCAGGCCCTTGGAGCCAAAAGGGGCAGAATGGTGGCTTTAAGGTGAGTCCCCACAGCCTTCATCTCCTGTCACCTGCCCAATACACTCCTGCATTGTCTCCTTGGCAGCTGAGCATCACTCTCCAAGGGCAAACCTGGAGACCACAACTGCTGCCTACTGGGAAGGCAAGGTGGGAATAACTCCCAATTGAAATGCTAACCTCAATCAGATCTGCAGCATTTGTCACTAGCACCTCATTCAGAAGAGCAGCCTGAGGAACAGCCAGAGATGCCAAGGTCACTGCAATTGGTGGATTCTGGCAGGATGGACCTACCAAGCAACTCCTGCACCTTTCAGGAGGATGCTGGTGCCAAAGTGCCCCCAGACAAGCCAAGCTGCTGAAGGAAGGCAGGAGACCACCCAGACAGCAGAACCTCCCAGCAGCAAGCTCCTCTACAAACCACTCTGAGCTGTGGGGAGGAAATAACTCACAGCCACAACAACAGTGAGCAAGCACAAGGATGGACCCCCATGAAAGATAAGCCTTTGGGACAGCCACCTCTGCAGAGGCTGCAAACTCTCTGAAACTGAGCAGCTGCCCCTGCCAGTGAGGGAGCACAGAGCCACCTCCATGTGAAACTCGACTGCCACACTGGAACGTGCCCAGGCCCGTGTCCCACATGGTCACCTCCTCATCTGCACTGGCACAACAGGGGCTGACACAGCACGTGCCAAACCACCTGTATTTTTCCATACCAAAGAGGATTCCCAGCTGAGTGACTGGTCACCAGTTTCAGAGGAGCTCTAGTCACACAGGAAGGACCTCTCTTGGTAACTCAGCCTTGTTGCATGGCACACACCAAATATTTCCCATATTGCTGGAAGCAGAGCTTGCTCCAATATCTAGGGGCTTCTTTACCAACCAACCATTCACGAGTCACTGCTTTCTGCTCCTGTGTTAGCTCTGATCCTAGGTCCAGCAGGATGATTTAATTCCTAGTGCTCACCTGCTCCCAGACATCAGCAGCTCCTTCCACCTCCACATCACCAAGCAGCATAAGCTGCATTCTTTGTCCTTCTCCTAAGACCTGCTGTTTTCCCAGTGACACTGACTGCTTCAGACAAGTTCTGGCCAGGATTGTGCAGCACCACACCAGTTCTCTCTGCTGGGGATTCTGCCCCAAAGCAGCTCAAAGCCTCCCTTCAGGAGGCAGCAAATGCCTGATGCTCATCAGCACCCAAATGATGAGCTCTGGACTTTATTCACCTTAGTATTTTGTACTGCTGAGTCAGTTACTACTGGAGTTTGCCCACTCCTCTGCACTGGACTGGATGTGTGCTGTGCTGCTGGAGCCAACCCCTCTGCTCCACCCCTGTCACCACACATCCATGCAGTGCCAGACTTGGCACACAGAGCAAACACCTTGTCCAGCACACTGGGTGATCACACCAGGCCTTCTAAAGAGAGTATGAAAGGCTTCAGAAATCCTGCTATTCCAACATCAGATTTATATTGTCATTTATGGGATCCTGGATATCTCTGTGCCCAATGCAGTGCAGAGGAACTATAACACAGATGTTTGTGATACCTGTGAAACCTGCAGCTACTGCAGGCATGCCAGAGGGAATCCCAGTGGTAAACTAGACAATCTGGGGAGAGTAAACAACTCATTTTTCAATTCTTCTATTCATTCTGCCTTTCTTATCAGTACAATGCATTGTAAGAGGAAACAAGGACCAGAAACTCAACAACCCAGTCCCACCAAATATGGAGCAGAATCAGCCAAGGAAATTAAATCAGCTTCATTTTCCAATGTCTTTAAATCCTGTTATGACCACATGTTGGATGGCAAGGGCCAGTTCACTATTCAGGTACTCTGTTCTTGGCTCTTGCCCTATTAAGGACAGGGATGAGGGATAATCAATCAATCAATCACAGACGTAATATCAACAGAAACCTCAGCAGTGACAGCTGACACATTTCCATACCAGAGAGGCAGGTAGAGTAGAAATCTAGCCCAGACTCCACCTATAGTGTCCTTAATGAGCTCCAGCCAGCCTTGATAACCAGCTCCTCCTACAGACCTGCAGTAGCACCAGGGGCTTGAGAGCTTCACCTGAGCCTGCATTTTAAACCAACCTCCTGGCTGTACAAGGCAAGAGCACACACCTGAAGTTACCTCTGACACATGCTCTCCTGTCTGACTCACACAGCTGGTATCTACATGTATTTCTACATTGCCAAACTGGCTCCATGCTGTGCATCATTGGATAGATGAAGGCTGAGGACAGCTATTAAGTGGGACAAATTATGAAAACCACAAAGGAAAGTCACATCAGCAATAACAATGAATGTGTTTCTCAGCCACAAGAAGGTGACTGCAAAGGGGCAGATTACAAAACACAGCCCCATGGGACTGGCAAGTCTGGTGGGCAATTAGCAGAGATGAATTTTAGAAAAAGTATCAACTAAATAGGGTGTCTGAGCAGGGCAGGTGATAGAGATGTGAAGCACAGCAGAGAGTAGGACAAGCCACCCATCCCTGACAAGCTGAACTCAATGTGACAACAAAGACATAAAAAGAGATAACTGGCATTCCTCCAAGAGTGTGCTGTAGCTGGCCAGACTTCTCAAACCCTGCAGAACATGCCAAAAGAGTGGGCAGAGTATGTGGCCAGCCTGTGTGCCCACTGGCTGTGGAGGTGGCACTCCTCCCCAGCTGTCCCACTGCAGGTTTGGCTGCTGGGTTTAGAGCACCTGGGCATGCAGCCCCTGCTCTGAACACTCCCCACTGCAGAGGACATTCCCCCTTGTGCAGTGTCCATCCCACACCCTCCTTTATTCTGCACTCAGACCTCCCTCCTGGCAGCCAGGACAGGTCTCCTGTCCCACAGCTGTCCCACAGCTGTCCTACAGCTCTGCCTCTCCTCCTGCAGCAGCCAGGAGCTGCACCTGAGCAGGTGCAAAGCAGAACAGCATCTGAGCCAAGGACTCAGTGCCTGACCAGCACAAACCAGGGAAACCTGTGCCACTGAGAAGGGTCAGCAGCTGACCTCTGGGACTGTCCCAGGCCTGCCCTGCAACCCAGCCACGAGACAATCACCCCAAAATTACCAGCTGACACCAGGGCCACCTCTGCAGCTATAAGGGGTGGCCACAGGGCCAGCAGAGGCCACGTTATCCCCTGTGCCCAGACACCTTCGCTCCTGCAGAAGGGTACAGGACTGCACAACTCACAATGTTACACTGTCTGCTTTCTCTGCACACAGTGATGACAAAAGCTTTTCTATTAGGGAGGGCAAGGCCCAGAAAATAAGGAACTAGGAAGCAATTTGGCATAAAAAGAAGCATACAGCCATTAAAGAAGGAGTCAAACAGGAACAAATGCCAGATTTATGCTGATCACAGAAGAAAAGCTCTCTACAGCCCCCAGATCTGTATCAGAGATTGCAAACTGTTTGCAAAATGTTTGCAGCACTGAGTCACCAGAAGCAACAGGATTTTCTCAGTATCATGAGCTGAAGGGCCAAAGAGACTCACCCCGTGTGGTGACAGACATGTGCACTCCTGCACATCTGCTGACAGGGGGGCAGGGGAGCAGGGGGAGCAGAGGGACCCTGTGGGTTCCAGAGGGACCCTGTGGGGTGCAGAGGCACCCTGTGGGTTCCAGAGGGACCCTGTGGGGTGCAGCCTGTGCCGTGGCTCTGGTGCTGTCCCTGGGGCTCCCCTGCAGCCCCTCCCCAGAGCTGTCCCAGTCGGGGCAAAACAAGAAAAAATAAGAGCAGATAAAGAGGAGCTGTAAGATCAGTACCTGTCAATCCTGGTTGCATGCAGGCTCCTAAACAGGGATTTAGGAGTTTATTGGCAATTTATGTGGAAGAGTTCATGATACAAACAACCTCACCCCTAACAAAGTGTGTTGGGAGATCTGAAATCTGCAGCCAAACCCAAGTTCCAGGTTCTAGAGCAGAAGAATGAAGGTTTCACCAACCATGCAAACCCCTGCTTGGGCTACACCATCTAACAGCAACACAAACTGATATGAAAAAGATACATATGTTCACATCACAGTGCAAGAGCTACATGCAATCAGAAAAACAAGAACAGATATTCACTGAAACGCTGCAGACCGAGCTGTTTGCTTCCTCTGCAGGAACTGACTCCCAGAAGACAGATGTACCCTCAGAAACATGACTGAAAATGATCTCCTTGTGAGCAGCTCTGCTTAACAGGAGCAGGGATTGAACCAATACAAATGCATATTCTAAAATACAATTAGGGCCCACACGATCAAGAATTCCAAGTACAACTTTCCCAAATTGGAAACTCCACATCTTTGATTACCATTGTTCCACATCCTGGCAGAGGGACCTTGGGAGACTAACCCAGAGCAGAGCTGGGCCCTGCAGCAGGTGCCAGAGTGCAAACACTGCCTGCAGCACAGACCTGCCAGGCTGGCAGGGAGCTCCTGGGAGCTCAGCCCTGCCCTGCCACAGCCCCACAGCCTGCCCTGGCTTGCTCCAAGTGACCTCATCAAGGAGCTTCCTGAACTGCTGAGGCTCCCAAAGCCTTCAACCAAAGGGCCCTGAAAGGAGGAGACACTGCAGCTGCTGTGCTGATATGAGAATGGGTGAATGAAGACTGTGACTGCAATCCACATCCCCATACTCACTGGGAAAGTCACATAAAACCACAGAAAAAACAGAGCTGAAGCAGCAATGCCTTCAGAGCAACACAGAAACAACAATGACCTCAGAAAAACGGATGCTCCATAACCTGGAGCACTAAACAGGGACATTTACACCTTTTAAAACATCTCATTTAATTGAAAACAACAACCAGTCTAGATGATCATCATTTTCTGGTGTATTCATGAATGAGGGCACACTGAGATAGGGAAATTGGTACCAGGAGCAAGAGCCAGCTTTTAAACCTTTCAAAGCACAGCAGAGAAGGATGAAAGTCTCTGCACAAGGCCACCCAGGTCAGCAGCTCTTACCACTAAATTTGACTTTAAAAAGTCCCAGCCCCTTCCCCAGACACAGGCTGAGCATGTGGTCAGCAGGAGGAGCTGGAGCTGCCAGCAGGACAGAACCAGAACCCACCACTGCCCCCCCCAGCTGCTGCTTCAGGCTCTGTGCTCACACAAAATCCCAGCCCAGGTCCCTGAAACTGTTCCTGCACTCCAGCAGCCAGGGCAGCAGCTCCAGCACTGCAATTACAGCATTGCACCTTGCAATCAAAACCACCCTCATGCTATTCAACCCACCTTGTCCAACAGTTCCTCAAGAAAATCCAAATGAGAAGCACTTCCATTTGGAGACAGGCTTTTACACTGAGAGTTCCACAGACAACACAGAACCCATGGCAGACAAAGCTTAAAAAAAATAAAAAATAGCCTGGATCTAACCTTGGACTTTCTGAAGCCTTCAAGACAAAAGATTCCACTCAAAACTATTTCCCTGCCCAATCTCATTACAGCAGCACCTGTAGTCACAGACAGACTTCAAAAATGTCTGCCTTTGTTTTGCCAAGTTTCTAAGGAACCAAAAATGTTTGGCTTGGTAGAGAATGTGCTTGACTCACACACAAAACTGTACAGTTAGAAAAGCTCAACTACACCAATTCATGTTACATCTTCCTAAATCAATGCAAACATGCCATTTTTATAGCAGATTTTTCTGACTGATGACTTTAATTATCCATTATTTTCCCTTTAAAACCCCACTTGCCATGGTTGAAATAAGCCAGATTCAAGACATCCTACTAACCACTCATTTCTACATCACCTCAAGTGTCTGCTAAGAATGTGGAAACCAGCATGACAACAAAATCCAAAGGAGTGATGACTAAAATAAGAATAGCTATAAAAGCATGTCACTCACAGCCTCATTAGCTCAATGCTCAAGCAGAACAGGAGCCTTCCACCCTAGATTTGGTGTTTCCAAAGCCCAATCCCTGTTCAGGCTCCAAGGCTTAAACAATCCCCAGCTCCCACAGCAGCAGCTCCTCCTGGTTCTGTTGGAACGAGGTCACCACCAGCCATGCAGGAGAGCTCAGAGCTCCAGGGCCATCTGATGCTGCTCCAGCCCAGCTGAGGCACCACAGCAGCTCCTTGTGCCTGCAGTGCTGCCTCAGGCTCCTCTGTCCCTCCAGCCCCAGGGCCTTTGTTCTGCTCCCAGGGTGACTGGACTGTGGAGCACTGGCTGCCCCAGGGAGGCTGAGCCCAGGCTCAGCCAGGCTCCTTTCCCTGGGCTCCTTCCTGGAGCAGTCCTGCCCTGTGCCACCCTGCTCAGCAGCCCAGCCCTGCCCTGCACCAGGGCCAGACTCAGCCCTGCAGGAGCCCCTCTCCCCTGGCAGGGCAGGGGCACAGCTGGGAGGCACAGAGCCCCTCTGCTCAGGCCCTGCCCTTCCCACCACTCCAGCTCCCAACTCTGCAGAAACAACCTCTAACCACCGAGAACAATCCTGATGGCAAAAAAATAAAATGAACAATTATTTTAAATGGAAACACGGTGTTCTATGCAATAGGGTTACAAGTTGCAGCACTCAAATCCTCCTCTGGCTCCCACCAGCCCAACTCCCTCCTCATATGCACAGATCTCCCCAAAACCAGAGATTCATCTGGGGAAGCATCAATAGCCAAGCTTACTTCAATCCAGGGACTCATCTGGAAGGATCTGGCTATCAGGAGCCAGACACATTCACTGAAACATTCATCTTGAAACCAACACATCTAAGGAGCTCAAACTACAAGCAAGCAATTGGATAGCCAAGCACACGGTGGGGGCTAGTCCAGGGCTGGGTCCAGCCAAGGGCAGCAGAGCAGCAGCAGGGAAGAGCCTAATGGACGTGGGAAGCTCAGCTGGGAAGAGCTCAGAACAAGGCATGGCTTGCTGACATGCAGGAGCAGCATGCACAGGGCCCGTGGACTAGCACACGCTAAGAACATGGAGAGGGGAAACTAACAACCAGGAGACTTCACAAAGGGCAGTGCTCCCTCTCTGTAAGGCTCTGGCCAAGAGCACTAGGAGCTGTTTGCATCCCAGCACAGAACACGAGCTCTCCAAGCAGGATGCACCTAAGCCAAACAGTTTTACACACAGCCTTATAGCAAGGGAACACTGGAAATAGATCAGTGTGTATGTTTGTGTGTTACAATAGAGATACACACATATATATATAAATATATATATACAGATACACACAGAGATAAATCATGTACATGACAGTAAGTGGAGTCACATCACAGGAGCGGAGAAGTTTGCTCACCATTAGCAAATATCCTATGAAAGACTGTTGTAACAGAGCAGCCCGTGAGCGGGAAGTAAAACGAGATAAAGTCAAATGAGTTGGTGAACAGCAAAGCACTTACATCCATAGAGACAGCTGGGTCAGTCAGGGCACACAGGGACAGGACTGAGCACTGGGCCCTGCCTCCAGCCACCTCTTCAACAGAAATGTGCCTAAGGAACATCAGGGTTTCCATCTGGGAACCAGACTGGGCAGGGGAGACAAGGCATCTCTGACCAAGCACATCACGGCTGACTCGGAGACCAAGCAGCTGGAAATTCTCTTCAGTGAGTGTCCTGCAGGCCCACCCACGCCACCCCTACAGCAGAGAACTGCCCTTCCTGCATCCCAGCAGCCTCTGGCCACAGATCTCAGCAGCAGAACCTACACTTGCACACCTGGCCACAGGATGCCACACAGAGCCAACACCCAGGAGTCCTGGCCCCTGGCCTGGAACTGAGGGCAGACTGAGCAGACACAAGTGAATGCAGGCTGAGTCTAAGGCAGGTGTGGTGCAGACAGGAGAGGTGCACCAGCAGCAATGCCTGGAGGCACAAGTGGGAATGTGCCTGCACCCCACGAGCTTCCCCTGTGCTGATACAGCTCCGTGGCCCAGGGCACCAGATCACACTGACACCCTCCAGCCCCTCTGCTGGGGCACTCCACCAGCTGCCCAAAGGGATTTTATTTCAAACACATCATTCTTTCCACCTGTGAATGGTTCTTACACTGCCAGTGAATCCCAGAACAGCTCCCAGTAATGCCAACACAAGCAGGCACCCTGCCTGCACCTTCCTGCACTCAGAGCAGCTCAGCCTGTCTCAGGAACACAACTGGCAGCACCTCCCCTCCTCAGACAGCACAGGCACCCTCACAGGCACTGCTGTGCTGCACCTGAGAACAGCACACAGGGCACAACTTGGACTTAGCACAAGGAACACTTTCATCTGACCACAGCTCCACAGAGCAGGTGGAACATTCCAGCCTCTGGGAATACCACTGGCAAGTTTCAGAGCTGTAAATGTCTTCCCTGTCCTCATCACGAGTTCTCCAAAGCTCTCCACTCATTTGAAACTTCTTCTCCTTAAATTTATTAACTCTGCACTTTATGGCACTGGAAAAAAGAAAAGTTAGCAAATGAATGGATTACAGATGGCTTTTGCATTTAAGCATTATGCAAAATCTTTCTTCCCTCCCACTCCCTTTTTCTTCCCCAGCTGACCCCCAGCACACAGATTTGCATCCTGAACACAGAGCAGTGACAGTCCAGCCAGTGCACGTGCTCCTGCAGCTGGGGGAGCAGCAGGAGCCAGGGCTGTTCCCACTCTGTGCCACAGGAACCACCATCACACCTTCCCAAGGTGACACTGCTCTCCTGGCACCCCTGCCCCAGCAGGCAGCAGATGTCCTGCAGTGCACACCAGCAGCTGCCTTAGCCAGGCTTTTGCCCCACATTCAGCAAGTATTCTCTTTGCCAAAGCCATGGGAGCAGCACCCAAACACAGCTCATAGTGCCCTGAATCCTTGTTCCCCATAAATCCATGGAAATTATGTCCTGCTGCTTTTAAGGAAACATGGGGAAGTGCTCAGACACCAGCCAGCTGTACAGAACAGGGACAGGAACCAGCAAAGCTGAGCCTGGCACTGCCAGTGACCCTGGAGCACCTGTCATTCCAGGGCCCAAAACTCAAACCCACGTGGCACTGCAAAGGCTCAAGCTCCAACACAACCAGCCCTCCTGGGGATACAGCTTTGCCCTTTCTGGCTGGGTGGGCTCTGCAGGAACAGGAATACATCCTGCAACACTGCCAACTCTAATGCCAGCCAGCCCTGCAGCCACAGCTTTGCCATCTGGAGGATTCCTCTTTTGACCACAAGCCTACTTGCACTCACTTCCTTCTTTATTTAGGAACGTAATAAAAATCAGAACCTTTTAGATAAATCACTTCACCTCTGAACATGAGATGAGCCAGGCAGCTGTGGGGCAGAAGGGTCTGCTCAGGAACATCTGCACAGCAGCACTGCAGCTGCAGTCAGAGCCCAGCAGATCCTGCAGCTCTACAGCACAGACACCCACTTCTCCTGGCGTGGGCACAGGATGAGACTGCCATCCCTCCTGCTGCACCTGACAGGAGCAAAGCTTTGTCCAGCTGAGGGGAGCCAAGCTGCAGCTGTGCTGAGACCACCATTTGTAGCCCACACCTGAAGAGCCCCCTTCCTCCTGCACAGCCTCTGAGCTGCAGGATCTCCCTCTGCTGACAGCCCTGGCTACAGGGCCAGCTCTCTGGGTTTGCTTTTACAGACAGTGCTGGCTGCCCTGCACAAAGGGGGCAGCTGCAAAATACTTTCAAACTAAACTAAAAAAAGGGAATTTCTTGAGTACTCAAGTTTTCCCATCAGTCTGAAGTGAATGTCATGGAGTTTGCCAGCACACAGGCACTACATGTACTCACTCCTGGAAATCTCTCCAACTTGGACAAAGTCAGGAAAACACAACAAAGTCGGTGTGATGACATGATGACATCAGCTCTTGTGTGAAGAGCCAGTCCCCAAGTTTACAGGCAGGTAAGGAGCAGAGTGCTCCTTCTGCCATGGCCCTGTCTCCCTGATACAAGCACAAATCTGCTACCCCAGTTCTGGAACAGAACAACAACATAGGAGCTCTTTGATGGGAAGAAAAGCCATATCTGCAGCTGATAGAGAGGCTATTTCTGGATACAGGTGATGCAGAGCATCTTTCCCTGCACACTGCCACATCAAAGCAGAACTCACACACACAGCAGCTCCAGGAAAGCAAAGACCCATTCCTCAGATTGAGAATACTTGCAGAAGTTGAACAACAGGTAGCAAAGCTGTCCCTTGAAAGGTCATGTCAAGGTGTGACATAATGCATTCCAAAATCTGCAGACAGATTTTTAGAGACATGGGAATAGCAGGAAAAAACAGAGCATGCAAGGATGCTCTGCACTGCCAGGAACATCACTGCTTACTTGCAAAATAAACTGTTTTGGCACAGGGTGGCTGCCCAAGCAGGGCATGCTGTGCCAAACAGCCCAGGGCAGCTCAGCAGCCTAGGGCAGGCCCACGGGAGGGATGCTGGATAAGGATGTCAGGACAAGCTGCTCACTGCAGCCAGCCTGTCCACTCTGTTACAAACTGGGTTGTGACAAGCAGCACTCTCATGGCTCCATGGGCACAGCTCCCCAAGCTCCACAGTGCTGGGAGGAGACTCTCTGGGAATTAGCATGAAAATCTGCAGAGCAGATGAAGCCACACATTATGTGCCTACAAAACTTCCAAGCTTCAGTATCATTTCCTGTGTCATCCCCTTGAGACAGAAAGCTAAAGAGGCTAAAAGGCAAACAGTACACCAGTCTCTCCTGCACCTGACAAGGGTGCAATCACCAGTGAATTCTGCTCCCAGTCTCTGGCACATCTGATGTGGTGGAGAGCACATGTGCACACATGCCTATCATGCCAGGGACCCTGGGCAGGGGTAGATGATTTTCTGTTTGGGCAGTCTGTCTGACAGGCAGGGCACCCCCAGCATTACCTGACCCAATTTTGATCAGTCCGTTGTGCTGGATGAAGATGGTGTCACAGGTCAGGTTGCCATGGATGATGGGGGGATCACAGGAGTGGAGGTAGCTGGAGATGCAGAACAGAGCACTGGTCAAGGCCTTGAATCCCTCCCTTCACCCCTTCCCACATGAAGCAGCAGAAGAGAAAATGGCACATGCCAGGGATCTACAGTAGCCAGGAGATACAACTGAGTGACTGTACATCAGCCTCTAGCTGAGAGCCAGGAACAAACAGGAACTGTGCCAATGAATCCCCAGAACATGGGGGATGGGGGGAGAGACAGATTCCCCTATCAATTCCCAAGAAACTCAGGGTACCAGAGGTAAAGACACACTTTCATCCAACCCAGTGCTGCTGAATAGATTCTAAAAGGGTCACAATTTTATACCAAAAACATCAGAGCCTGATTCTGTCCCTGCTCAAAGGGGACCAAAGAGGCACTTAATGCTTAACACATACAACTGGGCATGTCTGCCAGCAGGCACAAATGAAGCTTTTCAGTGCTGGGTCCCAGGTACACTCTGTCTTTGCATTGCACTCTGCTTGGGTTTATGTTAGCAGCCAGCACAAATGAGCACAGCCAGCACCCAGAAGCTTATCAGAGCCCAAACTATTCACCAACACTCCATTCAGCCAAGTGGCACCAGAGTTTTCTCCATGGAGTGCACACCATGCTCTGTCATCCAGGCAAGTGTTTTTCTAAGGTTCTATTTAGCTACTCACCAACTCTAGTTCAGGTGGAAAAGAGTTTTTAAAACCCAAAATGTGTTCTACTCAGCTATACTGCAGAAGAGCTGCATCATCAAGAAATGTACACCTACATCTAACAACACTGTGCCTCAATATCCATGAATCCACTGCCTGCAACAGAGCTGCAGCCTGCAGTGCTGTGGAAGCTTTTCTCACTCCTCTCACATGGAACTTGCCTTCCCTGTCATTGTGCAACACACTCCTGACCATGGAGAAACCCAGGGTGTAAAGCTGGATACTCTGGAGAGCTCCCCAGTTCTTAGCTGCCACAGAGCTGGGGCACATCAGCCCCAGGTGCTGGGAGCTCAGGGTCAGTGCCCCACGTACCTGAGAGCAGAGAGGATCTGGGTACACCACCTCTTCCACGCCTGCAGACACAAGAGGAAAAGGGTAAAAATCATCCACAAGGAGCTAATCTGTACTTCTGTGATTCACATACCACTTGCAGGAAGCAATACAAAAGCTCCAGCTTTTATTCAGCTGTAAAGATCAGTACTCTAATGGTCAGTTTGTTCCCACAGGTCCAGAAACACACCAGAGACACTTCCAGAGTCTGCCTTTCCCCTGTCCTGTGAGGGCCCCTGGAGAGGGACACGCCTGTCACACCACACCTAAGAAGCTGCAGAGCTGCTGGCAGTAAAGCAACCAGCCCAGAACTGCAGTCCCAGAGAACCTGCAGCTGAGCTGGGGACACAGGGCAACTGCAGCAATGAGTTATCTCCAGTTCTCACTGGGATCCTCTTTGAAAGGGCTTTCCAGGAGCTGATGGCTCTAAAGAATTATGGTCAAACAGGAAAAAACAGAGTTACCTTTTCATTCATAGTTTTGTGGTTTTTCTTTGTCTTCTTCAGGAACTGTTTCAAGCTCCCTGAAGACATGTACTCAGTGATGAAGATCACCTGTGGGGCAGTATGACACATTACCCTCCACTTTGCTAATTTCCTAACAACACACAATGAGAACACAAGAGCCTGATGGCTGCACTTACCCTGGCCTTGTTCTCTTTCACATCAGCCCAGTATTTGTGGAACTTCACAATGTTGAGATGATCCAGTTGAATTAAGTTGTCAAACACTGCTTTAACTTTTTCCTTACCATTGGAAAGACAAAGACATGTGACATCAGAGACCACCCAACCTAGATCCTTCTTTCCTGTCAGGTCTTGGTCCCTCAAACACCAATATACATGTCAAGCCCCTATGCTAGGAACAGACAGCATCCCATTTCCCTCTGCACTGCACTCACAGAGTGAGGTTTGATTGCCAAGTCTAAATGAACACAAGGGCTCGTGGAAACAGCACGACAGTTTTCCAGGCATTTCCTATGCAGGCCAGCCTTAAGCCAAATTTGCTACATTTGGGCAGCACAGCATTCCAAACTCAGCCAATAATACACCCCAAAAGTCCCCAGTATCCATAATCCCGCCCCAGGGCAAGGCAGGTTTCTCACACCCTGCTGGGAAGCACATCAACTTACTTCCTGAAGCTTAAAGTTCTTCCTCTCAGAAAACTGGACTTCATTCCAAACGACTTCCACGCCCTCCTCGGTGTCCATGGCCAGGTAGGCACTGTCAATCCCCGGGACATTGCGCTGGTTCACCTGCAGGGAGGGACACACCTGAGACCTCAAGCACTCCCTGCAGAATCATGAACTCTGCTCATTGGCTTTTAATTAAATGAGAGTTGCAGGACAGGATTTGCACATCTATCTTGGAGCAGGGCATATCCAGAACATGAATCACTGCAGACCATGTGAGCAGCAAGCCCTGAGCACACCTGTGGGGAAACCTCGTGGGCACAAGTGCTGTGCTGTAGCAAAGCTGCCTTCTGCCAGCAATGGATTAGATTTTCATGGTTCAGCACACCTGTACTTCATTCCACCACAAAAAAACCCAAAAACACTCCAACAATACAAAAGGGATACAGAAACATCTCGAGAACCCAGATACAACTTTGTGGAGGAATCCTCTGAAAGGTGATGACACCTGCAACTCAATGGAAGCAGAGA
Organism: Erithacus rubecula; assembly: GCF_903797595.1. NCBI lineage: Eukaryota > Metazoa > Chordata > Aves > Passeriformes > Muscicapidae > Erithacus > Erithacus rubecula. The sequence continues at coordinate 1,018,758 of NC_136685.1, read as the reverse complement.
GGAATAAGGGGAAACCTGAAGCTTCAGGAGGGAGCCAACAACACAAGGGAGACCACCACAGTAATTTCTTTAGTTAATAATTGTAAACATTGACCCAGCACGTGTACATCCACACTGAATGTTAAAGACACAGATGAGCACTCAGAAAGCAGCAAGGCAAGGGGAGGGGATTGAGAGTTTAGAACCCAGCACAAGGATGGCAAGGGCTGTGGCAGGACATAAGGCTGAAAGAGCTGCAGATATCACAGATGAACCCCACTCCCAGCAGCAAAGTTTTCCATAACATTGTTTTTCTTCAGCACTCAAAGATGAACACAGTCTCTTTCACCCAACATCCATTTCCTGTAATGCCTTTGCCAGGCAATTCCACAGGCACACAGCAGTCTCAGCCACGGTGAACATCCATGCACCAGGCAATGTGCAGTGACAGAACTGGATTCAAAGCACTTAGAGAGGACAGGGAGGCAGAATCCACCTTTTAATTGCCAGCTGGTAATCATTACTGCTCCCATCCACTGACCACACACCAAGAATCCCTTCACAGATCCACAGGATAACCTGAGTTGGAAGAGACTCACAAGGATCACTGAAGTCCAGCTTCTAGCCCTGCCCAGGAAAACTCCAAGAATCCCACCCTGTGTCTAAGAGCATTGCCCACACTCCAGCATTGCAGGGCTGGTGCTGATTCCCAGGCTTGGCAGCTTTCAGCTAATCCAATTTCCCCATCTAAGGTAAGGGTTAACACAGATCTGCCTGGCAAATCCAGATTCATCTTCTACTTCTGTCACCTCCAAATCCTGCCCATTTCACAGCTCCTCCCTCTCATACTGCTCACCTATCTTCCCTCACTAGGGACCCATCAGCATCCTGCTGCTGGAAACTTCTCACCTCATGTAAGAGCTCCCTCAAAAAGCCCCTCTCCCCTGGCAGCATGATCCAATTTCCCCAGTTTCATCATTCCAGATGAGTTACTCTATCCCATTCTGCTCCTTCCTTCCTGACAGCACAGAGTGACAGGCCACCAGTACAGGTGGTGTTCTTGATCTCCCACGGACTCTGAAAGGACAATGACATTTAATACCCTCACACTGCAGTGGCAAATGATGCCAAGCACAGTAAAACCAGGGTGATACAGACTTCTCTGGCAGCTCAGGAGTGTGACACAACCAGCTGACTGCAAGGCGTGGCACGGGCAGGAACAGGGCTAGAGGTCATCACTCCATCAAGACAGCCTGAGCCAGAGGACAGCTATGGAAAATCATCATGGGAGGGGGCAGCTGTATGAGCCACCCACTGCCTTCCACTTGAGCCACCTACATAACTGAGGGGTGAAGGGACTGAGTATATATACACATACATATATATATGTGTGTATATACACATACTGATACCAACAGGACAGGCCTGTTATGTTTCATCATTAAAGAAAGCTGAAGGAATCAAAATAATTAAGGACAGAACATTTATTCCTTCAAATTTGAGAACAAGCAATATCTTAGGGATGACAGCAGCATAAAATCACCCAGCACAATTGCTAAAGCTGACTGGCAAAAGGCTTTAACTTCAGGGAAGTTTGAAGAAGCCCAAAGCAGCAGAAAGGAGCTGTGTGAGGGCAGCAAGGGCAAGGTAACAACCACCACACTGACACCCAGTGCCCCTGCATCCCTCTGGACTCTCTTTCTTCATCCCACTTGCTGCCAGAAACATCAAGGCTGGAAAGGACATCTAAATCAGGGAGCCCAACAGTTAAAGGTCCTCTACTGAAAAGCCTCAGACTGACTGGATTAAGTCCTCAAGTACCAGCAACTACTGCAAAGCTGCAGCTGGGGCTGTGGACTTGCCACATCTCCCACTTCTGGCCAAGCTCCCCAAGCACAAATGATTTCCATGACTCATAGGCAATATTCCAGATATGAGTCAAGATACCAAACCCAGCTGACATCACCGATGGCAATTCTGTTTCTCAGGAGATGGGACAGCTTGGGAAGAAGAGAAGAAGGGGGAAGATGAGGCAGGCAACTGAAAGGCAAGAGCAGACTCCTGCTTGTCCAATCCCTACTGCACACCCCTTTCCATGCTCAGCAAGGCAGAGCCCAAACCCTCAAGAAAGCACTATATTATCAAGTATCACTCTGGTATCTGGCCCAGACTAGGCAGTTTTACACTCTGAGGGAGGAACTGACCTGAGCCCAGCTTAGCCTGAATTTCTGCAGCACAGCAGAGGAAGCAGCTCACACTACAAGCACCAACACACTCTGAGTCCAGGTAAGCAGGAGGCAAGGAAACTCCAGAAGAATCTCAAGTGAATTACTTAAAGGAGCATGGCTAGAGTGGCACAACAGCTCTAAGGGAAAAAAGTCTGGAAGATAAATTTCCTTTTGGAAGGTTATTCCATTGCCCAATGCATATTTTTTTCTATAGCTCTCAAATGTCTGTGTACCTTTTGCTAAAATAACAGACTTTTAGAGAGACATTCTGTAGTTCACATGATCTGTCAGTTTAACAAAAAAACAAAAACAGCCCAAATCACAAATGACAGTATGATTTACAATCTAGGAAAAAAGGTATAAAACCTGGGGAAAAGTCCACAATAACTAGAGTATCAGTACAGAACAGACTTGCACATTTAAAAAGAGCTGGGGAATGGCAGCACACCAGGCCAAACCATCACAAGAAACTCCAGATTTGGTTCAGAGCAGCACGATTATGTTCACCAGCTTCCCTGGCCACTTGTTTAAGCCACAAAAAGGTGACAGCTCTGCCAAACCACCTGGCAAACTGGGACTAGAGACAAGGGACCCTGAGAGCCAGCAGCTGCACCACGAGGAGCTCAACTTCTCCTTGAGCTGTGGGGAAACAAAAAGCTGCAAATCCACCAAGAGACACTGAACAAAAAGGGCTCTCTGGGATCTGAGGCTAATCCAGAATGCAACACAATAAAGAATGCCAGGTCCACTGCAGGCAAAGGGAAAAGAAATCCAAGAAAGCAAAGAAACAATCCTACTTCATGTTTTAATTAACCAGACACAATGGCCTTGGCAATTATAGACATGGTAGTAAAATACTGGAAAGGCTTTAATTCAACAAGAAAATGAAAACAAGCAGTGTAATTTAACAGCAGCAAGGAAAGGAAGGTATTGATCATTACCATGGCTGTACAGACCACCTCATGCAGCAACTAAACTGGGAGGAAAAGACAATCTGACCAGCAGCAATACAGTAATTGTGCTGCACCAAGTAACGAGGTCAAACACATCAGCAAGAAGTTAGTCTGTTAACCCAATGGACACCTCTGGACCATGTAAAGACAGGGTTAGAAGTCCTCCCTGGCTCCTAACTTGACTGCATGGCTGGGATGCTGGCTGAGACCCGAGGCAAAAGCTGCACACCCTTCAGACACCCCCGTGTGTCCCTGCTCTGTGCTGAGCCCTGCTGGGAGCCCGGGCCCCTGCCAGCCAGAGCTGCATCTGCTCTCAGCACAGGCAGGTTCTCAACAGTGTCACACTGCACGGTGCCACCACCACTGCACAGGTGTCACCCAGTGCCACCCAGCCTCTCCAGAAGCCCTGACAGTCCTGGTTAAGCAACACACTGCAGGACAGACCTAGCTGCAAATCACCAGCTAACTCCCCGGGCAATAGATGAGCAGTTCACAAAAACACAGAAGCATGACAGGAGTCAAGACACTGGCAATAGGAGCAGCACTTCTCTGGCTACAGCCACTGGGACTGTGAAAGCCCTGTCACATCATCGAGCCCAGCCACCCCCAGCACCACCAAGGCCACCCCAACCCATGTCACAAAGAGCCACATCCCCACAGCTTTCAAATTCCTCCAGCATGGGGACAGCCTGTGCAAGGCTGGACAAGCCCTTAAGGAAGGAATTTCCCCTAACACCCATCCTGAGCCTGCCCTGGCCCAGCCTGAGCCCATTTCCCCTGTCCTGTCCCTGTTCCCTCAGCACAGCCCGACCCCCCTGGCTGTCCCCTCCTGGCAGGGAGTTGTGCAGAGCAATCCAAGAGCTCAGACATACTGAGCTGGTCTGTGGAAAGGGCACATCCCTAACTCCCAATGGGAAACAGAAACAGCACGGCAAAAAAAGGAAGTGTGGAAGAAAACTCAGTATCTAGAAATAAACCCATTCAGACAGTTCATCAGGACAGTTCTGGTAATTGCACTGGGGCAGTAAGTTGAGATGAGTGCCAGCAGTGTGAAATCCAAGGAGAGGGAAAACCAGGAAGGATAAACCCCATGAGAGCTACTCCCAGCCTGCTACAGCCCATCCTGTTCTTCCAGATACTTTCACTTGGCAGAGAGATCTTCAAATCACTGCAGGTAACTCTGAACAACATCAATCACACAGGAGGGGTTGAAAGATCAGTACACTGAACAGAAAATGCCATAAAAATTGGTATACTGTGGAAGTACCAGTCTTGGAAACAATCCCTGAAGCCACATGAAACACTGATGAAAAGTGATTATTTCATGTTTTCTGATAATACTGGAGAAAGCAGCCAATGAGGTGAGCAAACATCATATTTAAAAGAGGATGATGAACACCTGATCTTGACACGTAACTATAAATTTCAAGGCTGACTGCCATAAGATGTCAGAAGTAAAAATGGTTGCAAGATGAGATTATGGATAATTTTGAAATGTAGTAAGAGCATTTGGGTACACTATTCCTAGGATGTTTGAGGGAAGTAATAAAAGTGTGGAAAAAGAACAATGAAGCAAAGAACGTCTCAAGCCAAGCCTTGAGCCTTGTCACCATCACCAGTACAGTCTTTTTTGATAATCTATTTTTCAAACTGTTTTCTGTGCCAATGTGCTCCTCGATCTCTGTGTAAATGCAGAGGCAAGCACACACACCTGCAAGCAAACTGCACACCAGACTAGCCAGAGAGCTGGGATGAGAGGTGTAGGGTCAGGTTTCTGCAGAGACAGAGGGCCTGGGAGACAGGTACTAGACACCTGAACTGGGATTTTTCCTGAGCACCAATAAGGAGAAACAGGATGGAGCAGTTCCTGTCATGCGTGTCACCGTGGGCTGCTTGAAATCACCATGCTTCCACAGCTAACCTGTCTGTGCCTGTGTCAGCAGCCATGCAGCTCCTGCAGGCAGAGCTTCCACAGCTAACCTGTCTGTGCCTGTGTCAGCAGCCATGCAGCACCTGCAGGCAGAGCTTCCACAGCTAACCTGTCTGTGCCTGTGTCAGCAGCCATGCAGCACCTGCAGGCAGAGCTTCCACAGCTAACCTGTCTGTGCCTGTGTCAGCAGCCATGCAGCTCCCTGCAGGCAGAGCCTCCACAGCTAACCTGTCTGTGCCTGTGTCAGCAGCCATGCAGCACCTGCAGGCAGAGCCTCCACAGCTAACCTGTCTGTGCCTGTGTCAGCAGCCATGCAGCTCCCTGCAGGCAGAGCTTCCACAGCTAACCTGTCTGTGCCTGTGTCAGCAGCCATGCAGCTCCCTGCAGGCAGAGCTTCCACAGCTAACCTGTCTGTGCCTGTGTCAGCAGCCATGCAGCACCTGCAGGCAGAGCTTCCACAGCTAACCTGTCTGTCTGTGCCTGTGTCAGCAGCCATGCAGCTCCTGCAGGCAGAGCCTCCACAGCTAACCTGTCTGTGCCTGTGTCAGCAGCCATGCAGCACCTGCAGCAGCACCTGCAGGCAGAGCAGCACAGGCCTCTCCCCTCTGCTGCCCAGCAGGAGCCTCTCCCCAGCCGTGTGGAGCTGCCAGGGCACCACAATCACTGCTGGCTCCCCAGGGCACAGGGGGCTGACAAGGGAAGGCTGGGGCTGCTGCAGACCCGGTATTTTGAGAGCAGCTCTGTAAGGAATGAAGAGAACTCCAAACTCCATCCCTGGCTGGCAGGCAGAGGGTGAGCAGCCCCTGCAGCCTCCCAGCAGTGCTGGAGAGCAGCAGCAGCCAGCCCTGCTCCTGCACTGCTGCAGGGAATGTGTGCCAGCTGTCACACCTGAGAGCAAGGACAGGACGGGGCTGTGCCTCAATCCCAACCCCCTCTGCACCCTCAGCATCCTTACATCACTCTGGCACATCCCAAGGACTCAGCTCTTTCAGGAAATGGGTCTGTGCCTCAATCCCAACCCCCTCTGCACCCTCAGCATCCTTACATCACTCTGGCACATCCCAAGGACTCAGCTCTTTCAGGAAGCCCTCGCATGAGCCAATAAAAATGTTAAAAGGCTTCACATACTCCCTTCTTAATGCCCTCCCAGTGGTCAAGGAATGCTATCAAAATTACAGTATGGCACTAGTTTTTTCCACCAACTGGAAACAAAACAGATCCATTGTCAAAGCCTGTCAGGAGCTGGCAGCTCTCTAAGTGCCAGCTTGCTTGGAGAACTGGTGCTTATCTTTTACTACCTCAGCAAGTTTCTTTCCAGTCATAACAGAGGCTGAAAAAAATCAAGCCCCAGCATCCCAGAATCCAAACACTCGGTCTGTTAGCATTTTTTCTCCAACAATGCTGCACTCTGTCCCCTTGAAGAAATGTAAATCCAGAGGTACAAAGCTGCCTTCAAATGAAAAATGATTCAAGCAACTGAGACTCCCCCTAGAAGTGAGAAGACAGCAAAGAGATAAAGATGCAGCAGACCTGGCATTTCACCTCCTGTCTGAGCTCAGGTCCTCATGAATCACAGCTCTTTTCTTCACATTGCATAGTTCCAGTAAGATTGAGAGCATCTGTAAGCCTGAGCACTGAAATCCAACTGTAACATCCAGCCATCAGCAGCTGAGAAGTGCCAATCCAAATAACAGATCTTTCATAGAAAAAAGAGAACCAAACTAATGGGAATGTGCTGCCTGAATTAATTTCCTGAACTTCCAGTATCCAGTGAAGAACAGCAAGACTGGACTCAGGTGCACACTGTCACCAATTCTGCTCCCTGAGCTGTGCTGCTGCCCTGACACCCAGGGCCACAGGAACTCCACCCATCACACCATCCCAGTCTGCACACCACTGCAAGGGGAACTGCACAGGGAGAAATGCCAGGCAGAAAAACAAGCATTATTCAACATGGCAACCACTGCACACACAGCCACACTGACACATGAGGCATGTGCCCAGAGATAAGCCAGAAATGAACATCTTGATCTCAGCAGTCACCCAAGTGGGGCAGAACATGGAAAGTGCAGCAGGGGAAAGTCCAGCAGCTGAGTCACAAATGAGTGAGCAACACATGAGCCACAGAGCAACGATCAGCCACAAGGTCACTGATGGCTATCAGGAACTGGAACGTCACCTCCAGCCACCCCAAAAGTCCCCCTCAACACTTCAGAATCCATGGGACAGGTGCACAGCACTTCAGAATCCATGGGACAGGTGCACAATCCCTGTGCCTGCCATCAGGGCAGGGCAGCATCATCAGCACTGGGACAAGTTTCCAGATGACCAACAGGGTAGAGCAGGGCTGCAGGAACAGCACAGTGCTCTCCCACTGCAGCCTGCCATGTTCTCTGGGCAAGGGTAAAGGCACCTGAGCAGAGATTTAAGCTCATTCTCCCATTTTCTCCCTTGTGCTCCAAGTGCCAGGTCTCGTGTTCTCAGTCTCCTGTGCTGGGGAGAGCAGCAGCCCCCAGGGAGAGCAGCAGCAGCACACAATGAGAGCAGCAGCACCCAGGAAGAGCAGCAGCACCCAGGGAAAATGCAGCAGCACCCAGGGAGAGCAGCAGCAGCCCCCAGGGAGAGCAGCAGCAGCACCCAGGGAGAGCAGCAGCAGCACCCAGGGAGAGCAGCAGCAGCCCCCAGGGAGAGCAGCAGCAGCCCCAGGGAGAGCAGCAGCACCCAGGGAGAGCAGCAGCACCCAGGGAGAGCAGCAGCCCCCAGGGAGAGCAGCAGCAGCACACAATGAGAGCAGCAGCCCCCAGGGAGGGCAGCAGCACCCAGGGAGAGCAGCAGCAGCCCCCAGGGAGAGCAGCAGCAGCACACAATGAGAGCAGCAGCCCCCAGGGAGAGCAGCAGCACCCAGGGAGAGCAGCAGCAGCACCCAGGGAGAGCAGCAGCAGCACCCAGGGAGAGCAGCAGCAGCCCCAGGGAGAGCAGCAGCCCCCAGGGAGAGCAGCAGCACCCAGGGAGAGCAGCAGCAGCCCCCAGGGAGAGCAGCAGCAGCACACAATGAGAGCAGCAGCCCCCAGGGAGGGCAGCAGCAGCACACAATGAGAGCAGCAGCACCCAGGGAGAGCAGCAGCCCCCAGGGAGAGCAGCAGCAGCCCCAGGGAGAGCAGCAGCACCCAGGGAGAGCAGCAGCAGCCCCCAGGGAGAGCAGCAGCAGCCCCAGGGAGAGCAGCAGCACCCAGGGAGAGCAGCAGCAGCCCCCAGGGAGAGCAGCAGCACCCAGGGAGAGCAGCAGCAGCACCCAGGGAGAGCAGCAGCAGCCCCAGGGAGAGCAGCAGCACCCAGGGAGAGCAGCAGCAGCACCCAGGGAGAGCAGCAGCAGCCCCAGGGAGAGCAGCAGCCCCCAGGGAGAGCAGCAGCAGCCCCCAGGGAGAGCAGCAGCACCCAGGGAGAGCAGCAGCAGCCCCCAGGGAGAGCAGCAGCAGCACACAATGAGAGCAGCAGCAGCCCCCAGGGAGAGCAGCAGCAGCCCCCAGGGAGAGCAGCAGCAGCACACAATGAGAGCAGCAGCACCCAGGGAGAGCAGCAGCAGCACCCAGGGAGAGCAGCAGCAGCACCCAGGGAGAGCAGCAGCAGCACCCAGGGAGAGCAGCAGCAGCACCCAGGGAGAGCAGCAGCAGCACCCAGGGAGAGCAGCAGCAGCCCCCAGGGAGAGCAGCAGCAGCACACAATGAGAGCAGCAGCCCCCAGGGAGGGCAGCAGCAGCACACAATGAGAGCAGCAGCACCCAGGGAGAGCAGCAGCCCCCAGGGAGAGCAGCAGCAGCCCCCAGGGAGAGCAGCAGCCCCCAGGGAGAGCAGCAGCAGCCCCCAGGGAGAGCAGCAGCAGCCCCCAGGGAGAGCAGCAGCAGCCCCCAGGGAGAGCAGCAGCAGCCCCCAGGGAGAGCAGCAGCAGCCCCCAGGGAGAGCAGCAGCAGCCCCCAGGGAGAGCAGCAGCACCCAGGGAGAGCAGCAGCAGCCCCAGGGAGAGCAGCAGCACCCAGGGAGAGCAGCAGCACCCAGGGAGAGCAGCAGCAGCACCCAGGGAGAGCAGCAGCAGCCCCAGGGAGAGCAGCAGCAGCACACAATGAGAGCAGCAGCAGCACCCAGGGAGAGCAGCAGCAGCCCCAGGGAGAGCAGCAGCAGCACACAATGAGAGCAGCAGCCCCCAGGCTGGACCTCGAAAGCAGCTACACAAGAGGCAGCCAAGCCCAGCCAGGCCTGTTGGGCCTCTGTCCTCTTCACACTCACACACACCCCAAAAAGGGAACCTGGTTGTGCTCACACAGGCGTGACACAGATTCCTTCTTACTAAAGTATACTATAAAAGCGTCAACAAAGTACTTCTTATAAAGTCTTGACTTACCCAGTCACACAGTGTTTTCCTCCCCAGAAAAGGTACAGACAGAAACTTGGTCAACAGACAGCCATCATACACAGCAAAGCCAAGGACATCATCTGGGAAGGGCTGAGCCTCTCCTACTCACATCAGCTTGCCAAGCCAAACACCACAAGGCTGGGCTGAAAACAAAGATTCTGCTGCAGCAGTGCACAACTTTTCCTACAGTTACACGTCATCCATTTAGTCTCCAGGGACAGCAGGTATGAAGCTCTCAGTTTCAGGGTCACCACTAGCCAGCTTCAGGAGCCTAAACCTGATCTGCTGATGTGGTGCTGCAATCTTGCTCCATTAGGAAGTTTCTATTCCAGGAGATGCAGCACATAATTCTCTGGACAACCCAAGAAAATTAAGTTAGCATACATGCTGCCTGCAAGAAGGAAATGAAGTGTTACAGCAGCACAGCAGAAACAGAGGTTGGTTTTTCAGGAACAGCAACCAAAGAAGAGCCAGATGAGCACAGGCTGGGAGACCCCACCAGCCCTGTGACCACCCTGCCCTCATGCTGTGGGCAGCCCTGTGCTTCAGCCACGGGACAAGACACCCTGTAAAGCCTCACCTGTGTGCTGGTCAGGACAGCAGCCAGGGATGTAGGCACAATTCCAGAGCCAGATTCAGCTCTGGGAGGAAAGCAGCACAGTCCACAACACTGCAGGAACCACAGGTACTGCCCCATGTTCCACAAAACATGGAATCTGGGGAACATAAGCATTTTCTATCTTGGTAAAAAGGGATCCTTGTCAAAAGTATCACAGAAGCATTTGATTTTAATAAAACTACTCTGAACTTTTGCAGGAATTACACTCTTTGCACTACAGAAGCCCCTAGTTTATAAGAAGAATTACAAGCAATGAACTCAACACTCAGTCCTTTTATACATCTGAGATTTAAGCAGAACAGAATACAGAAAAGCCAGCTGGAAGGGACCTCCGCTGATTCCCTGGTTCCACACTGCTCAACCCAATCAGGGCTGGCCCATGTCACAGCATGTCAGGCATTGTCCAAATGCCTCAAACATGGACAAGCCTGGGGCAGGTGTGACCCTCTCAGTAAGGAAATGCTCTTTCTTGTCCAGCCTGAGCCTCCCCAGATGTAGCTGGGAGCCATTCCCTGGTGTCCTGGCCCTGGATCCCAGGGAGAAGACCTGTAGTGGGATCTTCTCCTCTCAAGAACATGTGTTGTGTGTGACAGTCCCAGGATGGGGTGCTGTGACAGCCCCGGGACGGGGTGCTGTGCCATCCCACCTAGACGAGGTTTGTCCTCTCGATGCCAGGGCACATGCTCGCCCCAGCCAAGATGCTGCCGACCAGCACCCTGGTCCCTTTGGTCCCTTTCTGCAGGGCTGTGCTCCCCTCTCCGTTCAGTCCTGTTCCCAGCACCATTTCCCCTTGTGAACCAATGCATTTCCACCAGTGGATATGGTTCAGTCAGGCGGCTGAAGCTAAAACAGACCGCTGCCTTCAGCAGCTCCTGCTCGGCCGCTCGGCAGGAGGGCGATGCCCAGGGCCCCGGTCCCGGTCCCGGTCCCGTTCAGGATCCCGGTCCCGTTCAGGATCCCGGTCCCGGTCCCGGTCCCGTTCAGGATCCCCTCCCCGAGCCCGGCACAGCCCCGAGGGTGCGGCCGTCTCGGGGCGTGGCCAGAGCGGGCCGCAGCCAATGGGAGCCGCCGGCGGTGATGTAACGCTCCGCGCCGCCTGCCATTGGTTGGAGAGGCCGCCCCGCGGGCCCCGCCCGGCCCCGCCCGCGGTGCCCCGGGACCGGTTCTTGTACCGGTTCTTGTCCCGGTTCTGGTCCCGGTTCCGCACGGGCCTCGGGCCGCTAGGGAGGGCCTGAGGCCGCCTCCCCCGAATCGGGAGCAGGCGGGCAGGGCGTGCGGGGACGGCGCGGCCCGCGCAGGCCGTCCTGACGCCGCACGGCCGCTCCGGGCCCGGCGGCGCGGGCACCGTCCCGCCGGAATGTTCTCGGTTCGGTAAGCACGCACCGACATCCCCGGCTCACAGCCAGCCCGCTCCTCCCTGCTCGCGGGCTCTCTGTGCTCTGTCTGCACAGCCCCACCTCTGCTGCAGCGAGTGCATCACTCACAGATGGTAAAACAATCTTAAAAAAAAAAAAAAACATAAAGCGAGGCCATTACATTTCAAAACCTCCACCGGAGCACGGGACTCAGAGCAAGCAGGAAAGAATGTCACACACAGGGAGTAGCACAGGCAGAACATACTGTCTCACTTAGCAAGCATGTGCGTGCCCCCATTCCTCTCCAGATGATCGTGTCCCATTGTTCCCACAGTGCCACCTCACCCAGCACTCAGACACTGCCCTAAGAAAAGATCGGGACTGCATCACTGGGGAAAGGTCGGCAAATGCTTTTTCCAGGGAGTAACACCATCTCCCTGTCAGAGATAGAGAGTTCACACACTGCACTGACAGGAATAACCAGTGCAGACTGAGCTGTCACACCTCCCCAGGAAAAAGGGCATTATTCTGCTCTGGGACACTCAGAAAGCAAAGCTGTTATTCCAAATAAATTTCAGGTTAGGACAGCTGCAGTGCCAGAGTTTACTCCGGAAAGCAGATCAGCCCAAATGATTACGACAGCAAAGAGAGTCTGATGTCATGCAGTTCAGGAAACAAAAGCCTCTCCACAAACTGGGGGCCAACAGAGCCACAACCTCACAGGTGAAATCCAAAGACACACCAGGATTTCACTGCAGGGTCAGCTGCAGCTGAGGCCACTCCCAGTCGGACTGTGCAGCTTCACTGAGTGAAGGCTTCAGCAGCAACAGCCCCGAGCTCACCCCGACCACTCCACAATGCTCTGCAGCCCCAATGCCCATCCCTCAACCTGCGGTGGTGCAGCAGAGCTGACCTCTACAGAAGCAACCTGAAACCATAACACAATAATTTAGCCACGTCAAAATTTCAATTTATTTCATTTGTCTGCCGAGAGGGAACTGAAATCCAAAGAAAATACCTAAATATTACTTGTAGTGAGTGTAGGAGAATACAGAAAACCCTGCATCTCTTTGTCTCAAAATGATCAGTACTAAATAAAGCACACTGAAAATATGACACAAACAAAACAGCTTTGTTCTCCAGTATGTGCCCTGTCAGTGCAGAGCAAGAGATAAAGCACTTCAGGTATGGAATACACTGTGAAGGACAGAGCCAGAGCTTCACACTTCTTTAGAAAAAGGGAGAAAGGAAACCTTTTTTCTAATATTAAAGCTACATTTGTAACCATTCTGCAGAGCCTCACCAGAAAAGGGACATTCTGACCTCATCACGCCAGCGTTTGGCTCACACTAAACCAAACGGTGACAGCTCTCAGCAAGCAAAGGTGAAGAACTGCAGGGAATCCCTGACCTTATTTTGACCTCCAAATTTCCATCAGAACAATTGACCGTCTCTCCATCAGCGCCCGTTTTGCAGCGGTGGAGCCGGAGGAGCACGGCCCCATCAGCGGCTGTGCCGCAGCGCCGGAGCCTGCCCAGCCAGGGCAGGGCGCCGAGCCAGCACCGAGCACAAACCAGCTTGTGCCGACAGCCCCCAGCACCAAAAACACCGCCGAGAATCTGCACTAAAAGGGTCTGTTCCAAACGAGAGCCAGTCTGCTTGTGCTTTACACTGCCAGCTCACGCGCTGAGCAATGGGTGCGGGTGGGACAGAAACAAGCCCGTGCGAGCTGACTGTGCTTGATCCCGATTGCAGATGACAAAGCAAAGCAAAAGCGAGGATTCAAAAGCCGATGAGCCCGGGTAACCGGCTCAAGTAACTGGCCACCTCGGCAGCAGGTACCATCTACGCTCCCCAGAAAACACCGAGAACTATCCGCTCTCTGATTTTCGCCGTTCCCAGGGAGAAAGATCAATGAAACGCAATGCACACCGAGAAGGCCGGAGCCACTCCCAGCTCCCCAGCAGCAACAGCTGGCCGTCACAGCGGCCTGCGGCAGGGGCACACACCGCCGCCTGCGCTCCGGCCGAGCCGCTCCGGGCCCGAGCAACCCTTCTGAACGGACCCCCCGCGGGCCCGGCTGTCCGGGGACCGGGGGCAGGAGCGCCAGGGATGGGGGGAGGCGGGAGAAGCGGCCGCGCGGGCCCCGCCCGGGCCCCTCCGCAGTCAGCTCCGGGAACCGGCCCCCGGCACTGACCTCCTCGCGCCGCTTCTGCCAGCGGCCGCACGGCGACTCCTCCAAGATCTCGGACTCGTCCTCGCTCTCCTCCTCCTCCTCCTCTGGGGGCGCCGCGGAAGTCACCGGCGCAGACACCGAGGTCATCCCCGGGCCAGACGAGGCGGGTTCCGGCTTGGGGTCGGAGCCGCTGCTGGGCACCTGCTTGGACTCGCCCTCCGACATGCTGCGGTCGCACACCCTGCGGGACAGGCGCGGTCCTTGAGGCGCGGTGCAGCGCCAGGCCGAACCGGGCCCGCCGGCCGGACCGGGCCGCGCCCCCCGGGCCTGTCAGCCGAGGCCGCGCCTCGGGCCTGCCAGCGGCGCCCGATCCAGCCGGTCCCGGGGCGAGGCGGGGGGCGAGGGGTGGGAGCCGCGCACTTACCGGGCCCGCGATAGCTCCCGGTCCCGAGCACGTCCCCGCCGCAACCGCCGCGCTGCGTAACGCGCCGTGCGGGGCGGGGCCTCTGCCGCAGCCAATCAGCGCCGCGAGCGGCGCGTCAGCACCCGCCAATGGCCGGCGGGCGGGGCTGCGCCGTGCCTCACGCGATAGGGGGCGCCCTGCGCGAAGGGCCGTGAGGGAGCGTGAATAGGGCGGGGCAGCTCCCTGCAGCAGCCAATAAGATAGCGGGAGTGGACCCTAAGGGTCGCTGATTGGTCGGTGGGCGTGACTCAGCCTATATAAGGCGCTGTCTGCGCGAGGGCCCCTCATGTAGAGGGGCAGGGCGATAATTGTGGTAGTTGTGAGTGTGCGTGGCTTTATCTGTGCGAGCGGGCGCCCGCGGCACCGGCTGCCGGCGGCATCGCCGGCTCCAAGTCCGCTGTTCTCCCGGAGGAGCCTCAGGGCAGGTCGAAGCCACCGGTGGGCCGTGTAGGTAGTCCCGGGGCGGAGCGGGCCGCGGTGCCGCTCTAGCCGCGCCTCTATGGTCGGCGCTTCCGGCCGCCGAGCTTCCGGCCGCGCGACTTCCGGTCGCCGCCCGCCGGTGCGAGGTCCCGCCACCCCCGCAGTCCGCCCGCGCCCCCGGTCCGGTCGCCGCCGACCGAGGCCGCCGCGGCCGCAATGGGCGCCTATTTGTCGCAGCCCAACACGGTGAAGAGCTCCGGGGACGGCGCCGGGCTCGGGCCGCGCCCGCTGCACTTCGGGTTCAGCGCCATGCAGGGATGGCGCGTCTCCATGGAGGTGAGGGGGTGAGGCTGGCGGGGCGGCCGCGTCCGCACCGGCGCTCCGGCTCCTGCGCCCACGGGCCCCGGCGGCGCCGCGGGGCGACAGGCCCGGGGCTCTCGGTCACCCCCTCCCTCCCGGGGCCGCCCCAGCCTTTCCCGAATCCTGAGGGCGGCCGCGTGTTCCGGCTCCTGCGGGAGAGTCCCCCCTGCCGTGGGGATCGCGTGCGGCTGCATAAACCCCTGCGGGAAACGAGGGATGCGGGGTAAAAAACGAAGAAAAGGAGCGTTTGGTGCTTGAGGTGAAGCATTAAGTGAAAGCAAGTGGGAAATTCTCAGGGAAAATGACTGGTTTTCTCCCTAAAATGAAGAGTCGGTGTCTTCCTGTGCTTCCTCCCTGTTTTTATTTGCTTATAGGAAAATTTATAGGAAGAATTCTCATGGCTGCTCAGTCTCCTGTTGGCAGTCCTGGCTTTGCTGGGCAGATGAGCTACCCCAGACCACACCTGGCTGAGCACGCAGGTGTTTGCCTGTGCTCCCCCGGTGCAGGAAGCTGCAGAGCTGCTCCTAAAGCTCTTGGGTGCTGTGAGGGCAGTGGGGCTGCTGACCCACTGCTTTGTGAGCTTCCTCTGTGAGTACCAGTGGTGTGCTGGCTTGTTTTCCCTTCTGGTCAGCCAGTAAACAGCTGGATTCAGTAAGGATTAATCCTGGCCCTGCAGGCACTCCAGGTGTATCTCGGTGTTTGGTTTGCAGCTCTGTGGCTGGTTTGGAGAGGATGCCCCGTTCAGGCTCTCAGATGTTGAATTTTTGCTGATATAAGTTGTTAAGCTGTTTTGTCAGACACTTCACCACTCCTTGCAGTGGGACAGCAGTTGTACAGGTGGCACATCAGTGCCTGGGCTGTTCCTCCTTGCTGTGTGTGAAACCCTGGGCTCTGTTTCTCGGGGTGGGAGATGCAGAATTGGTGCTGGTGCTGCTGAGCCTCGCTCAGCACGCAGAGCTGGCTGACAGTGCCTGAGCTGTCCCTGCCATGGCAGGGGCACAGGGACACTGCTGGAGCACTGAGGGTAATCTCCAGGGTGATTAAGGTGCATGTGAGCAGCTAAATGCAGCCACGGCTCTGGCACCCCTTTGCACAGGGCTGGGTGTGCTGGGGAGCCAGGCTGGGAGGAGGGAGAGCAGAGTGCCCAGGTTTGTGGTGTGGGGGCTCCCTCAGCCCTCCACAGCTGGGACAGGGCTCTGACTTTGCTCACCTGGGGCTGTCACTGGTACCTGTGCAGAGGCAAAGCCCCGAGCTGCAGATGTGGCTTCTGTGGCCAGCACCTCTGGGTTCTGTGTGCTGGCAGAGGCAGCACTGAGGCCAGTGTGCCTGGCTTAGCTGAGCTACCCAAGAAACAAGCATATGGCAGCAGCTGAACCTGCTGCAGATGGCTTCTGAGCCTGATGGGGGAAATGTGTGTTTTACACACAGCTGAGCAGTCAGTTTTTCTTGCATTCCAGCACTCTGTGTTTTTCTCTCTATCTTATCTTCGTGTGGGGATTTGTTTTGTTTTGTTTTCCTCATGTTCAGTTGTACTTTTGCTCTTCTGCAAGGCTTGGAGAAAGTCGTCAGCACATGGTTGTGCTCAGTGCTGAGGTTCTGTGTGTGTTGGTGAAGCCAGAGTGTGCACCTGGCAGGACAGGTATTTGGGGTGTAAGGAGCTTTTTGTCACCTTGTACTTGGGCTTTAGGAGCCTTCAAGTGAGGTGGGTGGACAGGGCCCTGAAGAAATACTGTAACTAAGTCCAGACAGGTTGCTTTGGGAGTAAGGAAATGTTTGGGGCAGATGAAGGACTCCAAAGATAAGAATATCAGAAAAAAAAAATTATTAGATACTAGAAGCAACAAAGGAAAGGGTTGAAGTCAGTGTTATGGTCCAGAGGAGTTCTCTGGGCATAGTGGGAGGCACAGGATGTGGTTGGATGGGGCTTTTCCAAGCTCTGTGCTCCTGTTTTGACTGTACCCCCACAGTTTGCAACTTCATTCCTCTCCCAGGCTTAGAGCAAAAGCCCTTGCTTCAAAAACTGCCAGAGTTGGGTTCAAAATAGAAAGATTTTAAATGAACTCAGAGGTTAATTTATTAATTTACTTACTCATTTCAGCTGAATTGGGTGCTTGATGTTTCAGACAGTTTTTCACCACTGTTACAGCAGCCACTCAGGTGAGTGGATGGATAGCAGGGAGAGGATTTTTGGAACCTTCTGGCACACAAGGTGACAGTCAGTGAGAGGACAGTCAGTGCAGCTCCCTGAGCAGGCTCCAGGCTGGGCTGGGTGCTGCCAGGAGCTGGCTCTGCCCTGTCAGCCCTCCCTGCCCTGTGCCTGGGCTGGCTCAGTGAGGGGGCTCAGCAGGGGCTGCACACTCTGGGTTTGATGCCACTGCTGCCTTTCCTCCCCACCACCATTTGCATCTCTTTAATTACACTGCTCTTTGGTCACCTGGGACTTACCCCAGTTATTGTGTGGGGGGTTCACTGTCTCACCAGCTTCTGGGAATGTCAGGAAAATGCTGCTTCTTTGTCCCTGTTTCCATTTGCTCCCTCCAGTGAAGGCTGGGAAATTTCCTGCATTCTCATCTGGTCATTATTGGTTTTGACTCAGATGGTCAGAAGCTCTTTTCATGCCAGTGCCAGCAGGGCCATTGCAGAGAGTGCTACATAAACCCAGAACCTCACTGTTCCTGTGTCTTGAGCAAGGAACAAAGTTCTCTTTTTGCAAGATACTGGAACTTTGGAGAGTGAAGAGACTTTGTGAGGAGTCATACATAAAAAAGCAGTGGAGCTCAGTGGTTGCTGGGCTGTGATCTAGTCCTGTGGTGTGTAAATTTGGGATATTGCTGGCAGCATGGATACATCCAGATATTTGAGACTGCTGTCTTGGAGTGAGCACAGAGTTTTGGGGCAGCTGTAGCACGTTCAAGGTGATGAACCACAGAAAAGGTAACATTGCTGAACATACCACAGGATCCATGTTCTTCCTGAGGCAGAAGTGTGGAGTGTGTCAGGTGGTGAGGGCTGCACTTGAGGGAATGTTGGGAGGTTATGTGGGCAGGGAAAGGCCTTAGGAGGAAGGTTCAGCCTGGCCATCTGTTCCAGGCTCTGTGCTGCAGTACCAGGGTGGGTTTGCTTGTCCTTAGGGGAAGGAGCTCAGGCCCTTGGCTGTAGAATCACAGGGTGCTCTTCTCAAAGCTGGCTGTTCCAGAGACCTGTGGATGGCTTGTGGTGTTACCTTGGTGCTTTCTCCAGAGTTGGGAATGGAGCTGGGGAAGGGTCTGGAGCACAGTCTGGTCAGGAGGGGCTGGGGGGAGGTGGGGAAGGTTCATCCTGAGAAAAGGAGGATCAGGGGACCCTCCTCACTGTTTCCAGCTCCTTGGCAGGAGGGTGCAGCCTGGTGGGTCACACCAGTCTCCAGCAAGCAACAGACAGGAGAAGGGGGAACAGTCTCGAGCTGTGCCAGGGCAGGGTCAGGTTCACTTCTGTCCAGTTTCTTCATGGAAAGGTTTGTCCAGCCTGGCACAGCTGCCCAGGCAGGGTGGAGTCCCCATCCCTGGAGGGGTTTGAAAGCCCTGTGAATGTGGTACTTGGGGGCATGGGACAGCTTTGGGCTGGCAGTGGTTGGGCTCAGTGGTCTCAGAGGGCTTCTCCAACCCAAACAAATTTGTGTTTCTGTGGTTTTCTGTGGGTCTAATGCAATCCCTGTCATTCCAGGCCTGTGCTCTCTCTTTCAGGATGCCCACAACTGCATTCCAGAGCTGGACAGTGAAACAGCCATGTTCTCTGTCTACGATGGACACGGAGGTAACTGCACCTGCTTTGCCCTGTCCCCTCTGGGCTGTCTGTGCCTGCTGAGGCATCCCTCTGGGGCTGGGAATTCTGCTCCTTGCTGGGAAGCATTGCCTTTGATAGATTCCATCAGCAGAGCTTCTTAGGGCTCCTGGAAGGGAGGCTGGGGTTTGATCTGAAATTGAAATTAGGTTTGTATTCCATCATTTATGCCTTTTGAGAATTGCTGGTTTTGTGGTGGATTAGCTGAGCAGGAAAGTCACAGAAGAAAAAAGTGGTTTGAAAAATCACCTGAGATTGAGTCTAGGCAGTGCCAGGTGTTCTAGTGGGTGCCCAAGGAAAGGTGTAAATCAAAACAGGCAGATCCATTCCCTGTAAGGGTTCCTTAAACTGGAGATTGCAGCCTTTCCATCTTGGAGACATGCTGGAGTCTTCTGGATGAACTAACTCTTCACAGATTTGTCTAATTGCATTTTAAGAAGATTTCTATGTTTGGTGATTGTTTGCACTGTGCATTTTGCATAGAATCATTTGAAAAAGATGGTTAAATCTGCTGCCTGATAATTTCACTGTAGTATCCATGACACAAGGAATAAGTGAATAATCAACTTTGGTAGTACTTTTCACTTTGACTATTTTGGACTCCATGTCTTTTTCCAGTCACAGGAGTCCTAGGCTTGTCTCTGTGTCTGACTGAATATTGCTATTAAATATTATTGCTAATATTATTATAGAATTTCCTCTGCCAGTATAATATAAGACCTCAAGATTCTGCTGTTAAATCTTGCAAATTATTTTAATTTTGATCATCCTGAGTGATCCCTCATGTTTTACTGACCTCTTTTCCTGCTAATTTATGTTGATGTTGAGCAGCATATCTTTTCAAGGAGCTCTTCCAGTGGCCATCCTCCATTCTGAAAACTGCTCCTCCCTAACCTCCCTGCTTTTCTTGTGGCAGCTTAGCATGGAAAAGATTTATTTGAAAGCTCTTTGAAAATCTGTGTGCAGTAGATGCAGTAAACTGCCTGTTTCCTGCTGTTATAACTGTCCAGTTTGTGACTGTCACTGCTGCCTATATAGCAAGTAACTTCCAAAGGTGTCATCTCAGTCTGAAGAATCTATTTCATCTCCTGAAATTTATTTTTTTTCCTGAACTTCACCTTAGAGGGTGCAGACACCCATGTGGAGCAGTCTTTGAGAACAGGAGGATGGTGGGTTAATGCTGAGGGACAGAGAGTGACAAGGAAATGGGATGTAGGGATCAGGAGCTGCCACCTCAGGAACTGCTGTGAAATAAAGATAAGGGGCATCTACCAAAAATGGGTCAAGAGTGAATAGTATCAAACCATCTGCTCTCCTCTGAGCTCAGTGTGTTGGTTTCTCAGCTGCCAAGGTCTTACTCTGTGTATTTAATTTCAGAGACTTTGGACATTCATGGCATTCCTGTTAGTGTAGGACATGAAGTATTGTTTAGGATTCTTAAATACAATGGGGAAGATTCAAGATAGGCACAGCATGGCAAAGCATTGGCATGAGTTCCTAACTCATATTTTAGTTTTCTAGTGATTGAATCTCTACAGCCCTTCCTAGACAAACCCTATCAGGAAGGATTTGGATATAGTTGAATCTGACTCAGAAGAACAGCTTTTGCCCATTCCCTGTTATGGTGTGATTTTATTGATGTGTTTGTTCTTCACTTGGAAGCAATTTCTCAGCTCTCTCCAATGTAAGTTTTTGGGTGGGAACCTTGGTAAGCATTATTAGCTGGCAGTGCAAAAACTGAATTCAGCTTCTCTCATATACCTTAGTCATCTCTCTGCCTGAAATTCTCCAGTAACTTCCTGTTCCAGATAGGCTGGGAAAAGTTTTTATTACTGTGTTATTTGAAAAAGGGTGAGTTTGGGGGTTTCTTTATGTATTATCATTTTCCTTATCATTCATCAGTTTTTCTCTTATGTTTCCCTCTTGTGGACAAGCCTTCCAGTGTTTGAAATATGCTGCTGGGCCAGTTTTTTGCCTTCCCCATCTGCTTTTCTATGTGCTCTGACCTCCTTTCCTCCAGATTCTGGAGTGTATTTGGGCACTCTGCCCCTCGAGTGGGGAGCAGGGAGTGTTTGATCAGTCTCTACTGCTGTCTACTTGTGCTTTAATTTTTCTTTTAACAATGTGTCTTCATTGGCACATATATCACTTTGCTCATCTGTCTTGAGGTTTGCTTCTCTCCCTTTGCTATTTGCCTTTTCACTATTAAAAAAAATACTGTGATTGTTTTAAACTTCTCTGGACTCGAGGGTTTCCTGTTACTCTTCCAGTCCATTCCCTGGTTCCACAGGAGGTGGGCCAGTGGCTGGTGGTGCTTTTTGCCCCCTGGGGTTAAACCACAACAGTCCTTTCTTGGCACCCACCATGGGCTGGAAGGCTTGGAGCTGGTAATGGATGGAGCAGAGCATGGCAGAGGGGATCTGTATCTAACAGCTGCAGGCCACAGTGCTGGTTCAGGTGTTCCCAAGGCCAGTTCACCTGAGCCACAGGAGCCCACGTGGCTCTGGTTGTGCAGGCAGGCTCTGGTGTGCTGTGCCCAGCCACCCACACTGCTGCTTCTTTGTACTGTGACAGGTCCAGCTCAGCCTCAGGATGTTTCTGGACCCTGCAATGGGACCCTCCACCTGCCTGCAGGTTGCCCTGCACCTCTCCATCTTTCTGTACAGTCATTTCATTTGTTTCTCAGTTTCTGGCTCTAATTTTTCTTCTTTGTGAGGTGTGAGCCATGTTCCTGTGTCCTACATTTTGCTCATTCAAAAACCTCAATGACTAGTCTGATCCCTTACAACTCACACTACTTTCTTGGCCCTATTCAAGATAAACTACAGAAACTCATCATCTCTCTCTCTTTACTGTTCCTTCTCTCTTAATAGCACGTTCAGAATCTAAACAAATGCCTCCCATGCCCTATTCCATACCTGACACCATTACATACCAAGCTTTTAAAAATCTTCCAGCTGCTCTAGGATGGGCCTTTGACTTGAGCTGTCCCTCAATACTGGTTATCCCATTTATCTTGCTGTGCTCTTTCCTGTGCCAAGTGGCCACCCTGTCTCCAGAGAGGTTCATCTCTGGGATCTCACTGCCATTGGTCTGGAAAACACAGTAGAAGACAGAACACTTTTTATTGCTCAGTTCATGTTGGTAATGCTCCAATAGAACCTGCAGTGAGCAAAAGCTTCCCTTTCCTTCTGCTTTCACTGACATGTGAAATTAAAGATTTCCAGATTGGCTGGACCTAAAGAGTCAGCCTAAATGTCACTGTGGGCCTAAGTTCCCTCTCAGGAAGTTCACAGCATTGGCCAGACCTGGTGATTTGAAGCTCTGAGGTTTTCCAGGGCCATCTGCCCATCCTATGGGAAGGTGTGAGCAGGATCCCCCCACTCAGCTGCTGTGTCACTGTTCTGTGTCTGGAGCAGCTCTGCTTGTGTCCCAGGGTTTACCTCAGAAATTCCATTGCTCAAGAGCAGGTTCTGACTGGAAGGATCAGTGTGTTTAAAGAGTTTCTGTTCTTTTCCAGGAGAAGAAGTTGCCCTGTACTGTGCCAAGTACCTTCCTGAGATCATCAAAGACCAGAAGGCCTACAAGGAAGGCAAATTGCAGAAGGTAAGAAGCCACCTCTGCCCTCTGAGCTCCAGCACAGAGGAAAGCCCTGGTGTCAGTGCCAGCTGGGTGTGAGCTGTCCAGGCAGGTGATGGGGTCTCCATTCTTGGAGCTGTCCAGAGCCTGTTTGCCATAGTCCTGGCAGCTGACTCGGGGTGTCCCTGCTGGAGCAGGGGGATCAGGAGGACCCTGCAGGTCCCTGCCTGCTGCAGCCATGCTCTGGTTAGTGACAGTGCAAGCTGGAAGAGCCTGGATTGCACAGTGTGGCAGGCTGGCAACCTGCAGGGCAGGGGCTGCTGCCCACTCGTGTCTGTGTTCACACACAGGCCCTGGAGGATGCATTCTTGGCCATTGATGCCAAGCTCACCACAGAGGAGGTGATTAAGGAGCTCTCCCAGATGGCTGGGCGGCCACAGGACGATGAAGATGAGAAGGAGAAGGTTGCTGATGAAGATGATGGTAAGTCAGAGTCTACTGGACAGACAGGGCTGTAGAGCAGCAGGGTCACATCTCCCTGGGCACAAGGTTTTCTGTCCCAGTTTCTCAGTTAAATTGTGGCTGAGTGGAGCTACTGCCCCTTGGCATTGTCCATGGCTTTGTGCTGGTGCTGGGGGAACCCTTAGATTTGTGAGCTGAATGCTTTGGATAACAAAGCAGCCTGTCACCATCTCCTAGAGCCTCCTCCATGGGCTGCAGGGTTCCACACTGTCACTGTCAGACTAGGAATGGTGAATGATACAGCAACACCTGCTTCCTTCTGGGGCAGAAAAGAAGTGATTCTCTAAAAAGCAGCTGCACTTTCATAGATTAAATTGTGGAACACAGGATAGAAAAAGCTCATTGGTCCAAGAAAGCCTTTTGAAAACATGCTTTTACCAAAACATCACATAGCTCACACACTGTTCTGTGATCAACACCAGGTGCCAATCTCTGCTATTAATTCCTTCTGTTCTCTTTGAGCAGCTTGGGAAAATGCAAGCTGCATCCTTCCCTGAATCTTCACCAGTATCCACACCATGATATGTCAGGAACTCTGAGCTGGTCTCAGTTGTGGAAGGGAAATGATGTGCTGTGCTCAGCTCTCCCTGACTGGTGGCAGGGAGAAAGGATTGAAGCAGATCCTGGTTTTCAGCAATTCTTCTTCCCACAAAGAATCAAGTGTTCCACCAGCAAGTGGCTGCCCAGGAGGTGTTTCCTGGGGTGAAATCCTGTGCTGCTCTCCCCAAGTGCCTTGTGACCAGCCTTGAGGCAGATGCAAGGTCATCATGTCACCTTGAACAATGTGTCCATCTGGAAACAATGAATTTGTTGTTTCTTTTTCTCCAGCTGATGGGGGTGGGTAGTTGGTTTTTGTTTTGTTTTTTTTTTTTTTTTTTGTTCTATATTTTCAGGAGCATTTGGGCTATCTGTATTTGTTTTCCTTTTGGGATTTAACAGCAAAGCAAACAATAAGCAGGAGGGTGGCAGCAGGGAAGCAGTGGTCTTTGGCCATGGTCATGGGGGAGAGTCATCCCACTTTCTGTCCAGTCCCACTTGGGAGATGGCCAAAGCTGTGCTCTCACCTGTTGTACCTGTCCAGATGGCAGCTGGTGGGGATCCCTGGGGTGTTTCAAGCCTGTGGAGCAGCTGTTCTTGTTCCCAGCTGCAGCATTAATGACCAGAGCTGCACATGGAAATGGTGACTCTGCTTCCCTGCAGCTCCCAAGGAGCCTGTGCTGTGTCCCCTGCCACACCCTTGCTGTGAACACCCTGTGGTGCTGTCAGGCAGCCAGGGAGCAGCAGGTCTGGGCCGTGGGGCACTGGCAGGCTGTGCTGTGGTCAGAACTGTGGCCTTGCTGCTCCCATCCTGCTCACCTGTGGGAGCTGTGGGAGGGCCCAGGCCTGGCTGTGTGCTCAGAGCCAGCCCGGGCAGCACTGTGGAGCTCTGCCAGCAGCAGCCTCAGCTGGGGCAGCTCACCAGAGAGCCCAGTGTGCTGGGTGTGCTGCTCTCTCATCCTCCCTGTCCTTTCCCCTCCCTCTTCCGTTTGCAGTGGATAATGAGGAAGCTGCTCTTCTGCACGAAGAAGCCACCATGACCATCGAGGAGCTTCTCACACGTTATGGACAAAACTGCAGCAAGAACCTCAAAGCCAAGTCTGTAGCTGCAGCTGGGGATAACGCTGTGGAGGGGACAGGCAAGCAGCATGATGGGGAGTCAAATATGAATGGAGAGGCTGACCCAGGGGAGCTCCCCGGCCACAAGGAGAGGAAGAACGGGAAGCCAGACGAAGAAATCACGGGTATTTCCTCCACCTCAGACAAAGCCAGCGCTGGAGGCAACAGCCCTGCTCTGCAGAAGCCTGAACTGGGCAAAGGTGACGAGGCCGTCACCTCTTCTACTGGGGAGGCCGGGCCCTCCTGCTCCTCCACGGGAAAGCCCCAGCGCACAACCAAATCCAAATTTTTTGAGGACAGTGAGGATGAGTCAGATGAGGTTGAGGAAGAGGAGGAAGACAGTGAGGTAGGAAACAGCACTGGAACAGAGTGGCCTTCTGGCTGGGCAGAATGCATTGCTTATGGTGGTACTTGAGGCGAGTCTCTGGCTCATCTAGGTGTGCTCCTAGGAGCAGGTGTTTCAGGCTGATCCTTTGAGGCCATCCCATAGGAATGTTTGGGATTGTTGAGCTAACCCTGAAGGACACGCCCTCATCCTGCAGCGGCCAGAGCTGATAGCCCTTGGTCCTGCTGCATGCACCATCCCTTCATCCACTGCTGTAGTGATACCAGCTGCTCTCATTGTAGCCATCAAGTGTGGGGGACACAGGGCAGGTCACCTCACAGCTCTGGGGAACTGACCATTGGTCCCCAGGATGGAGGGACCGGTGGAGGACAGCACCGAGTGTCCTGTGTGACTCCTGTGGTTTCTCTTCTTTCTTGTAGGAATGTAGTGAGGATGAGGACGGTTACAGCAGTGAAGAGGCAGAGAATGAAGATGAAGAAGATGACACTGAAGAAGCAGAGGAGGATGAGGATGAAGAGGAGGAAATGTTGTTACCGGGCATGGAGGGGAAAGAGGAGGTGCACACTCTGTTTTTGTGTTCTCTAGTTTAGTGTGGAGCCAGGGGCACTTGGGAGACTTGGCTAGGGGTTGTTCCTGTTCAGGTGGGGATGGAACACCGTGGGCCATGTCCTGGGGCTGAGGGAGCTGCTGACAGCCTGGGTTGGTGCAGAAGCTGAGGCATGGGCATGGATGTGGACAGCAGGTTGGGATTGAAGAGGCTGCTGGGCCTGAGGTTATGGGAGAGCATGGGGTGAGAACAGGAGGGCTCTGCTGGCAGCACTGCTCCAGAGCACAGCATGGCTCCTCACCAGGCCGGGGCTGTGGCTCTTCAGCCCTTGTCAGCACAGTCAGGCAGGCCAGGACCCAGGAGGTTGGGTAAAGGGGACGTGGCTTCCAAGGTGCCAATTTCTCCCTCTGGGGAAATGTCCTGACTTGAAGTGAGGGTGTTGTCAAGCTGGGCTGGGGTTGGAGTTAGTACATTAGAGGGGTGAGTACAGATCATGGAACAGCAGAGAATCCTGCCCCACCATGCTGCCTGAGGCTGGGATGGAGGTGTTGCCTAGCCCTGCCCCTCAGGGAACACCCTCCTGCTGTTTCCCCCTTCCCTCGGGCTGTCTCTGTTCCACGTGCGCTTACGGGGTGCGCTGCAGCACCCCGGGATCTGGGACACTGCGGGGGCTCTGCAGCTGCTGCCAGTCCCCTCGGTGAGCTGAATGAGACAAACCTGACCAGTGGTGTCCCTCGCAGCCCGGCTCGGACAGCGGCACCACGGCCGTGGTGGCTCTGATCAGGGGCAGGCAGCTGATCGTGGCCAACGCCGGCGACTCGCGCTGCGTGGTGTCCGAGGGGGGCAGGGCTGTGGACATGTCCTACGACCACAAGCCAGAGGACGAGGTGGAGCTGGCCCGGATAAAGAACGCTGGGGGCAAGGTCACCATGGACGGCAGGGTGAACGGCGGCCTCAACCTCTCCAGGGCCATCGGTGAGCAGCAGGGGCAGCCCTGCCAGCATCCCTCAGCACAGCTGGGCTGCCAGCACTTAGGGAACAGTTTTTAATTGATGAGTCAAACCTCTTTGCTATTTGTTGGGAGATTTCAGTCTGATTGGAAAAAATGGCTGTGAAATAGTTGGACATCCCTGAAAAGCAGCATCTGACACATCCCAGGCTGTTGTGCCAGCAGCTGAGTTTTCAGAAACCACCACATGTAAACTGTCCCAAAACCAGACTGCTGGATCTGGAACAGGACTTTTCCTGCTTACTGGGTTATTGGGGAATCTTTGTGTGTTGCTTCCTGGGGACCTGGCTTCATGGCAGTGTGAACCCATTTATTTATCTGAGTGTGTATAGAAGGACCCAAACCACTGAAATCATTATCTTAGTGTAAAGATATAAAAAACATCTCTGGGATGGAAGTAATGAGTTTATTATCTAGGGAGACACTGGCATTCCCACCTGCTAGTTTGTGGTAGCCCTGGGAGTCCCTTTGTAGGATGATTCCTGATAAACTGCTAGCCAGAGCTGAGTGCCAGTTTTCTGTGAACTTTGAATCACAAAATGAACCCTGAAGTAGTTTGGGTGGGAAGGGAACTTAAAGCTCAACCAGTTCCAGCCACAGCCAGGGGAAGGGACCTTCACTAGACCAGGTTGTTCCAGGCCCCATCCAGCCTGGTGTTGAACACTTCCAGGGATGGGGACAGCCACAGCCTCTTCAGGTGACAGGTGTGCTGTGTGCTCTTGGCCTGGTGCTGGTTGATCCAGCAGGTGGGAAAGGGGCACTTGGTTTGGAGTAAAGAGAAGCTGAGCTTGCCAAGACCCCTCTTCCCTGGGCTTGCCAGAGCTTAAACCAGGAACCTGCGCTGGTTCCTGTGCATCATGGCCCACAGCCAGATCCCAGCCTGTGGGAGCACTCGCTGATCCCACTGGGAATGCCCACAGGGCAGTGCTGCTCAGCAAACATCCTCCTCCCCACCACAGGGGATCACTTCTACAAGCGGAACAAGAACCTCCCTCCAGAAGAGCAGATGATCTCTGCCTTGCCTGACATCAAAGTGCTGACAATAAACGATGACCACGACTTCATGGTCATTGCCTGTGATGGAATCTGGTGAGTGGTAAGGGAGCCGTTGTGCTGTGGGGCATTGCTGCCCCAGCCTGTCTCCAGAGCTGGGTCTGAGCAAGGCACGTGTGCTGCCTTTGCCTTTCTGACGTCTCTGCTCTGCAGGAATGTGATGAGCAGCCAGGAAGTGGTGGATTTCATCCAGTCCAAGATCACCCAGAAGGATGAGAATGGAGTCCTGCGGCCACTCTCCTCCATTGTAGAAGAGGTAAGAGGAGCTCTGCTGTTCCTGCAGCAACGTGGTGCCTCTGCATCCCATCTTGGTGCCTGGCTCTGCCCTCCCACTCCCTCACAGGGGTTCCCTGAGTGCTCCAGCCAGCGTCCGACCTCGGGGGTGCTGTGCAGCCAAAGGAATTTCTGCCCACATTGATAAATGTGGGGCTGCTGGGGCCACCTCTGCTCCCTGTGGGAACAGCATTTGACTGACTGCTGCAGAGTGTGGCCCGGCAGCCCCTGAGCCTGCCGGGTGCTGGAATGGGCCCAGTGCCTTGGGCTGGTCCCAGCGTGGATCTGTTCCCTCTGCTGACTCCTCCTGTCCCTCCCCAGCTGCTGGATCAGTGCTTGGCTCCAGACACCTCAGGGGATGGCACCGGCTGCGATAACATGACCTGCATCATCATCAGCTTCAAACCCAGAAACACACTCCCCCCTCCTGAGAGCGGGAAGCGGAAACTGGGGGAGGCAGCAGCACCAGCAGAGGAGAACGGTGGGGACAGCACCAAGAAGGCCAAACTGGAGTAGCAGGGCCCGCCTGGGGACTGGGCTGTGCTCACCAGACTCGTTTCTTACCCATGCTGAACTCAAGACTCCAAGTCTTGTCCTTTTTTTAGCCTTAGCAGAGGCCTTGTCTGTCCGTGTCCTGGTTGGGGGGTGGGCGGGTCTGGTTAGAGGGCGTGTCTCACAGTTCATCCGTAACCATTCCAAAGAGGGAGCGAGGCCGAGCGGCGCCGGGAGCGCGAGTCCGTGTCAGCAGCAGGAGGATGTCCCCCATTGTCTCCATGTGGTTGTTGCCATTTCTGTGCCTGTGAAATTTCTGTTTGGAGGGAAGAACTTTTTCACTGTTGCGGTTTTTTTAATCTGCACCCGATTATTTAAGGCCCTTTCTGTTTTTATTTGTGAAACAATCTGGTGGTGGTGCTGCAGGCACGCCGTGTTCAGTTGTACACTTTGAATCAATACTTTTTTCAAACTAAAATATGAGAAAATAAAGCGTGGTCTTGGTCTTCCATTCTTTCCTGGAGGGGTAGGTGAGGAAGTGAACATTTGTCCCTAACCAAACCCTATGGAGATAGGCTGAGACAGCTGGGGACGTTCAGTCTGGAGAAGGATCCAGGGATACCTTAGTCACAGTGCCTGAAGGGGCTCCAAGAAAGCTGGAGGGACAGGACAAGGGGAAAGGGTTTCCCACTGCCAGAGAGCAGTGGGATTAGATGGGAAATGGGGAAGGCATTCTTCTGCAGTGAGGCCCTGGCATAGGTTGCCCAGAGAAACTGTGGCTGCCCCATCCCTGGAAGTGTTCAAGACCAGACTGGACAAAGCCCAGAGTAACCTGGTCTAGTGGAAGATGTCCCTGCTTGTGGCAAGGACAACAATGAGCTTTAATTTCCCTTTCAGCCCAAATCCTTTACTCATTCTGTGACTGCCCAGCTCTGAGCAGCAAACCATCCAAAGCAGCCTTTTCCCCAGGATGCTGCAGTGGAGTGTGAGGATCCCAGTGCCTGACACTACACAACCTGCCTGGCACTGGGTCCCCACCTGCAGCCCAGGGTGTTACTCTATGGTCCCTCCACACTGGCCTTACTGCAGGACAGACCCCTGTGGGGATCAGCACTGGAGCTGCTGCCTGCCCCTAGCCCTGCAGCCTGCTCTCAGGGCAGACCAGCTGGTACAGGCAGGGCAGAGCCACCACAGCCCCTGCCTTGCCTGGGTGGCCTCTTCCTCACACAGGTGCAGAGGAGCTGCCTGTTGTGCACACCAGGGGGCTGCACTGCCAGGGGAGTTTTGCCACAGGAGACAGAGGGACCCTCAGAAAGCAGCTTTATTTCCTAGTGTGCCTCTGGGAAAGGGGTGGACAGGGCTAGTGCAGGGTGCAGCAGTGCTAGGTGCAGCTGGCACCCACCCAGGGCCCGGCTCCCAGGGCGGGGCATGCTGGCAGAGGGGGACTGTCCCCTCCGCCACAGGAGGGGTTAGAGCCTATGTGTGGATCAAGACTCTCCCCTCAGGCCCCCATCACTCCCCAGGGACACCCACGGAGCTGCCCCTATCACTGGTGGCTGCCAGGGAGTCCCCAGAGAGGCTCTGCCCGGACAGGGCACTGCTGAGGCTCTGCTGCCGGGCAGAACGTGGCACGGCTTCAACCGACACCTCCACCTCGATGGTAACGCCTTCCCTGCAGACAGAGAGCAGCCTCAGGGCAGCGGCACAAGGGGACACCGCCCCTGCTTGGCAGGGATGGGCGGCGCCCCAGCCCCCAGCACAGCCACCCTGCTCACCTGTCCGAGGCGTCCTGGCCCTCGCTCAGCATGCTCCCTGCAAGGGCCACAGTGCTGGCTGACTGGCTGTCCTGCTCCGGCCACGCCGGCCCTGGCCGCGCGCTGCGGCTGCTGCCGGGGAGGGAGACAGCGGGGTCTGGAGCTCCATCCTCACCTGCTCTGGGGCTGGGCAGCACTGCCCACAGCTCATTCACTGGGGACACAGAGCACACCGTTCCCGTGGGCTGCTCCCGCCGGGGCGGGGGGCACAGCCCGGGGCCGGCAGCTGCGTGGGCTCACGTTTAGCCAGGTTGTCCAGCTCCACCACGCCGAGGTCTCTGGGCGCGCGGCCGCCCCCGCAGCCCCAGCGGCTCCGGCACAGCGACAGCACCACGGTCCCGTACACGTAGGTGAGCACCAGGGGCACGCCCACACCTGTGGAGGGCCAGTGGTCACTGCCCAGCCCCACCCCCCTGCCTCTGCTCCCAGACATCCCCCACAGGAACAGCCCCACTCCCAAACACGGGCAGTGCCCTCAGCACTCACCCACAGTGAGAGCTGTTATGATAGGGGACACTAAGAGAGAGAGGAGGACGCTGCTGGTGACAGAGAGGCACTGCTGGCACCCGGAGAGGCTGCTTCGCCGGCTCTGGCCCAGCACCTCAAGGACAAGGCAGAAAGGTGAAGAGCTCTACAAAGAGCACAGCCCCAGGGACACAGCCTCTTCCCAGCCTGCCAAAGCTGCAGCTGAAACCACCCAGACCCAGCCATCTCCTCAGGGACAGCCACAGCAGCACTGCTGCCACAGCACAGGTGTACCTGGAAATCCCCCCTGCAACCCCTCCTCCTTTTGCCCACCCTGACCCCGCTCCCCAGGCTGAGCACACCCACACTGGCAGGGGCTGCTGGGGGGCAGCAGAAGGTCCCAGCAAGGAGGGACTGTGAGCTGTCAGGGGTGGCACAGGGATGTGCTGACAGTGGTCAGGAGTGGCACAGAGATGTGCTGTGGGCAGCAGGGAGCACTGTGGGTCTGTCCAGGCCAAGGACCATGGGCTACCAGGCTCAGCAGGGAGCAGGACCACAGGGACTCCAGGACCACCTGCCAGTACCTTCCTACCCATGTAGATGGGGATCCCGATGGTAATGACAGGGACAGCAACACCTGCAGCAAGGGAGATGACCATGGGCGCTCCCAGCACCATGCCCAGTTGCCACAGGATCCTGCGGGTCCGTGACCACGGCCTCTTCCCCCAGAAGGTGCAGCCAGAGGGGCTGTGGGGACACAGCGGGGCTGAGCCAAGGTGTCTGCGAGGGGCAGGCAGAGACCAGCACAGCCTGGCTCTGTGCCAGGGGGCACCCATGGGCTCACTGCAGAGCAGGCTCCCCCACCCTGGACTCCAGCTGCCTCCTACAGGGTGCCAAGAGCTGGCCCCAGCCCTGCCACAGCCAGCAGCACAGACCACCCTGCTCCCCCCAGCTAACCCCAACCCTGGGGCAAGGCCTGGCTGCCCCCATCCCAGCCCCCGTGGCCCTGCACTGACCTCAGAAAGTGCACGTCAGAGATCTCCCGCAGGCAGAGCCAACAGAAGAGGCACCCACAGACCGTGCAGTTCATGCGGTTGCAGCTGCCATCGTTGATCTTCATGATGAAGGCGCTGCAGCGAGGACAGACCTTGATGTCCTCGGCCTCAGCTGGGGGGAGATGAGATGGGATGGGAGAGCAGCACAGAATAGTGTGCATCCATCCCAGCCTGTCCCAGGCTCTTCCCACCCCACAGGTGCCATGGGGGGAGCCGAGGTCCCTATACACATCATGGCCCAACTGGCACAGGGGCTATGAGACTGCAGCAGAGGCAGAGGGAACTCTGGATCCTGGCTCCAGCTGCCCCACAGGCAGGCAGGAGGCACAGAGGCACACAACTGTGCCAAACCCCAGCCCTGCTGCTCCCACCCTGGGCCAGGGCCTCACCATTGCCCAACTCCTCCTGCTGGGCCAGCTGTGCCGTGGGGGTGGCCAGGCTGGGGGCCGGTGCACAGGGGCCATCAGGGTGCCAGGGCTGCCGGCAATGGTAGCAGAACTCAGTGCCACAGCCCTCACGGCCACAGGTGATGCGGGGACATTCGGCACAGCCGTGGGCGAAGACAGCGTAGCTGTGGGGAGAAGGCAGTTGGAGCTGGGGGGAGCAGGGTGCCCCACCCCGGCACAGCCAAGCCAGGCTGTGACAGCCCCGGCCCAGGAGAGCCAGGATACACCTCAGCAGCCCCCCTGCCCAGCATCCACACCCTGGGGCTCAGTGGCTAGCACAGCCAAGGACTCCAGCCTCGGCAGAGCTGTACAGGCCCCGCAGGCAGAGCGGTACCCAGCCCAACACAGGACAAAGTGATGAGGAACCTGGCCTGGGAAGGGCTCGCAGGACACAGGCACACACTGCTGTCGCGGGAGGGGGCCCACGCCCACCCCCGC
This sequence comes from Erithacus rubecula, assembly GCF_903797595.1. NCBI lineage: Eukaryota > Metazoa > Chordata > Aves > Passeriformes > Muscicapidae > Erithacus > Erithacus rubecula. Next base: position 986,354 of record NC_136685.1, on the reverse strand, counting down.
ATTGCCATCTCTGTGCCGGGGCCGGCGGTACCTGCAGTCAGGGGCAGGGCACCAGCGGGTGCCAGGGTCAGCCAGCAGCAGGCGCCGCAGCAGGAACTCCTCGTACTTGTCGCGGAGGGCGGGCTCGGGCAGCAGGCGGTGCACGTCGTTGGGGTGGAGCACGGCGGGGCAGTGCGGGCAGCAGGCGGGCACGCGGCTCTCGCGCACGGCCAGGCGCAGGTACTGCTGCAAGCAGGCCCGGCACGAGCGGTGCGAGCAGCAGCCCAGCCTGGGAAAGGCCTCGGGGGGCTGCGGCAGCAGGCACAGGGGACACTCCTCCAGCCCCTGGCCCCCGCCCAGCGGCAGCACCACACGGGTCTCCTCCGGTTCCTGCGGCTCCGGCGGCGGCTCCGGCGGTGTCTGCCCCCCGGCGGCCCGCGGCTCCCGCCTGAAGCAGCCCAGAAGCCGGCGGGGCCCGGACGCACGCGTGGGCTGCTCCATGGCGGCCGCCGAGGTAGCCACCGGCTGCTGTTGGACTACGGAGGGCAGCGGGGAGGTGCTGGCCCCGGCGCCGCCCCCATGGCCCGGCTCCTACCTGGGCCTCAGCGCAGGTAACAGTGCAACCATCCCCAGCTGCAGCCGGCGCCGCTCAGCCTGCAGAGGAAGCGCTCCTGAGAGCGAGCCCGCGCCCGGGAACAGCCCCTCGGCACAGAGCAGCCCCACACACCCTGCCACGGGAACAGCCCCTCGGCACAGAGCAGCCCCACACACCCTGCCACGGGAACAGCCCCTCGGCACAGAGCAGCCCCACACACCCTGCCACGGGAACAGCCCCTCGGCACAGAGCAGCCCCACACACCCTGCCACGGGAACAGCCCCTCGGCACAGAGCAGCCCCACACACCCTGCCACGGGAACAGCTCCTCGGCACAGAGCAGCCCCACACACCCTGCCACGGGAACAGCCCCTCGGCACAGAGCAGCCCCACACACCCAGACAAGGCTGAAGCACCTTTCACTGGAGTTCAGTTGCCAAGGGATGCAAGACCCAGTTCATTCAGTGACCAGGAGCCAGGTGATTCCAGCAGTGGGTTAAATCCCGTTTTCCTTGCTCACAGCTCGCGAATCCATGGCCACACTGATTCCCTCCCCCGGTCCTTCCCTCCCCTGCCCTCCCTTTCTCAGCAGCACTGCCCACAGCCCACAGCCCGCACAGCATTCCCTGTCAGCGCTGCCAGAGGCACTGCCACGAGAAGGACCCAGTGACACTCAGGGGGGACCGAGCGGTCCGAGCATACCTGCTCTGCTGGGCCGAGCACCGGGCGGCTCTGCATGCCCCGGGACACTGAGGGCAGCTACAGAGCGCGGGGACACGGCGCACAGGCGGCACCGGGAACCATCGCTGGCAGCACGGCACGGCCACGGCCCGACACATCCAGCGGCCCTGCGACCCGCAACGGGCCAGCAGCGACCCGCGGGCGGGCCGAGCCGCCGGGAGAGCACGGCGAGCGATGCGGGCGGGGACCGGGCACAACCCGGGACAGGCTGCGCTGCGCCCCGGCACCGGCCACAGCACGGTGCGACCGGACAGCCCGCGGCCCTCAGGCCCAGCAAAGCCCTGGGTGTCCCCGGTCTGACCGGAGGGACACCGGCAAGGGACTCACCGGGGTCTGCCCTCAGCACCGGCGCTCGGCGGGGCCGCACCCGGTGGGCACCGGGGGAGGAGCCGCAGGCGCCCCTGAAGGGATACAGAGACCGCCAGCGTCCGGCAGCGGCCCCGGTCCCGGTCCCGGCGGTGCCACCACCTCCCGCCAGCCGGAAGGGGCGGAGCCGCGGCTGTCCCGCCCCGCCCGGCTCTGCCGTGCCCCGACTCAGCCCAGCCCCGCGCCCCCGCCGGGCCCGGGCCCGCTCCCCTCATGCCGCGGCCGCCGGTGGGCGGGGCTGGGGCACCGCTGCCTCTGCGCACGCGCCCGCTCCGCTTCCGGGTCGCGCGGCCGCTTCCGGCACAGCCCCCGCGCGCCCGGGGGAAGCGGAAGCGGAAGTGTCCGGTCGAGGCGGGGCGGCGGCGGCCGCCCCGGGCTGGCGGGGGCGGCTGGCGGGCCGCGGGCGGGCGGGCGGCGGGGCCGGGCCGGCGCCGGGGCCCGCCACGATGCCCCGGCGGAAGCAGAGCCACCCGCAGCCGGTGAAGGGTGAGTGCGCGGCGGGCCCGGGGGGCGGCGGCGGCCCGGCGGGGACCCGCGGCGCTCGGAGCGCCGCAGCGGACGCCGAGGATGGCACCGAGGAGACGGCGAGAGCGGCGGTGGTGCTGCCCGGGGAGCTGCTGCTAGGCCGCGGCCCGGCCTCCGAGAAGGGCCCGCCAGGTGCGTGCGGCCCCGCGGGGACGCCGCCCCGCTCCGGGAGCCCCGCCGGCGGGGACGCGGCCCGCCCGGCCCGCTCCGGGCCCGCCTTCGGCGCAGCCGGCGGGGGCCGCCCTGCCGCGGGCGCTCCCGGCGCGGGCTCCGGCCGAGCTTCCTCTCCCGGGAGAGGCCCGGCCTCTGACGGGGCCGCTGCTGGGTTCTGCCCCGGCACCGATCCCCGAGTGCTCCCGCCCGCGGGTCCCGGTGCGAGGTGTCCCCGCGGTGGGTTTGGGGCCGGCTCCCGCAGCCGCCGCGGCGCTCGGCCCGGCGGTGCTGCCCGCCCGGGAGCGGGCCCGGCCCCGGTCCTGTTGCACCGCTCCCCCGGCGCTGCGCGGTGCACGGAGCGCCCTCGGCCCCGGCACCGCCGGCCCGGCCGCTGCTCCCGAGCCCGACTCAGCAGCGAGCGCTGCTCAGCCCCGCGGGGCTGCCACACGGGGAGCGCTGGGAGTCACTCCCGGCCCGGGCACCGAGCAGCGTGGGAACGGAACGGCCAGAGCTGAGGGATGGGCTGTGTGTCCCCGCGCGGTTCCGAGGGCTGTGCCCTGGTCCCTGTGCTCAGTGCCTGCCCCGGGCTGTGCCCTGCCCTGCTACTGAGCCCCAAACTGCCGAGCAGATGGGGCTCTCTGAGGGCTGTGCTGCCCTGCCCTGGGACAGCTGCTTGGTAGCCCTAGGAGCCTGCCAGGAATTTGGTGACAAATTCTACCCGGAATTCTTGTCCCATTCGGCCCCAGCCAGGGAGCAGGACTAGGACCTCAGGCCACTGAAGCAGTCAGGAGAGAAGCTGTCCCATGTGGGCAGCGACACTGTAGCCATTTAGAGGATGGTGCTGTGGGGAAGCTGTGGCACTGCTGGGCTGAGGGAACAGGGGGATTCCTCAGTGTGGGACTGGGCTGAGGGGACAGGTGGGTCCCTTGGTGTGAGTGGAGCTGAACTGAGGAGAAGGGGGGTCCCTTGACAGAGGGCTTGAGGCAGGGTCAGGAGTTCCCCATGATAGCCAGGCCTTGGCAGGATGCTGTTTTCTGAGGTCTGTGTTTCCGCAGTGCTTGTGGAAGGGGCCAGGAGGCTGGAGGGGCCACCCCCCCCCCACAGCATAGGTCATCTCATCTCTGCACTCGCCTGGGGCTCTGGGAGCTGGACCCGGCCCAGATGGCAGCAGCAAGGGACAGTCCAGGGTGCTTCCCAGCATGGTGGGCAACTGCTGAGTGTGACAGGGCCCAGGGCTGCAGTCAGGCACAGTGCGGGGCCAGCGGGGCATGGCTCACAGCTGGTAGTGGTGAGCTGCCCCTCCAGCACCAGGGGGGCACATGTGGAGCACAGGGGCTGCAGAAGGATGAGTGTGTGCCCAGCTGAGAACTTCTGTTTCAGAGCCTTCCCCCTTCTGCCACCAAACAGTAGCACAGCCTGGGGCTGGGGAATGTTTCCTGCAGGATAGAAGGGGCTGGTGTTGGAGCTCCCTGGTGCCAGCCATGCAAGTCTGAGCAGCTGCCAACCTCAGGGCAGTGGCACAGTGAGAGGGGCTCAGAGTTTTATGGGCACCCATTTCTCCAGCCTGGGCCAGGCTGCGCCCACCATCTTCCACGCAGCATGCTGGGTGGGTGATGGATCCAGCCATCCTCTCACCCTTCCTGCTGCCAGGGTCGTGGCCACCACGCAGAAGTGTCAGGGTTTCCCGAGATGCCCAGAACGGGCCCTGAGCAGGGAGCTGGGGCAGGCTGTGGCTGTGGGGCTCCTCACTGCAGTGCACAGTGTGGTGGGCCCCTGCTGGGTGCCACAGGGGGGGTTCCCACGTGGGACTGGGGGCGCGGGCAGAGGGGCAGTGCCCAGGCCAGCCCGGCTGACAGCGCCCCGTCCCCGCGGTGTTCCCAGCAGACACACTGGTGGGGAAGATCGCTATCCCAGCGTACGCCCTGAGCGACGACGACTGCTCCTCTGGCTACCAGCAGCTGAGCGTGGAGAGTGACCCCGAGGAGGGGGGCGAGCCGGGCCCCGCCGCCCTGCCCTGCCGCCAGTGCGGGCTGCAGCTGGCTGCCAGCCTGGGCCAGAGCTGCCTGCAGTGCGCCGCCGCCGAGGGTGGCCGCAGCCAGCGCATCGTCTACTCCTGCCAGCTCTGCCCCTTCGCCTCCCACTACTCCAGCCACCTCAAGCGCCACATGAAGACACACAACGGGGAGAAGCCTTTCGCCTGCCCGCAGTGTGCCTACGCCTCTGCCCAGCTGGTGAACCTGACGCGGCACCTGCGCACGCACACCGGGGAGAAGCCGTACCGCTGCACCTGCTGCAGCTTCGCCTGCAGCAGCCTGGGCAACCTCAAACGCCACGAGCGGGTCCACAGCCAGGACAAGCCCTTCCAGTGTGCTGCCTGCGACTATCGCTGCAACCAGAGCCGCAACCTGAAGCGGCACATGCTCAGCCACCGCCTGCCCGAGGGCGAGGGGCCGCACCGGCGAGACAAGGACCCAGGTAAAGGCGGGAGGGAGTGTGCATGTTGGGTTCTGGCTCCGGGGCAGGGCACAGCCATTGGCCCGAAGCTGTGTTGCTGCCAGGCTGTCCGGGGTGCTGTGGCTCGTTGTTGAGCCAGTCCTCACTCGTGCTGTGCTGCCCAGCTCACAACCTGGTGTCTTTGTCCCGCAGAGCCACTGCTGCCAGAGCTGAGCCTGCACGTGGGCAGCGGCAGCGGCCCCTTCCTGCCCGGCTGCGCTCGGCTGCGGGGCGAGGAGGCGGCCGCGCTGCCCGAGCTGCTCTTCCCCTTCACGTGCCGCATGTGCGGGCTGGTGCTGGACGACGGCTTTGCGCAGGACGAGGGCCTGGCCGAGCAGGTCTGCGGGCGCTGCAGCCTGGCGGTGCTGGGCACCGAGCCGGGTGCCAGCCCCCGAAAGGGCACTGGGGACAAGGGCTTTGCCTGCAGCCTCTGCCCCTTCGTCACCCACTACCCCAACCACTTGGCGCGGCACATGAAGACGCACAGCGGGGAGAAGCCCTTCGCCTGCCCGCTTTGCCCTTACGCCTCCGCCCACCTGGATAACCTGAAGCGGCACCAGCGCGTGCACACGGGCGAGAAGCCCTACAAGTGCCAGCTCTGCGACTACGCCTGCGGCAACCTGGCCAACCTCAAGCGCCACGGGCGCATCCACTCAGGCGACAAGCCCTTCCAGTGCAGCCTCTGCAGCTACAGTTGCAACCAGAGCATGAACCTGAAGCGGCACATGCTGCGGCATACGGGCGAGAAGCCCTTCCAGTGCCGGGACTGCTCCTACACCACTGGCCACTGGGACAACTACAAGCGCCACCAGAAGATCCACGGCCACACGGCCGAGAGCTGGGTGAACCCGCGCAATGCCAAAGCCCTCCTGGCCCCCCCAGCCGTGGGCACGGCCCTACCCTGAGACAGCACTTAGCCTGGCACTGGGCCTGGGGTGCCTCGGCGCCCGTCCTCCCTGGGGGAGGGAGGACGGGTGGGCAACTCCACGGGGGCTTAGGGCTGCGTGACACCAGGCCCACAGGCACGCTGGGGCCTCCAGCAGCCCTGTCCTGCCTGGGCAGGGCGAAGTCACGACCGGCGGCTCTGAGCCCTGCCTGTGCAGCAGCACTGCCACGTTCCCAGCCCCCCCACCTGCCTGTTTCTGCCTGCCAGAGCCTTCCTCTGCCGGGATTTGGGGAAAAGGGGGGAACAGGACTGCTTCCATGGCGGCTGCCATGCTGGTCGGTGTAATTTATATTGTGTATAAAAGCATTAAACAGTCGGTTTTGTTATCTGCTCTTCACCCTGGGGGCCTTGTTCTGCTGCAGAGGAGGACAGCGCAGGGCTGGCACAGAGAGGGGAGGGACAGCAGCCACCCCCCAACAGACAGCCTGGTACCAATCAGGATCCATTTTAATCATTGCTGCAGTGTGTAAACATCAGTTACTGTCCATTAATGCTCTGTCGGGCTGAGCAGCAGGAGATACGTGGTTACAAGCCTAGATTACGCTGGCGCCTATGAGCGGGTTAGAGGGGACTCTGCACGGAGCCCCCCGAGACAGCTTACTGCACTCTGTCTCAGAGCACAAACCTAAATGCTAATTTGGCATTATGGAGCCTGCCTGGATCTGCCCCCAGCTGGGACAGGAGCAGCTCTGCCCCCGTGCTGGGCCAGGCCTTGCACTGCAGCTCCAGGGCTCTGCCCGGGCAAACCGTTCAGGTCACACTAGCCCTCTCCCAGCTGGAGCCAGCAGCGGGAGGAGTCCAGCTGCCCCCACCCCGAAGGCAGTGGCGGGCTGGGGGTGAGCTCCCAGCCCCAGGGAGCAGGGAAAGGTGTATGTAGCAGGTGAGAGGCACGTTGATTGCAACCTGGCTGCAGGTCGTACATTCCTCAGCGAAGGCCCTTGCTCAGGCCGGGGCTGTCCCGGGAAGGGGGCACTACAGATCCTCATCGCCAATGCCCTCAAAGGCGTAATTGCCGTGGAAGTCATTAGCACCCACATCGTTCGCAGAGCTGGAGTGGCTGATCCCACGCAGGCTGACAGAAGTGAGCTTGCTCTGAGGAGAAGGCAGATGTTAGGGAGGATACCCCTAGCTCCCCTACCCACTTAGCCTGAGGCCTCTGGTGCACCTGCGCACAACTCACCGAAAGTTTGGCCATGGGCTCCCAGGAGGCATCAGGGGAGTCCTGTGAGGACAGCACAGTTGGGCAGCACAGGGTCATGGGGCACAACACCCACCTCTCCTTCCACTCACCCCCCTCCATCCCCAGGGAGCCTGGCTCACTGAGTTGGTCCAGGACCTCTCTCTTCCCAGGGCTCTGCAAGCAGGGCACCACAGCCCTGCCGAGGGGACAGTGACTCATCGGGGGGCAGTGAATCTGTTACACAGCACGTCAGAGCCTGTGATTCCATGTGTCCCCCCAGGGCTGCAGGGTCCCACTCACCAGCAGTGGGGGTGACTTCACAGCTTGCTGGCTGTCCGAGCGCCGCAGGGCCCCGTTCACGCGCCGCCGGAACATCTGCAGGGAGGAGCTCAGCTGAGCCACAGGCTCCCCAGTGTCAGCTCTGGGGCTTACAACTGGCCCTGGGGATGCTGGCCCCATCCTGAGGGGAGCACTCAGGACCCAGCCCAGACTGCAAGAAGTCACAGGGCCAGGTTGGGATCCCACCCTGGAGCCATCATCTGGCCCCAACCCTCACCTTGCGGATGCTGCCTCCAGATTTTTTCACCATCAGCTCATCTACCATGGACTGCAAGCAGATGCTCAGCATGATGGCCTGCAAGGGAGAAGTGTCATGGGGCTCTATGCATCCCACAGCTATCCCACGCCCCAGGCAGGGCCCAGCCCAGCCCTTCTGCTCACAGCCCCATCAGAGCACCACAGAGGCAGCTCTACCTGTGGGCTGGTGATCGTCACCCATTGCAGCCGGTCCTTGCTCATCAGGTACTCAAAAGCCAACTCCAGCTTCACCTCAGACTTCCCTGGGCTGCTCCCCGAAGGGCCATTGCTCATTGGCACCTGCAAGCACACACACCAAGTCTGGGAGCCTCCAGAGTGGAAGCAGCAGCTCCCCATGTAGCTCCCCATGCAGATCGAGGGCAGCACCAAGCCAAGTGTGGGACCCTGCCCAGTGCCCACCAGTGCCACAGTCAGAACCCTCAAATGTCCTCACACCAGTGATCCCCGCAGCCTCAAAGGCAGCATTCAGACCCTCTCCAGGCACACCGGGCCAGAAGCTGGCATCAGAGCCAGCACCTTTCCCAGCAAGAGGTACCAGCCCAGCCTGGCACAGGCAGGTCTCTGCAGCCCCCCCAGCCCCCTCGCTCTCCAGGTGTCACTCACCGAGGACGTGACCCGCCAGCACCGCATGCGTGTGACCTTGAAGCTGCCCTCCTTGATCTGCTCGTTCGGCAGCCGCACCTGGAAGTTGAGCTCGTTGTTGCCGGCGCTGACGACGACGTGGCAGCCCTTCTCAGGGAAGTCGGTGACACAGGGGTCGAACTTGAGATAGCCGTAATACTTGAGGGTCTGCGCCAGGCGGATGAACTGCAGGCAAAGCCGTGGTGCTCGGCAGGAGCAGGTGACCGAGCCGGTACCCACGCCACGTGCAGAGGGGACACAACTGCCCCAGCCATGGCACTGCACCCTCTCCTACCTCCTTCTTGGAGACCTTTTCTTGCAGGGACTTTAGCTGCCGGTGCTGTTCCTTGTTGACCAGGATCCATCCATGTTCAATGTCTGACACCGTCTACGAGCAGCAGAGGCTGATGAGCGCCGGGGACCGGAGCCACCCAAGCCCCTGCACAGCTGTGGCCAAGGGTGCAGCGTCCCTCCTCACCTGGCTGTGCTACAGCAACCCTCACCTGCGCATACAGCAAGTTCAGCCCCACACGATGCTCCATCACATCGTCATCATAGGCCGAGTCCCAGTAGCTGGAAGGGAACCACGTGGGTTAGCCTACTGCCCACCTCCCAACAGCACTGAAGAGAAAATCACCCTCTGGTGGGCTGGCTCTCTGGGCAGCTCCCCCCTAACTGTCAGTCACCGTGCCCTGCTCCCACCTAAACCGGCTGCCACGGGAGGGCAGAAATGGGCTGAGCACAGCAGGGCAGCCCATCCTCCAGTGGCACGGTCAGGGATGCTCAGGTGTGTTCCTGGGCGTCTGCAGGCAGCAGTGGCAGGAGGGGAGGGTCCCTCTGTGGAACTGGCAGCCCTGGGCACCGCCCCACAGCCCCCCCACTCACCTCTTGCGCAGGATGATCTGGAACTCAGGGTTGTGCAGGCTGGTGACTGACACATAGGGCAGCTCAAACTCCTGCAGCTTCCGCACAACTGCAGGGAAACGCCGGCTCAGCAGCAGCTCTGGGCAGCAGGAGCCCCTGGGCCCCCACCGCCAAGGAAAACAGCTGGGCCCCCACCCAGGGCAGGGCCCACACAGCCCTCACTCCAGCCAGGGACAGATGTCCCACTGCAGTGGGCTCTACTCACAGGAGAACGCTCCATCCTTGGTCTGTCTCACTAGAAAGAGGCTGAAGTAGCCAACTAGGTCATCTGGCAGATCCAGCTTGGAGGCCACAGCCTGGGAAGAAGAACAGGATAGTCCCGATACAGTCTCAACATGGTGGCACGACCCAGTCCTTGCAACCAGGAAACAGCTCAGGGACCCCAGACATCACTCTGGACCCAGACACACTGATCAGCACACCCATTTCAGCTCCCAGCTTTCAGCTCCACCAAGACAACCCTGCTCCAGGGTGGACAGATGGAAGGGCAGGGCAGGGTGGACTACCAGGCTGAGAGCCCCACACATGCGTGAAACCACAGTCCCACCCAGCATGAGAGCTCTGGCACCTCAAGGACATCCTCTGTCTGGTCCGACGTAAGGATGGTGACCTTGACCCTCTGCCCGTTAGAGAGCAGCACTTCCAGCACCACCTCCTCTGTGGGGATCTGCTGCGTCTCCTGGAGAGAGAAACAGCACTGGCACCCCAGCCCCTCGCCACTGAGGGCCCCGGGCCCCCTCCCTGCCCCCTCACCTGCTGGGCCTTGCGCAGGAAGCTGTTGAAGGTCTCGCTGCCTCCCAGCGTCGGGTCCTGCCGCACTGCAGGAAGGGGCACAAGGAATGAGGAGTCCCGTGGGAAGGGGCACGGACCCACACCAGTACCTGCAGCCCCTCAGTTTGCCCTCAGACTGTATGCAGGGGCAGCCAGGGACCCCCCTGCATATCCCCACTGTGCAGGGCAGGGCAGGGGCTGGGTCAGGAGCTGGCACCCAGGGGATAATCCATCAAATGCCAGCGCTGCACTGGGAATTGCAGGATGTGCCACGGTGAATGGAGCAGTGCAGGGAGGAAGCCATGGGCCATGCACAACCAGCCCAGCTTACCAGCCTGCATGTACTTCTCCAGCTGCTCCCGTCGCTGCTCTACCTCCGCTGGGGTAAGCGTGAAGATCTTCTTTGGGGGAAAGGCCGGGACCACGTTGGCGCCATACTCCTTCCTTAACTAGGAAAAGAACAGCGTGCTGCAAGAGCCCCCAGAGAGACGGTGGCTGCCTGATCCCCCACCCTCGCTGATCCCCGGGACCTCGCAAGGGGAGCAGAGAGCTGGCCAGCATCCCTTACCCACGTGGGAGCCCAGCAGCATGTGAGCACGCAGAGGGAATGTCGCGGGGCAGGAGTGGGCTCCTGGCCCTCCCTACCTGCTCGTGCAGCCCCAGGAGCTGGCTGTAGCGCACCCGGCAGTGCAGCACCCCGTTCACGTGGATGTTGTAGGCCTGCAGGGAAAGAGCCCAGTCAGATCCCACCACCTGCCAGATGGAGCAATCCCAGGATCTGCCCAGCTCAGGGCACACAGGATGCCAGGGAGCACCCAGGAAAGGCAACACTCCTGAGGACCCCGCGAGGGGCAGACGCTCAAAATCGTTCAGAAAGTATGAGCACATCCAAGAGATGTGCCTGCTGGACACCAGGAAGGTCCAAGCCTGTGGCTGCCCAGCCAAGGGGAGTGCAGAGCCACACTGCAGCCCCACAGACACAGGTGTACCCATGCCAACAGACAAGAACACCCCTCCCCATTCCCAGAGGTTCACAAGGAGCTGATCCCTGGCTGTGCGCCCTTGGCTCTGGCTCAGCTCCTGCTGACACCACAGACAGAGCACAGATATGACTGCAGAACATACAGGGCCTGGCAACTCCATGATGCAGCTCCTGGCACCCCACCATAGGCAGTCCTTGCAAGGGACAGCACTGTCCTGTCAGGTCCTGCCGTCCCCACAGTCGTGTTTGGGAGGGCGAGGATGGACAGGAGCCTCCAGCAGCCACGGCAGCCCGACCTCCCACGGATGCTGCCAGTGCCCTCCTGCTCCTGAGCGCTGGGACTGCCCAAGGCTCGGCAGAGTCCCAGCCCAGCCAGACTGGAGCTCACACTGGCACCTCCCAACCCAAAGGCACCAGGGCTGCTGCAGAGGAACCAGGAGGGACAGCAGTGGTACAGGCAGCACCCACACCTGCCCAAACCAGGGCTCTCCATGAGGACACAGCTCCTGCCCAGCCCCCGGGCTCACAAGAGCTCTCCCCAAGGTCCCCCCAGGCCTGAGGAGCCTCCAAAACAGGGGAGGGCAAAGTGCAGGGGGTCACGGGGCCGAAATGCCTCGAGGGCTGCCCGCTCCTTCGGCCCTTGAGCAACCGCACCTCCTGCGGATTGCCAGGTCTGCATCACCGCTCACCGCCGCGGCCGTGCCCCAGCTCGGGCTCCCGAGAGGGATCCCCGGAGAGGGATTTCGGCACTAGAGTGGGTGTTTCCGCGGGGTGGTGGAGCCCAGGGCTGTCCACCTTTCCCCCGAGAGCAGCGATACCCCTCTCCGCCCGGCCTGGGGACTCTGTCCGCCGCTGCCGCCCCGGGAACGGGGTCTGGGCACCCGACAGCCGCCCCCGCTCAGCAGCAGCGCACCCCGGCTCCTCTCCGGAGGCGCTCACGGCGCAGGGAGCAAAACAGGAAGCCGGGACAAACGGACGGACGGGCGGGCCAGGATGAGCCGGGGACGAGACCGGACGGGGCCCCTGCGGCCGCCCTACCGCCGCCCGCGGCCCCGGGCAGGGCAAGGTCCGGACATCCCGGGGCGGCTCCGGTACCTCCCGCGCCCGACCCGGCGGCGCGGGGGCGGCGGGGCCCAATCGCTGCCCGCCCCGGCGCAGGGCGCCGGCCGGGGCTGGCCGTGCGCCGGGGCGTGCCCGCCTCGCCCGGCGCCGGTCCCGGTCCTGCTCCCGACCCGCCACCGCGCCGGGGCTGCGGACCCGCACGGCCCCACCGGGGCCGCCCCGCACCCGGGCCGCGGAGCCGCGCCACCCACTCGGCTCCGCGGGGCGACTCCGCTCCCTCGGCCCCGCTCACCACGTAGGCGGCGGCGCCGCCGTCCCCGGCGCGGGTCTCGGTCTCGGGAATGGAGAAGTGCATGGCCGGGCCGAGCGCGCCCCCGCTACCCGCCTCCCGCCGCCGCCATCTCGGGCCAGCGCTCCCCGCGATGGCGCGGCCACCAGCACCGCCCGCCCCAGGGCCGCCCCGCTCCGCCCCGCCCGGGGCCGTCGCTCTCCGCCCGCCCCGCTTCGCCCCGCTCCGCCCGCCCCGGGGACGCCCTGCCCTGCCCAGCCGCCCCCGCCGCGCCGGGGCTGACGGTGCGCCCGGCAGCGAGAGCCCGGGGCGGGACGGGACCGGGAGCCCGGGGCGGGAGCGGGAGGCGGGGCCGAGGGACGGGAGCGAGAGGCGGGGCCACGGGACGGGAGCGGGAGGCGGGGCCACGGGAGGGACCCCCGAAACAGACCGGCCCCGCCCCGGGGAGTGACGTCATGGCGTCACGCAGAGAAGCCGCCTGGCCGGCAGGGGGCGCTGGAGGAGGCGCGCGGCGCCATGGCGGAGAGGGACGGTGAGTGCGCCACGGGACACCGGCACCGGCACCGGGGCGAGTCCCGGCCCCGCTCACGCTCCCTTCATTCTAGGTAGGAACCCCGAGGGAGCCGCGCCAGTGCCGGCGGGACCGCAGGTGAGCGGAGCCGGGGCTGGTGTGGGGCCGGGGCTGGGGTCCGGCGCGGGGGCAGCGGCCGCCTGACGGTGTGCGCTCACAGGCCCCGGAGCTCTCCCAGGAGGAGAAGCTGCAGCTGCGGAAGGAGAAGAAGCAGCAGAAGAAGAAGAAGAAGAGCGAGAAGGGGCCGTCGGCCGAGCCCGCGGAGCAGGGAGCGCCCCCCGAGCCGGGGCAGCCGCGGGGTGAGCGCCGCCGTCCCCACGGAGCGCCGGGCGGGCGGCGCCGGGCCGGGCCCCGGCTCTCCCGGGCTGTCAGGGCCCGCAGCCGGCGGAGTCTGCCAGCGGCACTCCTGGCCGTCTCCCCGCTTCGTGCCCAGTCCCGGCCCTCGCCCCTCGCACCCAGCCTTGCCCAGAGGCTGCAGGACAGGAGCGGGGGCTGCCCCGCGGTGCCGTGTGAGCTGCGCCGTGCCGAGCCCGTGGAGCCCCTTCCCGGGCACAGAGGGCTCTCCCGCCCCTCGCACTGCGCTGCATCGCCCGGGGACACCGGGCACAGACTCCCCCTTCCATCCCCGCAGCAGCTGCTCAGCCCACGGCCCCCGCCGCCTCGGCTGATGGCCCCGGTGACGGCGAGAAACCCACGGGGGGCAAGAGCAAAGCAGAGCTGCGAGCAGAGCGCCGGGCTAAGCAGGAGGCTGAGCGGGCCCAGAAGCAGGCCAGGAAGGCGGAGCTGAGCCAGGCAGCCACGGCGGCCAAGCCCCGGCAGAGCCCCACCGAGCCCCAGTCTAGTAAGGCTGTCAGCACCGCGGGGTGCAGCGGGGGGCGGGCGGGATGGGGGCCTGTGGTGTGGGTGCAGGTGGAGGATGCCCGTGGGATCCATCCATGGTCTGGGTTCTGCCCTGCCTTCCCTGAGTTTGGGGGTGCACCGAAGCAGCTTGGCTTCATCCCGGCTGTCCTCGCAGTGGTGAAGCGGCTGCCGGAGCACGTGCAGGTGGATGACCCCGCTGCCCAGAGGAAACTGGCCAAGAAGCTGGAGCGGCAGCAGGTACAGGGAGCGCCCCACACCTGGGGCACCTGTGCTACAGTGGGCCTGGAGGGCACATGGTGGGACCAGGGCCTGCTCTCTGAAGGCAGAGGGGAACTTTGGATGCCCTGAGCAAGTGCTGGGTATGACCAGTGGCTCTGGAATGAACAGAGCACTGGGTGAGCCAGCACAACACTCGGCTGCAGGTACCTCTGAGGCACGACTATGGCACCAAGGTCAACCTGTTCTCCCACCTCCACCAGTACAGCAGGAAGAAGCCACTGACGCAGCAGATGAGGTACAAGGCCTCCCCAGCCCAGGTCTCTGGCAATGCTGGGCTCTGCTTTGGCTGGCCTGGCTGCAGAATGGTTCTGAGGAGGGGTCTCAGTCCTCCTGTATGTGGGATACACCTGGTGGAGTGGTGGGGGATGTTTTGCTTGGTTTGGGAGTAGCAGTAGGGGCAGCCCAATATCTCTCCTGTGAGGAGTGTGCAGGGCCACAAGGGAAGGGGCTGTGGGGTGAGCCTGGCTCCTCAAGTTACCCCAGCCACCTTCCTGGGCCATCCCTTGGGCTCTTGGGCTGGGGCTCATAAATGGGTTGAGTGTTTTGGGCTGTAGAGGTGCTGACAGCTCCGTCCCCCTGGTCCCTGCAGCATCCCCTCCACAGTGATCCACCCAGCCGTGGTGCGCCTTGGCCTCCAGTACTCCCAGGGCATCATCAACGGCTCCAACGCCCGCTGCATCGCGCTGCTGGAAGTCTTCAAACAGGTACCTGAGCACCTCCCTGGCAGCAGGGCGTCGTGCTGCGTGCAGGTGTGTGTTCCTGCCCCCTGACTGCTGAGGCTGCGTCTGTGCTCAGTCATCATCAGCCTCTTCCTTTGGATCGTGCCACAGCAGGGTCCTTTTCTGGCACCGCCACTGCTGTTCTGAGTCCCTGGAGCACCCTTTGCCCCTCCAGGCAGCCTGTCAGGCTGTGCAGGACGTGTACCTCAACTGCAGCCCTTCAGGCAGGGTGCTTGCATAGCCTGAGATCATCCTCCCTTTCTGCTTGTCTCAGCTGATCCAGGATTACTCCACTCCCCCCAATGAGGAGCTGTCACGGGACTTGGTGGCCAAGCTGAAGCCACATATCAGGTGAGGGCTCCCAACGTCAGAGCGGAGGCACCAAAGCTCCACAGAGTGTGGTCATCGTGCATATCTCAGGGTTGGTGTCCACCCAAACTTTGGCTGACTTTCCTAGGCTCCTGCCTTCCTGCCCACCCTCCCTCTCCCTGTCTTGGCCCTCCAGGCTGCTTTGGAGCTAAGCCCATTTCTTCTGCAGTTTCCTGAACCAGTGCCGGCCACTCTCAGCCAGCATGGGCAATGCCATCAAGTTCCTCAAGAAGGAGATATCATGCCTGCCTGACACCCTGAGAGAGGATGAGGTGGGTGGCCTTGCTGAGTGGCAAGCTCCAGGCCCTGGGTGAAGGAGTTGCCAGAGATGGGATGCAGACTGGAACAGTGCTGCAGGGGAATTGAAAGCTTGTTACTAGGGGGAAGAGGCTGATCTGCACCTGGTTCAAATCTGGGAGTTGAAGATGAGCAACAATGTATGTGATGTCTGTCTCTCCCCAGGCAAAGGAGAAGCTCCAGGACGTGATCGACAAATACCTGCGAGAGAAGATTGTCCTGGCAGCTGAGGCCATCTCAAGGTCTGCCTTTGAGAAGATCAATGACCATGACGTGATACTGGTGTATGGATGGTGAGCACAGAGCACAGGCAGCTGCTGTGGCGGGCAGGAGGAGGGAATGGAACAGCATGGGGGGTGAGGCTGTGATGGGCCTGCACAGCACCCAGCACTGTCCCACTGCTATATCCAGAGCTGGAGTCCCAGAACCCCAGAGCCACAGCTCCCTGCACCCAGGGCGCTTACAGAACAGCCAGGGTTGTTCACTGGATTTTAAACAAACTGCAACAAATGTCAATGTCAGGAAGCAAAAATATGGAAGTTTGCATCCCAAGTAGAGGTGGGGGAAAGAACCAGAGATTCCTTCAGCAAGAGTCCAGGTATGCTCTGTGTGCTGGACAGAGGAAAGAGCAGGGACAGGAAGCCAGTGCAGGCCTGGAGTGTTGTGAGAGGGGAGCTGGGAAGAGTGTGGGATGGCAGCGTCCCTTGTCTGGTCACAGACAGGGAGCTCAGGGCTGCTCCAGGGAGGGCTGAGACAGCATCTTTCCCAGGGGTGCATCCTTGTGCAAGGACAGGGAGCCGTCGCGGCAGGAGGGCCCGTGAGGATGAGGGTGGGTACCGCGGCCGGGAGGGCGGCTGCTGACGGGCTGCTGACCCGCCAGCTCGTCGCTGGTGAACCGGACGCTGCGCGACGCCCACGCCAAGAAGGGGCGCGCGTTCCGCGTGATCGTGGTGGACAGCCGGCCGCGCCTGGAGGGGCGGGAGACGCTGCGCCGCCTGGTCCGCACGGGCATCCACTGCACCTACGTCATGATCAACGCCATCTCCTACGTGCTGCCCGAGGTGAGGGCCGTGCCCGGCTTCGGGAGGCTGCAGTGCCGCCCCAGGTGCTGACAGCTCCCCGTGCTGCCCTGACAGGTGACCAAAGTGCTGCTGGGAGCCCACGCGCTCCTGGCCAATGGCTCTGTCATGTCCCGGGTGGGCACCTCGCAGATCGCCCTGCTCTCCAAGGCCTACAACGTGCCGGTCCTGGTCTGCTGCGAGACATACAAGTTCTGCGAGCGGGTGCAGACGGATTCTTTTGTCTCCAACGAGCTGGGTATGGCTTCTGTCCCTTTCCTCCCACCTGGGACCTTCTCTCCCAGTCCCTGCTGTGAACCGTGACAGGCTGCTCTGCCCTGCCCTGCCGCCCCTCTTGCTGGGCAAGGGGCACCTGGCAGGTAGTGGTGGTGTGTGCTGGTCCAGAGGCAGGGTGGTGAGGTGTTGTCCCTCCTCCTGATCCTTACGGCTTCTCCGCTCTCTGCAGATGACCCTGATGACCTGATTGTGCTCCGGAAGGGCCAGGCCCAGCTTGGGGGCTGGGCAGAGAACAAGTCCCTACGCCTTCTTAACCTGGTCTATGATGTGACTCCCCCAGACCTGGTGGATTTGGTTATCACAGACTTGGGCATGATCCCATGCACCTCAGTGCCTGTGGTCCTGCGTGTTAAGAATGTGGATCAGTAATCGGGGCAGCTGCATGGACACTAATAAACCAGGCCCCCAGTACTCTGTGTGTGCCATCTGTGGTGTGGCCAAGCCCTGGCACCCATGTCATTCATGTCACCAGTGGCACAGCTCTGCACCTTCCTTGGGGCCTCTCCTCCCACTTCATGCTGCAGTATGGATGGGTCTTCCTTGTCCCTAGGGCCCTCGGGGGAAACGATGACAGAGTGGTCATGGCCCCTGGCTTGCCGTCCGCGGAGATTTGGTGACACTTGGGCTGTGCCTCTGGCAGCCCCCTGAGCTGGGCTGCTGGGGGAGAGCCGGGGTCCCTCTGGCCCTGACCATGGCACCCCCCCGGAGGGAGCCCTTCCCCGGGCGGCGGCCGGTCGGCGGGTGGTGCCGGGGCGGAGAGGCCGAGGGGAAACGTGGCGGGCGGTGCCACACGGTCCGAGCGGGGCCGGCGCGGGGCTCCGGAACCGGCGGGGGCGGGGCCATGCAAATTAGCTGCACCGCGCGGCATGCCGGGGCGCGGGCGCTGCTGTCCGCGGGCGCTGCGCGGGCGGAGCCGTGCGGGAGTCGCGAACTCGCACTGAGAACGCAGGGAAGAGGCTGATCTCGGGCAGGTCGCGGGAGGCACGGATGGGGGCGCGGCAAATTCCCGCTCTCTGGAAGTCTGGCTGAACTCACAGACTCGGCCGGGTGTGAGCCGGGCAGCGCTCCCCGGGCGGGACCGGCAGCTGCTCGCCCCTTCCCCAAAGAGAACACGTTACACCGGGTGTTTCCCTGCTCTTGCACGCTATTCTCGAGCTGCGCACCGAGAGCACGGCCGGAGCTGCTTTCCCGTCCTGCCGGAGAATCCCAGACCCGTCCCGGATCCCACGGCTGCCGTGTCCCTCGGGCCGGGCTCGCTGCAGGGCCGGGCTGTCCGCTGGGCTCCGTCACACGGCGAGCGGCGACAGAAACCGCAACACCGAGGGGAACGAGCCCCACCAGGTAACCCAATCTTTCCTTTGACAGTAAAACCAGGGGAGAGCGCGAACGCAGTCCCCCACTACCACAAATTATGCAGTCGAGTTTCCCGCATTTGGGGAAATCGCAGGGGTCAGCACACCCGGAGTGCAAGGGATGAGCCTCGCCCTGGGAAAACCACCTGCCTGATCATGGTGTCTCCCCTGCCAGGTAAGTATGACCTCAACTCCCACCGCCCGCCGCCCCTGCCCGCCGCACGCCTCCACAACACACAGCCACCGCCACCCCGGCCCCGCCGGCCCCGCTCCCAGCCGGGCCCAAAATCTGCGCCCCGTTCCGCACGGCCCGGCCCGCGCAGCGCCCGCGGACGCGCGGGGACAGCGGCAGAGCGCGCTGTATTTTCTTCCCGGCATGCGGCGCGCCGCTGTCTCATTTGCATAGACACGCCCCCGCCGCGGTAGCGCCGGTCCCGGTCCCGCGCGCTGCTGCCGGCGCTGGCCGCAGCTGCCGGGTCTCCATCTCCTACGTGCTGCCCGAGGTGAGGGCCGTGCCCGGCTTCGGGAGGCTGCAGTGCCGCCCCAGGTGCTGACAGCTCCCCGTGCTGCCCTGACAGGTGACCAAAGTGCTGCTGGGAGCCCACGCGCTCCTGGCCAATGGCTCTGTCATGTCCCGGGTGGGCACCTCGCAGATCGCCCTGCTCTCCAAGGCCTACAACGTGCCGGTCCTGGTCTGCTGCGAGACATACAAGTTCTGCGAGCGGGTGCAGACGGATTCTTTTGTCTCCAACGAGCTGGGTATGGCTTCTGTCCCTTTCCTCCCACCTGGGACCTTCTCTCCCAGTCCCTGCTGTGAGCCGTGACAGGCTGCTCTGCCCTGCCCTGCCGCCCCTCTTGCTGGGAAAGGGGCCGCCACTTGCAGGCGGGGACACCTGGCAGGTAGTGTTGCAAGTAAAATTTGGTTGATATTTGTTGCGACTTGGCGTTTGTTAGTTTTCTAAGTTAATTGTTATAATGTTGCAGCTCCAGCGGGGGAGTTCGTTGTTCTAGGGGGTTGGTTAGAGTGTTGCAAAAAGTTAATTAATGTAAGTTAACTGTTTAAAGGGGCTAAGTTAACTGTTATAATGTTGTAGCTATAGGGGAGAAGTTCGTTGTTTTTGGGGTTTGGCTAAAGTGTTGCAAGAAGTTAATTAATGTTAGTTAAAGGTTGAAAGGGGTCCAGGGTGTGGTGTGGGCTGTTCCAGGGAGACCTGGTAGCACCTCGGGGTGAAGTCAGCGCAGTCACAGCAGCGCCCCGGGCTCTGACAGGTGAAAGGAATTGTCCAATCACTCGACGCCCCGAGAGAATGATTGGACAGGAATGAACGCCACTAATGGCCGAAGGAAGCCCCGGAGACGGACCAATCACCCCGAGGACCCAAATCCCACCAATTCTGGACCGAGGGGGTTATAAGAGGGAGTGTCGGGCTGTTGCACGCCCTTCTCCTGCGGAGCTCGTTTTCACGGGAGCACCCGGTGTGTCCGGGGCGGTGATGCACTGTATCGTTTTCCGGCTTACTGAGTGGGGACTCGGGCTGATCTCGGGTCCTCCACCTTCTACAGCTGTGCACCAATAAACGAGTGCCGGTTTTTTGAGAGAGAGTCTCCATTTTTAACAACCGACTGGCTCTCAGATAAAGCCCTGGTCTCTTTCATAACAGTAGTGGTGGTGTGTGCTACTCCAGGGGCAGGGTGGAGAGGTGTTTTCCCTCCTCCTGATCCTTATCCTTCCTAATCCAACGCTGCGGCACCAGCGTTGCAAGCCCGACTCCGAGGGGCCTCGACGCCCGGTCCCTGCCCCATCCCCATCCCGATCCCCATGCCCATCCCCATCCGTGCGGAAGCAGCCCAGCCTCTCGAATCCAGGCTGCAGCCTGCGGGTGAAGCGCCTCCGGCTCAGCTGCGCGCTCGGACTGCGGTGGGACGGCAAGACTGGGTTCACGTCCCGGCCCCACGCTGACCTCGCGGACGTGAGCAGAAATTTCGTCTGACTCGGGGTGGGTCAAATTCCCGCTCTTTGGAAGTTCGGCTGGACTCACGGACTCGGCCGGTGTGAGCCGGGCAGCGCTCCCCGGGCGGGACCGGCAGCTCCTCGCCCCTTCCCGAGCGAGGACTCGTTACACCGGGTGTTTCCCTGCTCCTGCAGACACGGCCTGGGACAGGCCGGGACCATCCCGGCTCCAAAGGCAGCAGCCCAGAGGCCCCTTTAGGGATCCGCCGGCCAATTCCTGCAGGGAATAGGGATACGCGTCCGGGCACCGGCAGCGCCTTTTCGGAGAGAGGACCTGGGATGCCCCTGAGCCGCGGCTATTCTCGAGCTGCGCACCGAGAGCACGGCCGGAGCTGCTTTCCCGTCCTGCCGGAGAATCCCAGACCCGTCCCGGATCCCACGGCTGCCGTGTCCCTCGGGCCGGGCTCGCTGCAGGGCCGGGCTGTCCGCTGGGCTCCGTCACACGGCGAGCGGCGACAGAAACCGCAACACCGAGGGGAACGAGCCCCACCAGGTAACTCAATCTTTCCTTTGACAGTATAAACCAGGGGAGAGCGCGAACGCAGTCCCCCACTACCACAAATTATGCAGTCGAGTTTCCCGCATTTGGGGAAATCGCAGGGGTCAGCACACCCGGAGTGCAAGGGATGAGCCTCGCCCTGGGAAAACCACCTGCCTGATCATGGTGTCTCCCCTGCCAGGTAAGTATGACCTCAACTCCCACCGCCCGCCGCCCCTGCCCGCCGCACGCCTCCACAACACACAGCCACCGCCACCCCGGCCCCGCCGGCCCCGCTCCCAGCCGGGCCCAAAATCTGCGCCCCGTTCCGCACGGCCCGGCCCGCGCAGCGCCCGCGGACGCGCGGGGACAGCGGCAGAGCGCGGTGTATTTTCTTCCCGGCATGCGGCGCGCCGCTGTCTCATTTGCATGGACACGCCCCCGCGCGCTGTAGCGCCGGTCCCGGTCCCGCGCGCTGCTGCCGGCGCTGGCCGCAGCTGCCGGGTCGCCTCCCGCTCGTGCCAGGGCTGCGCCGTCTCGGTGCCCACCGGACCCGCGGCAGGGTCACCCAGCGCTGCTTCTCCTTCCCGGGCCCGTCCCTCGTTTGCCGAGTCCCGGGTCGGTCCGTCTGCTGTCCCCAAGCTGTGGGGCTGGCAAGGCCGGGGCTGTGCTCGCTGGTGGCTGGCACGTCACTGCAGGGGGACCCGCAGCACCTCGCTGCCCCCGCAGGAGCTGCGGCACCGGGGTCCCCGGTGCCCGGGAGCTCAGGGTCTCTCATCACCGCGTCCTGCGGCTCCCATTGCCCCTGCTTGCCTGCCTGGGATGGGCTGTGCAACGACTGACAGTCTCCAGCCAAAGCCCTCCCACCTCCTCTCCCCTTCCTCCCCGTCCCGTCCTGCACTCAGGATTGTTCCTGTGACCCCTCCTGCCTATCCAAGCCTTGTTTCCGGGCTCTCATGGTCCGTATTGCTTCCTGGCTGGATTGGCCGAACCCTCTTAGACACAAACACTAAGAGTGACAAACCCCACAAGACCCTGATGCCATCCTAGGAGGTTCCCAATTCACCTTCCATGCTCAGAAACCATTGCTGCCCATCTCAAAGCTTTGCTCCACGTCTTCCAAGCAGTGGGTGAAGCTCGTGTTGGATTTTGCTAAGGGACATTTCTATTCTCCTTTGCTCTGCAGACGGAGAGCACGTGCCACTGTCTTACCTGGGAACCCCAGCCCACGAGCAGCTGGAATATCCCTGTGACCGCAGCCCGCAGCGACAGGAGAGGAGCTGGGGCATTGTGCTGGCTCTGGGGTCGTGGCAGAGGGTGGGTCTGGGGTGAAATGGACGCTGGCGTTTAACGGCCCCTCGCTTCCCCCTGGAGGGTGCGTGGGCACTCCCGTGGCACCGTGTGCTCACGGGCATCCCCTCCACGGGCACCTGCGCTCCCATTGCTGCTGCCCAGAGCCCCACGGCGCTGGGGGCTGCCCGGCAGGGAAGGCCTCTGTGCACGGACCCTGCAGGTGCCATCCTGGTGACCTCATCTGGAGCCCAGTGAAGCCATTACCACCCTGCAAAGACCCGTGTAGCGCCTGCAGCCCTGCCAATATCTAGGAACCTCTGTCCCTTTCTCTTAGCAGGATCAGCAGCAGCGGAGCTGCGTCCCTGAGGTACCCCTGGTCACCCCTGGACGCCTGTGCTGCCCCACAGGAGGACCTTTCCTGTTGTTGATCCAGTTGATGCACCGCTCTGAGGGTGGCTGCGGCTCTGGCCCGGCCCCGCAGCGCTCTGACACCGAGTCCCGGGCAGCGCGACTGGACCCGGAGCCGGACCAGGACCAGGACCAGGATCAGGACCAGGGCCAGGATCAGGGCCAGGATCAGGATCAGGATCAGGATCAGGACCAGGATCAGGGCCAGGATCAGGATCAGGATCAGGATCAGGACCAGGATCAGGGCCAGGATCAGGATCAGGATCAGGATCAGGACCAGGATCAGGATCAGGATCAGGATCAGGGCCAGGATCAGGGCCAGGATCAGGATCAGGATCAGGATCAGGATCAGGATCAGGATCAGGATCAGGATCAGGACCATCTGCCGGGTCCGGTCAGCGAGGGGGCGGAGCCTGGAGTGGCGGGATGGGGGCGGGGCAATCAGAGCACGCAGCTGAAACATCAATAGCGGCGCGGGACAGGTAAGGGGCGTGTCTATGCAAATGAGACAGCGGCGCGCCGCATGCCGGGAAGAAAATACAGCGCGCTCTGCCGCTGTCCCCGCGCGTCCGCGGGCGCTGCGCGGGCCGGGCCGTGCGGAACGGGGCGCAGATTTTGGGCCCGGCTGGGAGCGGGGCCGGCGGGGCCGGGGTGGCGGTGGCTGTGTGTTGTGGAGGCGTGCGGCGGGCAGGGGCGGCGGGCGGTGGGAGTTGAGGTCATACTTACCTGGCAGGGGAGACACCATGATCAGGCAGGTGGTTTTCCCAGGGCGAGGCTCATCCCTTGCACTCCGGGTGTGCTGACCCCTGCGATTTCCCCAAATGCGGGAAACTCGACTGCATAATTTGTGGTAGTGGGGGACTGCGTTCGCGCTCTCCCCTGATGTGGTGGTAATAAAATCAGATTTGACTTCTTTCGGGAACTGTCCTTTCTTTTAATTTTCTCCAGTAATTCTGTGTCGCTTTTGTCTGTTCGGGACCAGTTTTTGCGGGTCAGGTCCCTCTTCACCCGGCCCGCGCAGGCGGCCGGTTTAGGATCGCCCGGGCTCCGGTGCTGGCGTGTTTCAGCATCTCCGGCCGCGCCCCGTGAACCGGCGGTCCGGTCCCGCCCTGGGTTCTCTCCCGGGCCCCCCACGGCCCCCGAAGCCCCCGCAGCCCCCCGGCCGGTGCCCCAGGTGCCGCCGCCCCGCCCCGGGGGCGGTCCCGGCGCGGCCCCGCCCCGGATCCTCCCGCCGCCGCCGCAGCCCCGCGCGCGCTCCCCGCTCGGTCGCGGCCGCGGAACCGCCGGAGCGCACGTGGCGACGCCATGGCCCGGCTGGTGCTGCAGGACGGGTCGGTGCTGTCCGGCCGCCCCTTCGGGGCCGTCGGGGCCGCCTCCGCGGGGGAAGTCGGTGAGTGCGTCCGGGGCCGGGCCGGGCCGGGATGCCGTGGGGCGGCCCGAGAGCGGCGGCGGCGCGGGAAGGAGAGGGGGGGAGCGGGGGATGCGGCCCGGCCCGGGTCTCCCTCAGCTCGGGGCCCCTCTGGGGCGCGGGGTCGGGTTGGGGCCGGGCTGCCCCCATCACCCCCATCCCGATCCTCGGCAGTGTTCCAGACCGGCATGGTGGGGTACCCCGAGGCTCTCACCGACCCCTCCTACAAGGCGCAGATCCTGGTGCTCACCTACCCGCTGGTCGGTAACTACGGAGTGCCCCGGGACCAGCCCGACGCCTTCGGCCTCAGCAGGGTGAGCCCGAGGGGCTGCGGGTCGTGCCCGGGTGTCGCGGTGGCGAGTGGCAGCACGGGGCTGCAGCGTGCCAGGGCCGCACGGACGGCACGGGGTGCCGGGCACGCTGGGTGGCACATGGTGTAGGAAGGGGTTTGGCTCCAGCACGCTGTGATACGGGGCTGGGGCGGGGCGGGGGGACCCCAGCACGCTGGCATCGGGATGCCCTCGGGGTGCGGGGCCCTGCGTTTCCTCACCGGGGCTCTGTCGCAAGGTGAGTCTCGAACCGCTGTGACCGGGCAGGGCTGGGGCTGGGCAGAGGGGCTGCTCGAGGCCCCAGCCCCCTCGCAGCCCCTTGGCCTCCACGCTGCCCATCCCGGGGCAGAGTCCAGCCCTGCTGTGGCCGTGCTGTGCCGGCCTCCCCACCCGCCCCGGGGTCTCGCTGTTAGCAGCACTCTGCGCGCCTGGGCTGTGTGGGTCTGTGCTCTGGGCTGTGCTTCCAGGACCCAGCGCCCTGGTCCCGTGGGACAGGACATACCAGCGTGTCTCACTGCCTGTCGACGGTGGCAGTGCTGCTTTCCTGCTGCTGCGGTTTGTGCTGCAGCTGTGCCAAGCTGAGAGTTCCGTGGCACGGGTCATGTTGGCATGTGGGCAGTGGGCAGCAGTCCAGCAGCCTTGTGGGGGCCTGGACACCCCATCCTGGGCTCCCTGATGCAGGGACTTTGCTGGACCAAGGCTCAGCCTTGCCGTGATAGGTGTGGGACAAACTGGGGCAAGTGACAGCCCTGCACTGGGAGAGCTGGTGCTGTGCTGTGGAAATGGTGTCTGTTCCATGGGGTTTCTTCTGGAGTGGTGACACTCTGCCTTGCCCTGCCCATCCTCTGTCCCCCCCAGTGGTTTGAGTCCAGCAAGATCCATGTGGCCGGGCTGGTGGTGGGCGAGTGCTCAGAGACCCCCAGCCACTGGAGTGCTGTGCAGTCCCTGGACCGGTGGCTGAAGGAGCAGAACATCCCTGGGCTGCAAGGTGGGACTGGGGAAGCAGCAGAGTAGGGTGGGGGGTGAGGCTATGGGTCTGCAGGCTCTGAAACCAGACAGTTGAAATTTGCCCGCCTGAGGTTTGCCCCTCTGTTGGCATTTGGGGTGGTGCTGCTGCCGGGGCGCAGGGCCCTGCTGGGGTGGGCTGGGATGCCGGGATTGTGTCTCACAGCCCCTTGCAGGGGTGGATACCCGGGCGCTGACAAAGAAGATCCGCGAGAAGGGGACGCTGCTGGGGAAGCTGGTGCCGGACGGGACCCCCGAGGAGAGCCTGGCCTTCGAGGACCCCAACACGCAGCACCTGGTGAAGGAAGTGTCACTGAAGGTGTGGCAGGGGGTCTGAGTGGGCTGGGGGCGGCAGGGGGGCTGTGGAGCCCCTCACTGTGGGGGGCTGGCCCCAGCAGTGGGCTGAGGGATCCACCCCCCTTCCCACAGGTGCCACAGGTGTTCAACCCGGGCGGGTCACTGCGGGTCACCGCCCTCGACTGCGGCCTGAAGAACAACCAAATACGGTGTCTGTGCAAGCGGGGGGCCACTGTCACTGTGGTGCCCTGGGACCACCCGCTGGACCCTGCGGGTGAGATGGCAGTGGCTGGGGACAGTGGGGTCTGGCACAGGGGCTGTCTGCATGGTTGGTGCTGGAGACAGCAGGCACCTGTGTTCTGCTCAGTGCTGTGGGGTGGGGAGCCTTGGTGTCACCATTCCTGGCGGCTTTGGAGATCAAGTCCCTCAGTGTGGCACCAGAGGAGCAGGGCCATGGGGTCGGGATGCCTTGCTGTGGTTGGCATGGGGGACTCTGGACTGTAGTACTGGTGTGGCTCAGGGTGGGAGCTGCCATGGGGACTGGCAGGGCCTTGCTGCCTCTTTAATGACTGTTGTGGGGTCGGAACACCTTGGTGGCAGCCCAGCTGGGGTGTGAGGGGAGCTGCAGGCGCTGGGTGCTTCTCTTCTGGTAGTCAGGAGTGAGCCTGTGGGGATCTTGGGGGCCCTACTTGAGTGGCTGGGGGGCCCCACTCTGACCCGCTGCTCTCTTGATGCTGCAGACTTTGACGGGCTGTTCATCAGCAATGGCCCTGGGGACCCACAGCTCTGCCAGGAGACAGTGTCCAACCTGTGCCGGGTGCTGGATGCACCCCAGCCCAAGCCCATTTTTGGGATCTGCCTAGGACACCAGCTGCTTGCCCTGGCCCTCGGTGCCCGTACCTACAAGATGAAGTGAGTGGGGTGCAGAGTCCCCGCAGGGGTTGGGGCCGCGGGGCTGCCTGACACCCGTCCCCCCCCAGGTACGGGAACCGTGGTCACAACCAGCCGTGCCTGCACGAGGACACGCGGCGCTGCTTCATCACGGCGCAGAACCACGGCTTCGCGGTGCAGGCGGGCAGCCTCCCGCCCGGCTGGCTGCCGCTGTTCACCAACGCCAACGACGGCTCCAACGAGGGGCTCGTGCACCAGCACAAGCCCTTCTTCAGGTGCGTGTGGGGCCGCAGCGGGGGCTGGGGGACGGCAGGCCGTGGGGCGTGCCCTCCCTGACCCCCTCTGCAGCGTCCAGTTCCACCCCGAGCACTGCGCCGGCCCCACGGACCTGGAGGGGCTCTTCGACGTGTTCGTGGAGGCGGCGCGGGAGCTGCGGGACGGGCACGGCGGCGCCCGCACAGGTGGGTGTGGGTGAGGGACGGCCCGGGCGGGCTGTGCCCTGTGCCCCGTGCCCCGTGCCCAGCGTGCCCCGTCCCCCCAGTGCGGCAGCGCCTGCAGGAGTGGCTGAGCTACGCCGAGGCACCGGCCGGGGACTCGGACGCAGCCCGGCCCCGCAAGGTGCTGATCCTGGGCTCCGGCGGCCTTTCCATCGGGCAGGCGGGAGAGTTCGATTACTCGGGCTCGCAGGTGAGTGCCCACCCCAGGGCATGGGGGGCTAGGGGCCACGGGGATGGCAGCGGCCCAGGGCCACCAACCGTGCCCCCTGTGCTCCCCACAAGGCCATCAAAGCGCTGAAGGAGGAGAACATCCAGACGGTGCTGATCAACCCCAACATCGCCACAGTCCAGACCTCCAAGGGGCTGGCGGACAAG
Source organism: Erithacus rubecula (assembly GCF_903797595.1). Taxonomy (NCBI): domain Eukaryota; kingdom Metazoa; phylum Chordata; class Aves; order Passeriformes; family Muscicapidae; genus Erithacus; species Erithacus rubecula. The sequence goes on along the minus strand of NC_136685.1, from coordinate 959,336 downwards.
GTGTACTTCCTGCCCATCACCCCTGAGTACGTCACCCAGGTGAGCACCCCAGCATGCTGCCTGGGACTGGGTGGGGAATGCAGGGGTGGTGGAGCTGGGGAATGAGTGTTGGGTTGGGCTGGAGGACGGCCTAGAGCCTGGCGCATGTAGGGCTGGAAGGGACTTAGGAGGCAGCCCGGGTGAAGAAGCAGCTGGAAAACCCAGGACCCACCGTGGTTTCTGTGCCACCACCCCGTGCCCCAGGTGATCCGGAACGAGCGGCCCGATGGGATCCTGCTGACCTTCGGGGGGCAGACTGCCCTCAACTGTGGCGTGGAGCTGACCAAGGCGGGCGTTCTGGAGCGCTACCACGTGCGGGTGCTGGGCACCCCCGTAGCCTCCATTGAGATGACAGAGGATCGCAAGGTCTTCGTGGAGAAGATGGAGGAGATTGGGGAGCACGTGGCGCCCAGCGAGGCTGCTGCCTCCCTGGAGCAGGTCTGGGGTGGTCTGGGGGAGTGGGGCAGGGCAGGGTCCTGTCCTTCCTGTTGTCACCATGACCCCATTGCTCCCTGCAGGCACAGGCTGCAGCTGAGCGCTTGGGGTACCCGGTGCTGGTGCGCTCTGCCTACGCCCTGGGGGGGCTGGGCTCTGGCTTCGCCAACAACCGGGAGGAACTGGTGGCTCTGGTGAGCCAGGCCTTCACCCACACCTCCCAGGTGCTGGTGGACAAGTCCCTGAAAGGCTGGAAGGAGATTGAGTATGAGGTGGTGCGAGATGCCTACAACAACTGCATCACGGTACGGGATGGAGGGAGGCTCTGGCTGCTGCAGAGGGACAGATCTGGGGCTGGGGGCTGAGGGCTGGGGGCTGGCACTGCACTGTATCCCCAGGGAGGGCTCTCCTGTGCCTCCCATGGTGCTGGCACAGCTGCTGTGTGCCACTGGGAGCTGCACCCTGTGCACCAGAGCCCTGCAGCCCTGTGCTAGGGTGTTCACCCCAGCCGTCCACCCAGCGGAACAGCCCGTGTATTCCAGTCCTGACTGGGCAGGGCAGGATGTGGTGGGAACTGGGAGGAACCCACCACAGACAGCACATGGAGCAGTGGGGGAACCCCTACTTGCAGTGACCCCCCCCACTGCCAGGTGTGCAACATGGAGAACCTGGACCCGCTGGGGATCCACACGGGCGAGTCCATTGTGGTGGCGCCGAGTCAGACTCTCAATGACACCGAGTACTTCATGCTGAGGCGCACGGCCATCAAGGTGGTGCAGCACCTGGGCGTTGTGGGCGAGTGCAACGTCCAGTTTGCCCTGAACCCCGAGTCAGAGCAGGTACCTGCAGCTCCCTGTGGGTGCTGGCTCCCACTCCTGGTCCCCTGCCAGCCCTGCTCTGTGGGGTCTGGGTCCTGCCTGGTGCTGTCCCTCGAGGCTGTGCTGCAGCAGCCTCTGAGCTGCAGCATTTCAGGGACACCGTGGGTGTGGCTGTGTCACTGGCACTCCCTGACCCTGCCCCTCTGCTGCCCACAGTACTACATCATTGAGATGAACGCCCGGCTCTCCCGCAGCTCGGCCCTGGCCAGCAAGGCCACTGGTTACCCACTGGCCTATGTGGCTGCCAAACTTGCCCTGGGCATCCCCCTGCCCGTCCTCAGGTGAGCTACCACCACAGCGTGGGACAAGGTGCTGCCCTGGTGGGACGGCCCCAGCTGCTGACCCCTGTCACCTCCTCAGGAACTCTGTCACCAACTCCACCACAGCCAGCTTTGAGCCCAGCCTGGACTACTGTGTGGTGAAGATCCCGCGCTGGGACCTGAGCAAGTTCCTGCGCGTCAGCACCAAGATCGGCAGCTCCATGAAGAGCGTGGGTGAGCGCAGGGGCAGCACTGCAGGGGCGCCTGGCAGGCAGGGATCTGCTGCTCACCCCTCCTTCTGCAGGGGAGGTCATGGCCATTGGGAGGAACTTTGAGGAGGCGTTCCAGAAGGCTCTGAGGATGGTGGACGAGAACTGCGTGGGCTTTGATCACACCTTGAAGCCGGCCTCAGACATGGTGAGCGCAGGGGTCTGGGTGCCTATGCTGGCTGTGCCATCCTGGCAGAGGTGGCCACCCGCCTCCCTCGGCCACACTGAACCCCTGGCCTGGCAGGAGCTGGAGACGCCAACAGACAAGCGGATCTTTGTGCTGGCAGCGGCGCTGGAGGCCGGCTACTCCATCGAGCGGCTCTACGAGCTGACCAAGATTGACCGCTGGTTCCTGCACAAGATGAAGAACATCACGGACCACGCGGCGCTGCTGGAGTCGTATCGCGGCGAGCAGGGCACCATGCCGCCCGCCGTGCTCCGCCGCGCCAAGCAGCTGGGCTTCTCCGACAAGCAGGTGGCCCTGGCCGTGCTGAGGTGAGAGGGGGGGACAGGGATGGCCCTGCTCCGCTCCCGCCCTGAGCCCGGCGCTCACCCTGGGGCTCACCCCGCTCTCTGCAGCACCGAGCTGGCCGTGAGGAAGATGCGGCACGACCTGAAGATTCTGCCGGTGGTGAAGCAGATTGACACGGTGGCAGCGGAGTGGCCGGCCCAAACCAACTACCTGTACCTGACCTACAACGGCTCTGAGCACGACCTGGCCTTCCGGGAGCCCCACGTCATGGTCATCGGCTCCGGCGTCTACCGCATCGGCAGCAGCGTCGAGTTCGACTGGTGCGCTGTCGGCTGCATCCAGGAGCTCCGCAAGGTCAGAGGGGCCCTGTGGGGTCAGGGGTGGCTGTTCCTGATCAGAGGACGAGGCTGCCTGGGGGCTGGGGGCTCTGGGCTCACCTTGTCCCACCCCCCAATAGATGGGCTTCAAGACAATCATGGTGAACTACAACCCTGAGACAGTGAGCACCGATTACGACATGTGCGATCGCCTCTACTTCGACGAGATTTCCTTTGAGGTGAGGGGTTGGGCCCTGGCAGCTGTGGGGCTGGGTGAGGGCTGCCGTGGCTGTGCCCCAGCCACCCCCCCGCCCCACACGGTGCTGCAGGTGGTGATGGACATCTACGAGCTGGAGAACCCCGAGGGAGTGATCCTGTCCATGGGTGGGCAGCTGCCCAACAACATCGCCATGGCCCTGCACCGGCAGCAGTGCCGCATCCTGGGCACCTCCCCGGAGGCCATCGACTCGGCCGAGAACCGCTTCAAGTTCTCGCGCCTGCTGGACCACATCGGCATCAGCCAGCCCCTCTGGAAGGAGCTCTCCGACATGGAGGTGGGGCCCAGCCTGCAGGACAGGGCTGCCTCGGCGTGGCTCTCCACGTGGAGGCTGAGGCTCCGTCTCCCCCACAGTCAGCCAAGCAGTTCTGCTGCAAGGTGGGCTACCCGTGCGTGGTGCGCCCTTCCTACGTGCTGAGCGGCGCCGCCATGAACGTGGCGTACTCGGACTGCGATCTGGAGAAGTTCCTGAGCAACGCTGTGGCTGTGTCCAAGGAGCATCCTGTTGTCATTTCCAAGTTCATCCAGGAGGCCAAGGTCCGTGCAGGAGGCCGCTGCAGCCCCGGGCTGCCCCCTGAAAGCCCCAGCGCCGAGCCCAGGGACGGGCTGTGACCGTGTTCCCGCTCACAGGAGATTGACGTGGACGCGGTGGCCTCTGACGGCATGGTGGTGGCCATCGCCATCTCGGAGCACGTGGAGAACGCTGGGGTGCACTCAGGGGATGCCACACTGGTGACCCCCCCGCAGGACATCACCCCCAAGACACTGGAGCGCATCAAGGCCATTGTCCACGCCGTCGGGCAGGAGCTGCAGGTCACAGGGCCCTTCAACCTGCAGCTCATCGCCAAGGTACCCGGGACTGGGGACTGCGTGGTGCCAGGGGACGGCACCACATCCCCAGCCCTGCCTCATTCTGTCCCCTCTCTCCTAGGATGACCAGCTGAAGGTGATAGAGTGCAATGTTCGTGTCTCCCGCTCCTTCCCCTTTGTCTCCAAGACCCTGGGCGTGGACTTGGTGGCTCTGGCCAGCCAGGTGATCATGGGTGAGGATGTGGAGCCCGTGGGGCTGATGACAGGCACAGGCATTGTTGGTGTCAAGGTGAGTGGGGGCCATGGGGCTGGGCTGGGGTGCAGGGCCAGGCAGTCCCTGAGTGTCCCCTTGCCCCAGGTGCCCCAGTTCTCCTTCTCACGCCTGGCGGGCGCTGATGTGGTGCTGGGTGTGGAGATGACCAGCACGGGCGAGGTTGCCTGCTTTGGGGAGAACCGCTGCGAGGCATACCTGAAGGCCATGCTCAGCACCGGCTTCAAGATCCCCAAGAAGAACATTCTGCTGACCATCGGCAGCTACAAGGTATGTGGGGTAAAGTGCTGGGAGGCTGGGGCTCCCTCTCTGCCCTCTGACCAGCCCCTGGTTCGTTTCAGAACAAGAGCGAGCTGCTGCCCACCGTGCGGAGGCTGGAGAGCCTCGGCTACAACCTGTATGCCAGCCTTGGCACTGCTGACTTCTACACCGAGCATGGCATCAAGGTCAGGGATGGGGGCTGGCAGGGCTGGGGGCTGTGAGGGATGGGGTCTGCAGGGATGGGGGCTGCAGGGCTGGGGGCTGTCAGGGCTGGGGGCTATCAGGGCTGGGGGCTGTGAGGGATGGGGTCTGCAGGGCTGGGCTCACTCCTGGGGTGGTGCAGGGCCCTGACGGGGTCGCTGCCTGCAGGTGAAGGCTGTGGACTGGCACTTTGAGGAGGCAGACAGCAGCGAGCCTGGTGCCCGGGAGAGCCAGCGCAGCATCCTGGACTACCTGGCCGAGAACCACTTTGAGATGGTCATTAACCTGTCCATGCGCAGCTCGGGGAGCCGCCGGCTCTCCTCCTTTGTCACCAAGGGCTACCGCACCCGGCGCCTGGCTGTTGACTACTCCGTGCCCCTCATCATCGACATAAAGTGCACAAAGCTCTTTGTCGAGGTGTGCTGGGGCACCGTGGGTGCCAGGAATGGAGCCAACGAGGGCTGCAGCAGTGCTGTTGTGGGTGCTGTGGGGCAGGCACTGTGTGCGGGTGTCACTGTGCAGGGGTTGCTTTTGGGGTGAGCTCGGACAGGCGTCATCACCCTGGCCCTGCTCCTGACCCAGAGTCCACAGGGCTGCTGTTTCTGCAGGCACTGAGCCAGATAGGGGCAGCCCCCCCGCTGAAGATGCATGTGGACTGCATGACATCCCAGAAACTCATCCGTCTGCCAGGTGGGTGTTCAGTGGCCCTGGGGGGGCAGCACAGAAGCAGGACAGGGCTGGGAGCCGGGCCGGGCACATCTGCAGGCACTGTGGAGAGAGATGTTCCCGTGCTGCACTGGTGGGACGGCCCTCGTCCCTCAAATCCCCGTGGCCAGTAGCTGCACCGCTGATGCTGACACTCCCCAGGCCTGATTGATGTGCACGTCCACCTCCGTGAGCCGGGGGACACCCACAAGGAGGACTTTGCCTCGGGCACGGCGGCCGCCCTGGCTGGGGGGGTCACTATGGTGTGTGCCATGCCCAACACCCGCCCTGCTGTCACCGATGCTGCCTCTTTCACTCTGGCACAGAAGGTGAGGAGCTGCTGCCAGCCTGGTGCTCGCATCCCCTCCCGTGCCAGCTGTGCTGGACTCGCTCTCCAGGTGGGCTCACTGCTGGTCCCACCGGGGCTGGTCCCACCACAGCACCCACTGCCTGTTCTCCTGCAGCTGGCTGAGGCTGGGGCCCGCTGTGATTTTGCTCTCTTCCTGGGGGCTTCCTCGGACAACGCTGGCACTCTGGGCCCCCTGGCTGGGGCGGCCGCTGGGCTCAAGATGTACCTGAACGACACCTTCTCCAGCCTGAGGATGGACGATGTGTCGCTGTGGATGGAGGTGAGCAGGAGGGCAGGGCTGGCTCAGGGCAGCTCTGCCCCCAGCCCCGGTGCCCACCAGCCCTGTTCCCCCAGCACCTGGAGCAGTGGCCGCGACACCTGCCCATCGTGGCGCACGCCGAGCGGCAGACGGTGGCCGCCGTGCTGATGGTGGCCCAGCTGTTCCAGCGCCCTGTGCACATCTGCCACGTGGCGCGCAGGGAGGAGGTGAGCGGGGCGAGCTCTGGTTCCGGGATGGAGCACGGGGCCCCGTGGGCTCCCACTAACCACGGCTGCCCCAGATCCTCCTCATCAAGGCGGCCAAGCAGAGAGGGATCCCCGTGACGTGCGAGGTGGCCCCGCACCACCTCTTCCTGAGCCGGGACGACCTGGGGCGCCTGGGGAAGGGCCGGGCGGCCGTGCGGCCGGAGCTGGGCACCCGCCGGGACGTGGAGGCGCTCTGGGACAACATGGACATCATCGACTGCTTCGCCACTGACCACGGTGAGTCCCGGGGATGGTGGCCGTGGGGCGGGGGTAGCGGTGGGGACAGACGGTGACCAGCCCCGTCCTGCAGCACCCCACACACTGGAGGAGAAGCAGGGGCAGGAGCCGCCCCCGGGGTACCCTGGCCTGGAGACGATGCTGCCTCTGCTGCTGACGGCCGTCTCTGAGGGGCGGCTCAGTGTGGAGGACATCGTGCAGCGCCTCTACGAGAACCCTCGCAAGATCTTTGGGCTGCCGCCGCAGCAGGACACCTACGTGGAGGTGTGTCCTCGCCCACCTGCCCCAGGGCCAGCCCCCACCCTTCTGCCTCTGACCCACTGTCCTGGCAGGTGGACCTGGAGCACGAATGGATCATTCCCAGCAGCACAGTCTTCTCCAAGGCTCGCTGGACCCCCTTTGAGGGCATGCAGGTGAAGGGGACAGTGCGGAGGGTAGTCCTGCGTGGGGAGGTTGCCTACATCGATGGGCAGGTAAGGTCCTGGGTAGTTTTCTTCCTGCACTGAGGGTGTCCCCCATCACAGAGGGGGTCCCCCACTGCTGATCCCGTCTCCCTAATCCCATATTTGCCACGGCTGCAGGTGCTGGTGCCCCCTGGCTACGGGCAGGATGTGAAGAAGTGGCCGTCGGGAGCTGCCCTGCTGCCACAGGGGGCCCCCACCAAGGAGCATGTGAAGGTACTGGGGCGTAGCGACCTGGCAGGGCAGTTCCCCTCCGCCCTGGCTCCAGCTCTGTCTGTCGTTCCAGAGCGCTGAGCAGCCCCGACACACGGCTGGGGACGCGCTGCGTGGACGAGCCCCCAGCCCGCGCCGGCCCGGCCCCGCCGGCGACTCCTCGCGCTTCCACCTCCCGCCCCGCATCCACCGAGCCTCCGACCCCGGGCTGCCAGGTAGGGGGCGGCGGGGCGGCGGGCAGGCAGCGGGCACGGGCCGGGTCTGATGCCAGCCCTTGTGTCCCGTCCAGCGTTCCGGAGGCTGGGAGCCGCGCAGCGCCCGGGCGCCCGAGGCACCGGTAATGTCGGGGGGGACTCACTAATGGCACTGACTGCAGCCCATGAGTGCATCCCCTCCCCCAGGTGCCGTGCAGGCCCCGGGCTGCCTGCGCTGCCCACCACAGGCCCCCTCCGGCACCCAGCGCCACAAGTGGGTGCTTAGGACAGGGTGTGGCCGTGCTGGCTGCTCCCCTCCTGCCCCAGCCTGCGTGGCGCCTCGAGCACCCCTCACCTGCCACTGCCATCGGGGGGTGGCCAGCTCAGAATTGTGGGGCATGCCAGGGAGAAGGTCACAGCACAATGTGGGGCTTGGACTGCCAGACAGACAGTCTCTGGTCGACCATCACGTTGGCATCAGGCCCATCTTGATTTCACCTGGTGTTGCCAAGTGCCAGGAGGGCTGTGCCATGCTGGCAGCACACTTGGAGGAGAGCGGGGCCCGGGGTTCCTCCCTCCCCACAGCCCCTAACGCCACTGCTCCCCTCTCCCACGCAGCCGAGGACACTCGTGAGAAGGGCGGCAGGAAGGCAGCAGAGCTGGGTGAGTGCAGCAGGGGCCCTGGGGATGCAGGGTGCACGGCTGGGCTCCGCAGGGCAGCCCCGGGCTGACGGGCTGCTCTTGGTGCCACAGATCCAGCGGTGCTCCAGGACAGCCATTTCCACCCCCTGGGCCCTGTCCCGCGCCAGGCGTCCCCGCAGCGTGCCCCCCAGACCTCCCCGCTGCTGCACCCCCTGGTCGGGCAGCACGTCCTCTCCGTGCAGCAGTTCTCCAAGGAGCAGGTGCCCCGCTGGGCGGGCGCGGGGCGGGGGGTGCCCTGCTGCTCCCTGTGCCCCTGCTGAGCCCCGGTGCCTCCTGTGCCACCTGTCCCCGCAGCTGTCCCACCTGTTCAACATCGCGCACACCCTGCGCATGCTGGTGCAGAAGGAGCGCAGCCTGGACATCCTGAAGGTGAGCCGTGCCCAGCGTGATCCCTGTGCCCTGGGCGCCCGAGGGAGCCCAGCCCGGCCCAGCCAGGGCTCCCCGCGGTGACAGCCCGGCCCTGCAGGGGAAGGTGATGGCCACCATGTTCTACGAGGCGAGCACGCGGACCAGCAGCTCCTTTGCAGCGGCCATGAGCCGGCTGGGCGGCTCAGTGCTGTCCTTCTCCGAGGCCACGTCCTCGGTGCAGAAGGGCGAGTCGCTGGCTGACTCGGTGCAGACCATGTGCTGCTACGCTGACGTGCTGGTGCTGCGGCACCCCCAGCCCGGCGCTGTCGAGGTGAGAGGGGCGAGGGCGGCTGCCTCCTTCTCTGGGGGCACCGGGGACTCTGCCTGAGGGTGGGGACGGTGAGCTGCGCTCTGGGGTTGGGTGCTGCTCCCAGCAGTGGGCTGCTGGAGCCGTGCCCTGCCCGTGCTCACCCGCCCCGCCTGGCTGTGCCCCAGCTGGCCGCCAGGCACTGCCGCAAGCCGGTGATCAACGCGGGGGACGGCGTGGGGGAGCACCCCACGCAGGCGCTGCTGGACATCTTCACCATCCGTGAGGAGCTGGGCACAGTCAATGGCATGACGGTGAGCTGCGGGGCCGGCCGCTCGGGGGGCTCTGGGGGGCTGGGCGGGCCGGGCTGACCGCTCCCCGCAGATCACCATGGTGGGAGACCTGAAGCACGGGCGCACGGTGCACTCCCTGGCGCGCCTGCTCACCCAGTACCGCGTCAACCTGCGCTACGTCACCCCGCCCGGCCTCCGCATGCCCCCCGACATCACCGGCTTCGTGGCCTCCCGGGGCATCCAGCAGGTGAGCAGCAGCGTGGGGGGCTGCCCCCCGCACCCCCCGGCCCGGCGCCCCCCCAAAGCTCACGGTGCCGCCGCAGGAGGAGTTTGGGAGCATCGAGGAGGCGCTGCCCGACACGGACGTGCTCTACATGACCCGCATCCAGAAGGAGCGCTTCCGGCAGCCCGAGGAGTACGAGGCTGTGAGTGAGGGGGGCCCGGGTCCTGCTGCCCCCCGGGGGCGTGGGGACTCCCCTGCCCCAGCTCAGGCTCTCTGTGTGCCCTCAGTGCTTCGGGCAGTTCATCCTCACGCCCCACATCATGACCCGGGCCAAGGAGAGGATGGTGGTGATGCACCCCCTGCCCCGTGTCAACGAGATCAGGTGGGGAGGGGGGGACAGGGGCAGGGCACTGGGGCAAGGCACGTTTGGAGGGAGTACCTGGGAGAACGGGAATGAAATATACAGGGCAGAATGCGGGCACTCAGGGCCTGGGGGCTCGAGCAGGGAGCTGGGGCAGTGGTGTTGCTGGGGAGGCTGGCAGGGGCACGGCAGCTGAGGTGTGCTGGGGATGTCCAGTGTGCTGGGAGTGTCCAGTGTCCTGGCAGTGTCCAGTGTCCTGGCAGTGTCTGGGGTGCTGGGGGTGTCCAGGAAGGCACAGGGGGTCAGGAGCAGGAGCTCTGCACTGTGCTGGGCAGGGCTGGGCACAGCTCACAGCAACAGTGGCCGCTGGGTTTGGGGACGGGCTCCATTGTGCAGTCCTGGGGGGTGTCAGGACTCCCTCATGGGTCAGGGGTTCCAGGGGGGATGCTGAGCGTCCCGGGGGGTGCCAGAGGTCATGAAATGAGTCAGGGTCGGGGATCCCAGGAAGGTTCAGTGGTCTCAGATGGGTTCAGTGGTCCCGGATGGGTTCAGTGGTGCAGGTTGGGTTCTGGGTCCCAGGAGGGTTTGGGGTCCCGGGTGGGTTCAGTGGTCCCGGGAGGGTTCAGTGGTCCCGGGTGGGTTCAGTGGTCTCGGGAGGGTTCAGTGGTCCCAGGTGGGTTCGGGGTCCCGGGTGGGTTCAGTGGTTCCGGGTGGGTTCGGGGTCCCGGGTGGGTTCAGTGGTCCCGGGTGGGTTCGGGGTCCCGGGAGGGTTTGGGGTCCCAGATGGGTTCAGTGTTCCGGGTGGGTTCAGTGGTCCCGGGTGGGTTCAGTGGTCCCGGGTGGGTTCAGTGGTCCCGGGTGGGTTCGGGGTCCCGGATGGGTTTGGGGTCCCGGGTGGATTTGGGGTCCCGGGTGGGTTCGGGGTCCGGTGGGTTTCGGGGTCCCGGGTGGGGTTCAGTGGTCCCGGGTGGGTTCGGGGTCCCGGGTGGGTTCAGTGGTCCCGGGTGGGTTCGGGGTCCCGGGTGGGTTCGGGGTCCCGGGTGGGTTCAGTGGTCCCGGGTGGGTTCGGGGTCCCGGGTGGGTTCGGGGTCCCGGGTGGGTTCAGTGGTCCCGGGTGGGTTCAGTGGTCCCGGGAGGGTTCGGGGTCCCGGGTGGGTTTAGTGGTCCCGGGTGGGTTCAGTGGTCCCGGGAGGGTTCGGGGTCCCGGGTGGGTTCAGTGGTCCCGGGTGGGTTCGGGGTCCCGGGTGGGTTCGGGGTTCCGGGAGGGTTCGGGGTTCCAGGTGTGTTCAGTGGTCCCGGGTGGGTTCGGGGTCCCGGGTGGGTTCGGGGTCCCGGGTGGGTTCAGTGGTCCCGGGTGGGTTCGGGGTCCCGGGTGGGTTCGGGGTCCCGGGTGGGTTCAGTGGTCCCGGGTGGGTTCGGGGTCCCGGGTGGGTTCGGGGTCCCGGGTGGGTTCAGTGGTCCCGGGTGGGTTCGGGGTCCCGGGTGGGTTCAGTGGTCCCGGGTGGGTTCAGTGTTCCGGATGGATTCGGGGGGGGTGGCGCCCTCTCGCGCTGATGACGTCACTTCCGCAGCGTGGCGGTGGACTCGGACCCGCGCGCCGCGTACTTCCGGCAGGCGGAGAACGGGATGTACATGCGGATGGCGCTGCTGGCCACCGTGCTGGGCCGCTATTGACCAATAAACGCTCTGCGTCGCGACACGCCATCGCGCCGCGACACGCGTCACCGCGCCGCGCCGCGCGGGCCATGGCGGCGCTCTGGAGGGGCTGCGGGCGGCTGCTGGCGCGGCGGCCCGGGGCGGCGCAGGCGCTCACGGCCGGTAAGGGACGGGACGGGCCCGGCCCTGCGGCGGCCGCGCCCCGGGACCCCGCAGCCGGCCCTGCCCGGGCACGCTGCCCTGTCTCCCCGGTGCGCCCCGCGCAGCGGCACAGCCCGCTCCGTGCGCAGCGGCAGCCGCGGGAGGCGGCCAGGGGCAGGCACGGCGGCGGGGTCTGTCTGAGGGGGAAGGCGGCGCTGCCGTGTCCCCTGGGCGGGGGTGGATGCTGAGCTGCAGCACTGCGAGCTCCCCAGACTGCTCCGTGTTTGCCGCACTCGGGCACGGCGGTGCTGCCTGAGGCTGAGTGTCCCCAGCGCTGCTCGCAGAGCCGGCCCTGCTGCTGGCCCGTGGCTCTGTTGCTCCCCCAGCGCACCTGAGCCGGTCTGGGTGGTGGCAGAGCGTGTCCTGCTTGTGCCAGGTGTTCTCAGGACAGCCAGGGGCTGTGCTGCGCTGATGGTTGGCAGCCGGGGGGTCCCTGCGTGCTCCTGTCACACCACTTCACCCCTGCCCTGCTGCTCCGCAGCCCGGGACGCTGGGAAGGCGCAGCCCCGGGCTCTGGGGGTGCCCTGCTGGGCGGGGGGCTCCCCTCGCTGTGCAGTGTCTGGCCCTCAGCCCTGACAGCCACGGGGGGCTGCCCGCTGCCCCCTGCCTGGCTGCTGGGGCGCCGCCAGCCGCTTTGCTGTTCCCGCTGTTATTTTTATCGGATGTCATGGAGTCTATTGCTGGCGCCTGCGGCACCCGGTGCTGCTGGCAGCGCGTCCCCCTGTGCTGGGCCCGAGGCCAGGGCAGGGCTGGGCTGGGCTTCCCGGGGCTGGCTCTGCCCGCCCCCTGCCCGCCGGGGCCGGCTCTGGCCCGGGCTCTGCCCTGCCTCTTGCCGCTCCCATGGGAGCAGCGCTGCTGTGGCACAGCCCGCTGCCCCAGGGCTCTGCCAGCCTGCCGGGTGTGGGGCACAGCCTCTGAGAATGCTGGGCTGCTGCTGCATGAGGTTCCAGCGGCCCAGAGGTTTCTGCCCTCGGGCTGGGCTATCGCTCCTGCGGCAGGTGTCCAGCTCCAGCCAGGAGAACAGGAGTGCTCCTGCTCTCCTCAGAGCTGCCACGAGTGGCCCCCATCCACAGCCAGGCTCAGCCCCTCCTGCTCTCCTCAGACTGCCATGAGTGACCCCCACCCACGGCCAGGCTCAGCCCCTCCTGCTCTCCTTGGAGCTGCCACAAGTGACCCCCATCCAGTGCCAGGCTCAGCCCTCCTGCTCTCCTCAGAGCTTCCTGTAGTGATCCCCATCCACGGCCAGGCTCAGCCCCTCCTGCTCTCCTTGGAGCTGCCACGAGTGACCCCCACCCACGGCCAGGCTCAGCCCCTCCTGCTCTCCTCAGAGCTTCCTGTAGTGATCCCCATCCACGGCCAGGCTCAGCCCCTCCTGCTCTCCTCAGACTGCCACGAGTGACCCCCATCCAGTGCCAGGCTCAGCCTCTCAGCTGCTGGCTGTGCAATGGCCCGTGCAGCTTCCCAGGTTCTGTGCCCTGTGCCAGGTACATCCCAACCTCCAGCCCTGCCTTCTCTTGCTGCTCCCAGAGACCCCAACGCTGCCAGCTGGGGCCAGGCCAGGGAGCTGCTGGCAGTTGGCTGTGCCCACTGTGTCCAGCCACACTCGCTGGCTGAGCTGCTGCTCGAGGGCTCAGGTCAGGCAGGGCTTTGCCTCCTGCATCCTGGGCCCTGGGCCAGGCTGCCAGCAGGGCCTGGGCACAGTGGGCAGTAGCACGTGCCTGCAGCCGTGACCCTCCTGTCCCTCTGCCTGTGGAGAGAAGTCCCCTGCTCCTGCCAAGGCAATGCCATGGGCATGAAGATGGTGCCCTACTTAGGTCTGGGCTCTGTTAAGAGTTGTCTGGTCACAAGAACATCAACCTGGGGGTCGGCTAGGCATCCAAGGCACCAGGTTTGGCTGGGATGAAAGTTCCATTCCCATTCAGGAGCTGTGGCTGGGCTGGGCTGGTGGCACCCTGGGCAGGCACTGTAGCCAAAGTCATTGCAGGGGCTGGATCTGGCTGCATCCCCAGGCCCAGGAAGGGATGCAGAGACAGGTCTGTCCCTCCTGACACAGCCACATCACTTCTGGGCACTGTACCCAGAGCCTTCAGCAGTGGATGAGTAACAGTGATCCCTGCTGTGTTGTGTATGAGCACCGTGGGCACCCAGCTCTGGGGAGTGCAGCTCTGGGAGTGCAGCTTATGGGACTGCATCTCTGGGGAGTGCAGCTGCTGGGAGTGCAGCTCTGGGCAGTGCAGCTCTGGGAGTGCAGCTCTGGGAGTGCAGCTCCAGGCAGTGCAGCTCCAGGGAGTGCAGCTCCAGGCAGTGCAGCCCTGGGCAGTGCAGCCCTGGGCAGTGCAGCTCTGGGCAGTGCTGCCCACCACCAGCAGTGCCCTGGCTGTGCTGGCCTGCCTGGTCCTGCTGTGGCCCATGAGCTGGTGGGGCTGCCCTGCCATGGTGGGGGCTGTGGGGTCTCAGGGCTGGGGGACAGACCCTCAGATGCTGGGGCTGCTCTGGGGTGGGAGATGGAGCCTGTGAGCAGCAGGGAGTGCAGCACTCAGTGGGGCTGCAGAGCCCGGTGTGGCCCTGCCGGTGAGTGTGGCATGGCGTGGGGACGGGGAGCTGGCCCTTGTCCGTGAGGAACCAGTGACAGAGTCCTGGGGCAGGGCTGGTGCCCAGCTGGTCTGGCTGGGGCTGGTCCCCGCAGGCTGAGGGCTGCTGGGCTCTGGGCTTGCGAGGATGGAGCAGAGCAGCAGCGGGGCTGGAGCCCTGCCAGGAACCGTCCCGGGGGAGTGGGAGAGGGAGCAGGAGCTGCCGGGGCCGGGGCAGCAGCTGGAGGGGCAGCACTGGGCCAGCTGAGTTGCGTCGGAGGGGTCAGGGGTGTAGGATGGAGAAGGAGCTGCCAGAGACCCAGCCGGGCAGCACCCCACCGGGGACACCGAGCAGAAACAGGGCCAGGAGCTGTGCCAGCAGCCAGCTGTGGCGGGGGGCTGGGACAGCCTGGGCAGTGGGCAGCACGCTCTGCCCATCCTGGCTGCTGGGGTGGGGGACACAGGCAGAGCTGCTCTCCAGGGAGGGATCACAGGGAGAGGTGCTGGGGCAGAGTCACGTAGGGGTCTCGCCTGCCTAAATGGGCTGTGCTGGTCACAGGGGCTCTCATGGGAGCTGGGGATGTGATTGCACAGCAGCTGGTGGAGCAGCGGGGGCTGCACGGGCACCAGTGCCCCCGCACCCTGAAAATGATGGGCATCGGCTTCTGCTTCGTGGTGAGTGGGGATGGGATACAGGGATACAGGGATACAGGGATACAGGGATACAGGGATACAGGGATACAGGGATGGGATACAGGGATACAGGGATACAGGGATGGGATACAGGGGTACAGGGATGGGATACAGGGGTACAGAGATACAGGGGTACAGGGATACAGGGATACAGGAATGGGATACAGGGATGGGATACAGGGATACAGGGATGGGATACAGGGATACAGGGGTACAGGGATACAGGGATGGGATACAGGGGTACACAGATACAGGGATGGGATACAGGGGTACAGGGATGGGATGGGATACAGGGATGGGATACAGGGATGGGATGGGATACAGGGATGGGGTACAGGAATGGGATGGGATGGGATGGGATGGGATGGGATGGGATGGGATGGGATGGGATGGGATGGGATGGGATGGGGGTCTCCTTCAGCAGGGTGGAACCATGGTGGTGCAGTGTTGGTGCAGAGTTGGACCATCCTGGTGCCACCTCCAGCAGCCACGAGCAAGGCCAGTTCCATGGAGCAGGAGCACCACAGGACAAGCTTGTCTTTGTGGTCCAGAGCTGGGCCGTGTAACCAGCCCCAGAGCCCCCCAGCCCTGACCCCTGTGACCAACGAGGGCAAATGCTGCTCCTCACCCCTGGCTCCTGCAGGGCCCTGTTGTGGGCAGCTGGTACAGGATCCTGGATTGGCTCATCCCAGGGAATACTAAAGTTGTGGCTGTGAAGAAAGTGATCCTGGACCAGGTTGGTGTGACATGGGTGAGGGTTTTGCATGGACTGGGGCAGCGGGGCGGGACAGTGGGGACAGCTATGTCCCTGTGACAGGTTTCCAGCCTGCTCTGAGAGCCCAGTGCCTGAGCTGGGCCCAGCCTCACCCAAGTGGAGGGCTGGGGTGGGCATTTTTGGGAGGCTGCCCATGGCCAGCGGGGCTCCAAGCACCACAGGCTCCTGAGCACTGGCTGTGGCTCCTCTCCTGCAGGGGGGCTTCGCCCCGTGCTTCCTTGGCTGCTTCCTGGCTGTCACAGGGGCTGTCAACGGGCTCTCGGTGCAGGATAACTGCTCCAAGATCCAGGAGGTATGTGCTGCTGCCCTGGGCAGCTCCTCCCTGTGTGCTGGCCCTGACAGCTGCTCCCATTTGTATCCGTGCCCATGCCCAGGCACTGGGTCCCAGGGAGTGTTGGCTGCCCAGTGCTGCCAGTCCAATGCTGGTGCAAGGACCAGTTCCTCTGGCATGGGTGTTCCTGTGGGCGAGTACTGGGGTCCCACCTGGGCCAGACAGGGGTGCCATGGGCATGCTGTCCAGCCCAGCTCCTGGCTGGGTCTCCAGAGCAATTACTGAGATGACTCCCATTAACAGTAATTGCTGGAAACCGGTGTGAACACTGCGTCAGCATGTCCAGAGTGAGTCACTAGGGAGTGGGTGCCCACCTGCCACAGGATGAGGCACGCTGGGGTGGTCGTGTGGCTGCCAGGAGTGGCAGCACCAGCCTTTGTCCCTGGTGCTGCTGGAGCTGCGTGTGAGCGGCCCTGGCCTGGCTGGAGCTCTGCCTGGTGCCACCAGCCAGGGTTCATCCTCTGCATGGGGGCACCCAGGCACCAGCCCACGACACACTGGCTGCCAGTACACGTCCCTCATCCTGCCCCAGAGTGCAGGAAGCAGATCCTGGGGCAGGATCACATCACCTCTGCTTTCCTCAGGCTCTGTGCAAGCCGCAGCCAGGGTGCAGGGTGCTGCAGGGCACCCTGGGGGCACACGTGAACAGATCGTGGGCACGGGCAGCACTCCGAGCGCTCCCGTGCATCTTCCCCGCTGCATCCTGACCAGCCCATGCCGTGCATCTTGCCTCCCCCAGGGATCCTGCCCGGCTGGGGCTGCGTGCGAGCCGTGGCTGCTGCGAGCCTGGCCTGGCAGGGGTGCCGGGCTGGGGGCTGGGCAGCGCTGGCAGCACCTTCACCCCTGGCTTGGGGCGCATCCGCCTCTCCCCGCGCAGAGGAAGCGTCACAGCGCATCCATCAGCCGCTCGGATGTCCTGGGCTGCTGGCCAGCGCCGGGAGGAGCCCGGCTGAGTCACGGCGGGCGGGACTCGTCCTGCTGCCACGGGACAGGGCTGCGGCACGGCCCTGCCTGTGGCACAGAGGGTCTCCGGGGGGTGGCTCCGCTCACCCTCCCTGCCGCCCTCGGGGCTGCGGGCAGGGCTGCAGGGGTTCTGTGTCAGCAGTGTGGAGCTGGGGGCAGCAGTGGCAAGGATAGGGGCCCTCTCAGTGCTCACTCCTCCTTTTTCTTGCAGGACTACATGGATGCCCTGATGACCAATTACTGTGTGAGTGCTGGCAGATCTGTGTCCCTGTCCCTGTTTTGTCTCCTCCAGGGGTGCCATGGCTCTGTGGAACACCCTGAGCTCCAGGCAGGGATGGGTGTGGGGCAGGGACCCTGACAGGGCTCCTCACTGCTCCTCCCCTTCTCTGTGCAGATCTGGCCACCCGTGCAGATTGCGAATTTCTACTTTGTGCCTCTGCAGCACAGGTAGTGTTGCTGCCCCAGCGCCCAGCCCCCGTCCCTGAGGCAGCAGCTGCAGACCCTGTCCCCTCTGTCCCCAGGCTGGCTGTTGTCCAGTGTGTTGCCATCGTCTGGAACTGCTACCTGTCCTGGAAAGCGAATCGGATGTGAGGCAGAAGCTGTGTCCCATCCCTGTCCCCAGCCTGTCGCTGCCTGTCCCCTCAGGGTGGGCACGCGTGGCCGTGGACAGGCTGGGACACGCGGGGTCCTGGCACCACCATCCCACTCTTTTCTCGGGGGAACACCATCCCCCATGGCCACAGCCCCCGCTGCCCCAGGGAGAAGGTGGTGCCAGGACAGGCCTGGAGCTGCTCTGGGGTGCTGTGCAGCAGCTCTGCCCACGGTGCATTTCTGTCTGTGCTCAGCCACTCCTGAGCCCTCACCTGCACACAGGGCGCTCCTGCTCAAGTGTCACTCTGACCTCCCCCATGGCACATCTCAGGGGAAAAGAGGAGTGGAAATGGAGCGGGGCTGGCCCTGGGCTGGCTGTGCCATGGGCACAGAACTGGAGTCACTGCAGCCTGGGGGTGCTCCCCCTGAAAATGGGATTTGCTGTGGCTCAGCTGTGGACAGTCAGAGCATCAATAAATGGTGATCTTCACTTCTGATCCCCACAGCCCTGGGCTTGTGGCCCAGCAGGTCCTCCAGGCCCTGAAGACACAGTTCCAGAGCAACTGTTCTGTTGTGGATCAACAGATCCACTCTGCCTCATCTCAGGGCATTGAGCATGGGATTAGGGACTGCAGGCTGCTGGGGTGGCTTGCCCCTCTGGCTAGAGAGGGGAGGGGATTCTGACAGAGGGTGGATGGGGGTTTAGGAGGCCATCAGGTCCCACTGCAGCTGTTCCATGGGCTGTGATGGTGCCTCTACAGCTGCAGAGCAGTGAAATGAGGTCGATGGAGTCGGAGTCCTTATGCTGAGTGCAGAGTGCCCCCAGGGTCAGGGCATTCTGGATGCAGGGCTGTGCATGTCGGGAGGGTTCAGGAAGGGTTGGGGATAGGGCTGGAGTTGGGACAGAGCCATAATCCACCTGTGCCATGCCTGAGACAGGCCTGCCTGTCGTGCCAGAGAGAAGCCCCGTGGAGCTGCCAGTGCCTGTGCTGCTGCCCCTGGGGACGTGTCCCCGTGCTCACCTGCAATGGCAGCGAGCAGACACAATCCAGCTCCCAGCGTCCCTGCCCAGCACACCCCGACCAGGGCTCCAAGTGGAGCTGCTGGGACCACAGTGGTTCGTGCCCTGGCCCCCTCACCTGTGCCACTGCTGCCCCATGCAGCTGCACAGAGCCCTCCCCATGCTGCCAGCACCATCTGGGCTCTGCCTGCCTGCTCTTCATGGAGGGGATTCGCCGTCTGTCCTCCACCCTCATCCTCCCCACGGTCCGGTTCTGTGCTGAGCCCAGCTTTGGGGCTGCTCCAGCCGGGTGGATACACAGAGGAGGCAAATCCTGCACAGGACTGGGATCTGCAGCTGCAGCCCTCTTCCCCCAGCAGTGCTCAGTGGAGCAGCGCAGGGCTGGGGCCAGGTGATGGGGCCATGCACGGATGTCACCAGTTCTTGGGGGACCTCGGGGTCTGTGTGGGGCTCAAGCTCTCTACAGCCGGTGGGGTGAGTGCTGTGGATGGCAGCAATTTGCAGCTCTGAGGTGTTGAGCCTCTTGCAGCTCCCTCCGGGGTGCAGGAAGCACTCACAGTCAGCACTGAGCGAGCTGCGAGCATGGCAAGAGCCGCGTGGAACGAGCCACTTGTCCCCAGGAGCAGACGCCCAGCACGGGGCTGGCGGGTCTGGGGGGCTCTGCCCTGCCCCTGCCGAGGGCTCTGCCCTGCCCCTGCCGGGGGCTCTGCCCAGCCCCTGCCGGGGGCTCTGCCCAGCCCCTGCCGAGGGCTCTGCCCTGCCGCTGCGGGACGCGGTGCCCGGTGCCAGCCCTCATGCCGGATCACGTCACGGGGCACGACCCCGTGTGCTGCTGGCTGCGGGCCGGGCCCCTTCACCCCTGTGCCACCCTGTGCCACCTGCGGGGGACGCGCCGTGCCAGGCCCGGGCTGAGCCTCCGGGCCCGCCTCTGCCCCGCATGGCACTGTGGAAGGAGCCCGGTCTGGCACCGGCACCGGCACCAGCATCGGCGCCGGGTGCCAGCTCAGCTCCACTGCTGGCAGTGGTGTGGAGAACCCGGGGGGCTGTGGCAGGGTGCAGGGCACTCGGGGGGCTGTTGGCAGCGTGCGGGACACTCGGGGGGCTGTGGCAGTGGTGTGGAGCACTCGGGGGGTTGTGGCAGCGTGCAGGGCAGTCGGGAGGCTGTGGCAGGGTGCGGGACACTCGGGGGGCTGTGGCAGGGTGCGGGACACTCGGGGGGCTGTTGGCAGCGTGCAGGGCACTCGGGGGGCTGTGGCAGCGCTGTGGAGCACTCGGGGGGAATGCCAGCAGCAGTGTGGTGCACTCGGAGGGAATGCCAGCAGTAGTGTGGTGCACTCGGAGGGAATGCCAGCAGTAGTGTGGAGCCCCAGCAGCCACCTCACCGTTTGGCAGCGGTGCCGGTGCCCCGATGGAACACCCTGCATCCAGCACGGCGCTGCCGGCTCCGGTGCCTTCATTCTATGACTCACAGGACTTGGCCGGTGCCGCCGCTGCGCTCGGGGCGTCTGCGGCCTCGGCCCCGCGGTTTGACCTCGGCCCCACCCGCTCTGGCCGCTGAGCCGCAGCCAGGCTGGGGGTCCCAGCCGTGACCGTCCTGTCCCGGAGCTCCCGGTGCTCGGGGTGTCCCCATCCCCTCCCAGGGATCCCCCCCGCCGCCCCGGGTCTCTGCTTGGGCGCACCTGCTCGGCGCGGCTCTTCTGCGAGGGTTTCACGCCGAGGAGCTGCGGCTCAGCCCGGTACAGCTCACCGAGGTCTCACCGGGAGCTCACCTGTGCAGCCCATCGGCCCCGGGCCCGGGCCCCGGTGCCCCAGCGCACTCCGGCCGTTCAGCACCGCGGACAGCGGCGGAGAGTGAGACTGAAGATGCGGCAGAGCCGGGAGGGGGACCGGGGAAACCGGGGGAAACCGGGGAAGCGAGGATTAGCACGGCCCGAGGCACCTGCTCTCACCGGCGCCGTGCCTCTTTGGTGGGCGTCAGAAAAGAACCGGAGTGGTGGCTCCCGAGGCCGAGCAGAGCGCGCTCTGCCGCTGCGCCCCTGTCCCTCAGCCCCGTCCCGTCGCCGGGTGCCCCCCTGCTCCCCGCCGTCCCGGTGCCCCCTCCCCCGCTCCCGCTGTCCGGTGCGTGCACGGCGCTGACGTCAGTCCGGACCGATATAACCCCGGACGCGCCGGACGGATCGCTTTGGCTCCGCCGCCAGCACCGGCAGGAACAGGGCACGGGCACAGCGCACCGGGTACGGGACGGGACTTGGGAACCGGGCAGGGACAGAGCGGGACCGGGGGCGCGCGGAGGGGACGGGACGGGGCGGCTGGGAGCGGAGGGGGCTCTGCGCCGCCGGGGCCGCGGGTCCCGTCGGGTCTCCGCCGCCGCCCCGGTCTCCGGTGCGGCGCTGAGCCCCCGGCCCCGCAGGTGCAGAGGGACCGAGGATGCGGCGGGCACTGCTCACGCTCCTGCTGCTGCTCGCCCGCCCGCCGCCCGCAGCCGCCCGCCCCGCCACCACCGACGGCTCCGTCCCGGCGGCCGCCACCGGGGCTCAGGACCAGCCGCTCTGGCCGCCGCTGGCGCCGCCGCCCTCGGAGCCGTGGCGAGGGCGAAGGGACGAGCCGCCGCTCTCCATCGACCTCACCTTCCACCTGCTGCGGCACCTGCTGCTGCTCGCCCGCGCCCAGAGCCAGCGCGCCCGCGCCGACTCCAACCGCCGCATCCTCGACGCCGTGGGGCGCTGACCCCCGGGCTTCCCGGTACCCCGAGCCCCCGTGACCCCGGGGCTGCACCGGCTCCAGCCGCCGCCTCGGCCTCTCTCCGTAGGGCGCTCGGCACCGACACCGGCACGGGCTGAGCCCACCTCAGCCCCGGCGCCGGGGGAGAGGGAGCGGAACCGCCCCCGCCACCGCTCCGCAGCGATTTTGTAATAAAACGTGGTGGAAACCCGAGGCGTGAGCGAGTGCGGGGTGGGGGCAGCGGGGGCTGTGCAGGGCCAGGGATTGGGCAAAGTGGGAACGTGTTCACCGGGAATGGGCTCAGCAGGAATGGGGGAATAGGCTCGATGGGAATGGGCTCAGTAGGAATGGGGAATGGGGGAATAGGCTCAGTGGGAGTGAGGGAATGGGCTTACCAGGAATGAAGAAGGAGCTCCCCAGGGCTGGGGAAACAACTCATTGAGAGTGGTGGAATGGATTTACCAGGAATGGACAAACAGACTCGCTGGGAAGAGGAAAAGGGAGAAAGGGCTCAGGAGTAGGGGACAAGATGAGCTGGGCCAGCAGCACCGACCCCCAGCACTGGGAACAAGGCTGTGTGTGTTCTGGGACGGGAGGTGACACACCATGTTCTTCAGGGCGAAAGGAGGGGATGCTCACAGCCACCCCAGGTGTGGGAGCACGTGGGGCAGAGGGATGGGAACAGTGAGGGAGGCGCAGGGGGGCTGCACCCACCTGCCCGCGGGTGGGGACGTGGGCAGGGAAGCGACCCCTCCCCAGGATGGGGGGCGAGGCTGGGAGCTGGGGGAGGGACAGACACAGGCTCTTTGTGGGGGATCCGGCCACATGTGGGAGCACCGGGAGTGGGGAAACCCCTGCGGGACACTCGGTGCTGCTGCGTGGGTCAGGGCTGGAGCCGTGGGGAGGGGGCTCTGTGGTGGGCCGAGTTTCAGGCCCCACCAAAAGAACGGGGATGACTCTTCCTGAGGCTCCTCGTGGGTGAGCTCCAGCTTGGTCTGTGGAAGGTGCCCTGCCTGCAGCAGTGCATGGGACAGGACGTCCCTTCCCACCTAAACCAGCCAGAATTCTGTGATAACACCCCAGTACCTGCTGGGAGGGCAGCGTGGCAGGGCTGGAGCCATGCAATGTTCCTGATTGTACCTGGGAGGGGCTGGCTGGGATGAGGCAGCAGTGGAGCTCAGGGCAGGCAGCTCAGTGCTCACAGCACTGGCAGGGTGTGCAGCCCTCAGATTTCACGTGAGCTGCCTGCAGGGACCCAGTGGCTGCTCCAAGAGCCAAAGCAGCTGGAGGGCTCAGCCTTTGAGAACGGGCTCCAGCTGTTCATGCTGTGGCCACCGGGATTTGAAAGGGGAAATCCCACCAGAGCATGAGTACCCAGGAGCTGAAAGCCATGCTGGCAAGAAGGATTGTTGTGGGACAATCCCTCCTAGGAGATATTTATACCAGATTGGCTTGGACAGCCTGACGAGCAGGGCTGGGGCTGGGGGGGCTCTGGGGGCCTCTTGGCCCTCACACAGCTGTGAGTGGCTTCCCACCACCGTGGGAGCTGTGTGGAGGGACCACAGCCCCTCTGGGCAGCCTCTTCCAGGCACCCTGTGTGATCAGCCTCACTGCAAAGAAACACAAATCTTTGCAGGCCGGTTTTGCTGGTTGCTGCTGGTCCTGTCACTGGGCTCCACTGGGAAGAGCCTGGCTCCCTCCTTCTCTCCCATTGGGCAAGGATACACATGGAAACCCTAAAACATTCCAATTCCTCCTCGTGCAGCAGATGCTCCTGTTCCTTTGGCATTGCTCTGACCCTTTCCTGGACTCCAGATTCCACATCCTTGCTCCAGGAAGCCCCAGCCTGGCCGTGGTGCTGCATCCACAGCTCTCCTCTCTTCATGGAGGGGAGGGCTCCCCCTCCATCCTCCTCAGCCAGTGGGAAGGGATGTCACTGCCCTCCCTGACTCAGGGTCACACTGAGGATTTCACTGTCCCTTGTGTCCCTCAGTAGCTGTAGTTGAACACTTGTCCAGGAATTACATCATGAACCTCGTAGGCTCATGAATCCTCTAAGGGAAAGGGAAGATCATCCTGGGAGCCATGGGCTGGCTGGGTGGGGGCACCAGGAGTGTCACCAGGACCAGGGGAAAAGAAAGGTAATTCTGGCAACAGGAGATCACAATCCCTGACCCACTGACCAACTCAGAATGGACCCCAACTCAAAGGGAGGAAAGAGCTGCAGCTGTGGAGTGGTCAGCATGAGGAGGGACTTACACCCAGCAAGGAGGAGTTTGAGTCCTGATAAATAACAATTCTGTAACTGGTGACCAGTGAATGCTGGTTCTTTGCTCAAATGTGTAAATAAAGTTCTGATGATCAGGAAGCAGCCTTGGGGAAATCCTTAGCTCTGGCTCTGCACTAACTGGAATGAAACCAGGAATCCCTTACCTCGATTTGTGGATTGTCAGTGGAAGCCTGCAGCTGGTTTTGGTGACCCAGATGGGATGGGCAGAGTGTCCTGCCCCGACTGAGTGACCACTCTGGGCAAAGGGCTTGGCAGGGTGAATTCCAGCACACACCAGCCTCAGCCCTGGCACCAGGGCAGCAGTGGCACAGCACACCCACACATTTCCCTGGTGGAGGGGTGGCTGGAAATCGCCAAGAAGTAGGATTTGGGGTTTGAAGAATCTGAAGAATCTGATTCCGTAAACTGAAGTTTGGTGATGCACGTCTTGGATTTTTAAGGCTTTCACATGCAGAGCTGGTGATGTGAAAACTGGGATTTGGATGTGTGCATTGGGATTGTGCACGAAACACTGGAAATTCCACAACTAAAATGAGTTCCTCTGCTTCCCTAGGAATCCTGCTTTTATCTCCTGAAGAGTTAGGGCGACCCTATGACTCGAGATAAATTGAAAAGATACTGTAACCAATGTTTGCCTCGTTCTGAATTAGATGATGGTGAAAAATGGCCAGAAAACAACAGGTCTTTAAAATATAATACCATTTTATAGTTTTACTTTATGGGAAGCAAAATGGATGGGATGAAGTCCCTCATGTAGATCTGGTATTCACTTTAAGAAATAAAGTAAGAAAATATCAGTATATTAGGTTTAGTAGATTCAAAAGCATCAAAATGGAATATATCCTTTGGGAAATGAAGAAAAGAGGAAAAGGGGAAAGATACTTGTCATATGGGACAAGAAAATAAAAGAAACAAAAAACCAAAGTCCATCTATTGGCAGCTCCTCCAACAGAAGGATGGCAGCTGGGGGTGAGCAGGGTGCCTGGTTTTGAGGGATCTGTGGTTTTGAGGGATCCCCGTTTCCAGTAGGATCAGGGAGAAAGGTAAATCGGTACCAGAAGCAGATTTAGGGCAGCAGGTGGGGCTGGGGCAGAGGCAGTGGATGAGCTGCTGCCAGTCTCACTTTGGCTAAGCAGCGAGCAGGATCACATCAGAGATCCTGATGGAATGTTAGTGTGATTAAAACCATGGTGTCAATTCATAATCCAAACCAGGGGGACATCCAGGCTCTCCTGGAATGTTTGTTTCCCTGTGAGGAATGGAAGAGGATTGAGAAGAAAGAGTTAGATAAACAAGATTAGATCCAAAGGTCCATGGCATCCCAAATCCTCACAGATTTCATCCTAAGAATGCCCCAGAGTGAGATCTCAGTCAGAATGCTTGTGAGATTCATTAAAATTATACTAAACAATTATTTCATTGGGATTCTCAGAGGAAGTGAAGAAACTGAAACACCTTGTGAAGTTGCATGAAGGAAAGAGGGAGCCAAGGAGTCCCACTGGCTTTGAATGAAAGATTGTGAGAAGTGGCTCCCAAAGTGATGGGTTCAGATCCAGCAAGAGAAGGAAGCAGATACTGTCTAACAGGATTTTTGGGCAGCTGGCACCTGGTCTTAGAAAGAAACTCCAGGATAGAGAAGTGGAGGGGATGGTTATTTCCCAGGTGATGCCTGTAAGGATAAGGGAGAAGTAGAAGAGAAGGAGAACCAAGAGAAATTTCTGGATCCATTGTCAGGATCAGGCAATTTCAGGGATGAGGCTGGGGCTGAGGGTGGGGTTTAAAACCCCTCCAAAAGTACCAGGGTGCCTGATCCAGACAGGAAGAGCTCTGGGAAAAGGAGCAGCCCTGACTCGCAAAGAGACAGAAGGTAAAGTCAGAGATGAGGCTGGACTGAAGGGGAGCAGAGGCATCTCCCCCATTTCCCTGGCCAAGCCTTTGATCCCAGCTAAACTGGGGAATTAAACAGTGGATTTTCCAGTGGAGGATGGAGCAGTTCATTCTGTAGTTACTGTGAAGAACCTTTAAGCAAAAACAGAGAGGAAATTCCTCAGGGGCAGGAAATCCCTCAGAGCATTTCACATCCCATGGGATTCATGGCTGGGGGCACAGAGTGACCCCATCCCTTTCTCCTTTGCCATTTCTGGGGAGGGATTTGCTGCCCCAGCTGAGTAGGAGGAGTGAGATGGAAAATGGAGACTGGACATCTGGGCACACTGTGGTCACTGCCATGCAGGCACTGGAAACAAGGCACAGCCCATGAGCAGCTCTCCCAGAAAACCAGACTGGGAGCTCCCACTTGGACCTGGCTGAGGAAGGGAAGTCAATATTCACACCAGCTCAAAAGGTGCCCTGGCACAGCCCATGCTCATGGAACAGTTTGGGAACAGCAAGGAGTTTTGTCCTCACAGGGGAGTTCAGAAAAATATGTGGCTGAAATTCCAAAGAGATGGAAAGCATTTCTTCAGCCACAGAACATCACAATAATACATTGCAAAACCCCACAGGAAAAGATTCCAGATATTGTAAAGGGAAATAGAAGAGCAGATCCAGCAGTGGAGGAAGCTGCATTGAGGAAACCAAGTTGTGAAGGAGCTTTGAATCCACAAATGTGTGTAGATCCATTTCCAACAAATTACACCAAGGGAGAGAAGCAGTGAGTGGAACAGCCTAACTGCACTAAAAATAAAGAAGGGTGGTGGGAAACACCTGGAAAACAGCTCTTGGAGAAAATAGAATTCCAACTTTAAAGGCTGCATCAAGAGACACACAGAGGAGCAGATGCATCACTGCTTTCAGCAAAAAATCCTTTGGGTGCAAGATGCAAAGTTTTACAGAAAGGGTAGTTAAAAATTTATCCTTTGCTGTGCTAATCACCCAAAAAATAAGAAAGAAAATTCAGGGAGGAAGAACAGAGCAAGGACTAACCCCTGAGAAACACTGGAAAATGGATTTTAGAGTCACCTAGCCGTGATTAATTCAAACATTTATTGGCATTCATCAACCACTCTTCTGGTTGGCTGGTGTTATCAAACAGCTCATATTCCTGGAAAAAAAAAAAAAAAAAAAAAAAAAAAAAAAAAAAAAAAAAAAAAAAAAAAAAAAAGCTTTGGAGGCTGAAGTCTATCTGCCACAGAATCCTGAACCTGAGAGATTAGAGGACAATGCAGGAGGGGCTTGGAATGCAGAATCCAGCACTGAACAGTGACTCCAGCCGAGAGGATCCCCAGGACACTCCTCTGGAGGAGGCTGAAGGCAAACTCTCCAGATGGGAGAGCTTTGTGAGGGATGGTCAGAAGGGCAGGAGTGCAGTGCTGACCCAGCATCAGGGGACAGGAGCCAGAGCTCTGACCCCAAACCAGCTCAGGCAGCAGAGCTGATGGCACAGGAGCTCCCACACTGAGCACAAAATGGGCTGGAAATACAGGACTGACTCAAAATGGGCTAGAAATACAGGACTGACTCAAAACTTGGAGTGCTCCATGCCCATGGAGGCATTTGGAAAGAGAGAGAGAGGGCTGTGAACCTCCAGGGATCCCCAAGAAACACAGACAAGCAACACAGAGACTGTTAGTGGGCACACAGCTGCCTCAAAGGATGGGAACAACACCCTGCAAAGCTCATCCCAACAGAGAAACCCCAGAGAAACCCAGAGAAACCCCAGAGAAACACCAGAGAAACCCCAGAGAAACCCAGAGAAACCCTGAGAAACCCCAGAGAAACCCAGAGAACCCCAGAGAAACCCCAGAGAAACCCCAGAGAAACCCCAGAGAAACCCCAGAGAAACCCAGAGAAACCCCAGAGAAACCCCAGAGAAACCCCAGAGAAACCCTGAGAAACCCCAGAGAAACCCAGAGAAACCCCAGAGAACCCCCAGAGAAACCCTGAGAAACCCTGAGAAACCCCAGAGAAACCCCAGAGAAACACCAGAGAAACCCCAGAGAAACACCAGAGAAACCCCAGAGACACCCAGAGAAACCCCAGAGAAACCCAGAGAAACCCTGAGAAACCCCAGAGAAACCCCAGAGAAACCCCAGAGAAACCCCAGAGAACCCCAGAGAAACCCCAGAGAAACCCCAGAGAAACCCTGAGAAACCCCAGAGAAACCCAGAGAAACCCCAGAGAAACCCCAGAGAAACCCTGAGAAACCCTAGAGAAACCCTGAGAAACCCCAGAGAAACCCCAGAGAAACCCTGAGAAACCCCAGAGAAACCCCAGAGAAACCCTGAGAAACCCCAGAGAAACCCCAGAGAAACCCCAGAGAAACCCAGAGAAACCCCAGAGAAACCCCAGAGAACCCCAGAGAAACCCTGAGAAACCCCAGAGAAACCCCAGAGAACCCCAGAGAAACCCCAGAGAAACCCCAGAGAAACCCAGAGAAACCCCAGAGAAACCCCAGAGACACCCAGAGAAACCCCAGAGAAACCCCAGAGAAACCCCAGAGAAACCCCAGAGAAACACCAGAGAAACCCCAGAGAAACACCAGAGAAACCCCAGAGACACCCTGAGAAACCCCAGAGAAACCCAGAGAAACCCTGAGAAACCCCAGAGAAACCCCAGAGAAACCCTGAGAAACCCCCAGAGAAACCCAGAGAAACCCTGAGAAACCCCAGAGAAACCCCAGAGAAACCCCAGAGAAACCCTGAGAAACCCCAGAGAAACACCAGAGAAACACCAGAGAAACCCCGGAGAAACCCTGAGAAACCCCAGAGAAACCCCAGAGAAACCCTGAGAAACCCCAGAGAAACCCCAGAGAAACCCTGAGAAACCCCAGAGAAACCCCAGAGACACCCCAGAGAAACCCTGAGAAACCCCAGAGAAACCCCAGAGAAACCCTGAGAAACCCCAGAGAAACCCTGAGAAACCCCAGAGAACCCCAGAGAAACCCAGAGAAACCCCAGAGAAACCCCAGAGAAACCCCGAGAAACCCCAGAGAAACCCCAGAGAACCCCAGAGAAACCCAGAGAAACCCTGAGAAACCCCAGAGAAACCCTGAGAAACCCCAGAGAAACCCCTGAGAAACCCCAGAGAACCCAGAGAAACCCAGAGAAACCCCAGAGAAACCCCAGAGAAACCCCAGAGAAACCCAGAGAAACCCTGAGAAACCCCAGAGAAACCCCAGAGAACCCCAGAGAAACCCAGAGAAACCCAGAGACACCCCAGAGAAACCCAGAGAAACCCCAGAGAAACCCCAGAGAAACCCCAGAGAAACCCCAGAGAAACCCAGAGAAACCCCAGAGAAACCCAGAGAAACCCCAGAGAAACCCCAGAGAAACCCTGAGAAACCCCAGAGAAACCCAGAGAAACCCCAGAGAAACCCCAGAGACACCCAGAGAACCCCAGAGAAACCCAGAGAAACCCCAGAGAAACCCCAGAGAAACCCTGAGAAACCCCAGAGAAACCCAGAGAAACCCCAGAGAAACCCCAGAGACACCCAGAGAACCCCAGAGAAACCCAGAGAAACCCCAGAGAAAACCCAGAGAAACCCCAGAGAAACCCAGAGAAACCCCAGAGAAACCCCAGAGAAACACTGAGAAACCCTGAGAAACCCCAGAGAAACCCCAGAGACACCCCAGACAAACCCCAGAGAAACACTGAGAAACCCCAAAGAAACCCTGAGAAACCCCAGAGAAACCCTGAGAAACCCTGAGAAACCCCAGAGAAACCCCAGAGAAACCCCAGAGAAACCAGAGAAACCCCAGAGAAACCCCAGAGACACCCAGAGAACCCTGCAAATGGCCTGGCTGGCAAAGAGAGGACGTGGTAAATGTGTTAGATGCTGAAATCTGCCCTGAAGGATGGTGGGCTGCACCCAGCAGACAGGTAATAACTCCCCACCTCATGAGGAAGGTGGCAGAGGAGCCACATGGGGGAACTCACTGGGAAAAAACCTCTGGCAGAACTGTAGCCTCAAGTCTTGAGTGTAAAAATAACTGGTATTTAAAAAACAACCTAAAAAGTGTTAAATCTGTTTAAAGATCAATGCACATCACCCAGACTGTTAGGAAGGGCAGTGGTCTGTGACTATCTTGTCCCAGCTATCGCTCCCTTATTTACCTATATTAGAAATTAATATGTATCAGCCAATATCTTAGTTTTGAGAGCAAGGATTGTGTGTTAGGGCAAAGAATGATAAGAGAAGCACCTTATGACCCAACAACTTATTTAAAATACTCTCAGGGAGAAAAGATTCATCAGAAGATCTGAAACCACAGCAAAATAAGCCTTCAGAAATTATTAGCATTTCTGCCTGTACTCAGGAAATGTGGTGAATGTGTACTAGTTTCAGGAATATAACCTGCTCTGTTAGGTTACTGGGCACTCATGCTTTAGGAGAATTTCCATCAGCACTCCTAACACAGCAATGTTAACTTTCTCACCAAGCAAATTGGCTGCAGAGTTTATTTCCCAGTTGTCTGTGACACCAGGGCTTTCCCCTGTTGCATCAACCAGAGAAGTGATTAGAGTTTCTTAAAAAGAACAACACTAAGATTGGGTGTCCCAGAAGGAATTCCTACAGATAATTAATTTTACAGCAGAAATGGTGCAGGAAGTGTCCAAACTTTCACAGTGGGAACTGCAGACCTCATGGGTCTCGCAGTCCAGCAGGACAGAAAGGATGAGTCAGACAGAGAGGCAGAAAGCTGGAATGGAAGGCTGGAGTGCAGCATCACCTTTGGCTCTTACAGGGGCTGCTGTCAGTCCCTGGGGCAGGCAGGAAAGTTCTGGAAATGCCGTGGAAGGCAGAGCCTTGTGACCTTGGGATCAGCTGTGTGCAGGGACAGCAGAGCCAAGAAACATTTAATTTCTGTTTCTCAGCCTTTTCCTCATTCACAGGCCACCCTTCCCTCGGGTACCTGGGCAGCCTCCTCAGCCTGGAGCAGGGGTCTGTGTCTGAGCAAAGCATGAGGCTCTTCCAGACAGGTGGGAAGGCACTTTCCCAGCAGAGACAGGACATACACTGTGGTGGAAAGGACAGGAATCAACTCTGGGATCCCCTGCACGTGGGAAAAGGGTCCCTGAATCTGGACAAGACACACAATTGGAATTCACACCAAACTGGAAACCTGATGTTCCAACTGACTGAGGACACAGAAGTATGTTCTTTAATTTTTTAATCTGTTCAGGTAAATTAATTTTGCAAGTGAAGTACTTCTATAATGTGTTGTTGCTTTATGGTGACCCATTGTATAATATGTTGTGTTGTTACTTTACAGCTTTGTCCCATCCATTGGGAAAATTCAAACTCCAGCAGTAAAACCCCCGGGTTTTCCAGTGTCACAATCAGTGCAGGACCCTTTGGATTGGGGAATTTTAATCTTAGATTTAAATCTGATACTGCCCCTTAAGTCCCAAATCCCTGTAAGGATTTTCCTTGGGTTTAACAATGAGCCAAGAGGAAGGTAATTGGCATTTTATGTGTGATGGATTGAGCATGGCTGGACACCAGGTGCCCACCAAAGCTGCTCCATCACCCCCACACACACTTGGACAGGGAAGAGAAGATATAAGGAGAGCTCATGGTTCAGGCCAAGGCCAGAGAAAGCTCATCAATTACTGTCATGGGCAAAGCAGACTTGATTTGGGACAATTACCAATCAAATCACAAAAGGGTAACAAGAAGTAAAACAAATTCCCAAAACACCTTCCCCTCGCCCCTCCCTCCATCCCAGGCTTAGCTTTATTCCTGCTTCTCCCCCTCTTCCAATGGTGCAGTGAGATGGGAATGGAGTCTCAGTCTGTTCTCGTGGTTCCCTCTCAGGGAGGGGAGTCCTTGTCCTGCTCCAGTGTGGGAGGGAGGGAGGGAGACTCTGCAGCTCCTCCAGTGACTCCTTCCCAGGGGCTGGGGCTCTGCACAGACTGCTCCCCATCCAGCGGGACAGTCCCTCCAGAACTGCTCCAGCCTGAGACCCCCACAGGGCTACAGCTCCTGCCAGGACCCTGCTCCAGCCTGAGACCCCCACAGCTCCTGCCAGGACCCTGCTCCAGCAGCCTGAGACCCCCACAGCTCCTGCCAGGACCCAGCTGAGGGCTGAGGGTCCCCTGGGAGGGTGGTGGTGACAAGGGAGCATCCCTGAATGAGGGAGGAAGGCAAACACTGCACCCACAGATGGCTGGTGTGGGCAGGGGGAATCCACAGCCCCTCACGCTCCCCAGGGAGCACCCAGAGCTCCTGGGCACGTTTCTGGTGAGTGAAGAGCACAGAATGGTGTGCTGGAGGGAGCAGCTGGTTCTGGTTCTGGTGAGTGAAGAGCACAGAATGGTGTGCTGGAGGGAGCAGCTGGTGCTGGTTCTGGTTCTGGTGAGTGAAGGAGCAGCTGGGCCGGGCCCCTGGCAGTCACACCGCCTCTGCTCGGAGTGACAGCTCGGGGACACGGCAGAGCAGAGCTGTCCCGCCTGTCACCCGGCACCGCGCACCCAGCCCCGGGCCAGGCTCAGCCCCCGGTGTCCCCCAGCTGGGCAGGGTGTGGCAGCGGGGACCACCCCGTGGAGTCCAGCCCGAGGGGACCTGTCCAGCCCGAGGGGGACCCGAACAGAACCAGGGGACCCGTCCATCTCCAGGGACCCGTCCATCTCCAGGGACCCGTCCATCTCCAGGGGCCCGTCCATCCCGCGGGCCCGTCCATCTCCAGGGTCCCGTCCATCCCGGGGACCCGTCCATCCCGGGGGCCCGTCCATCCCTGGGGCCCGTCCATCCCGGGGGCCCGTCCATCCCGGGGACCCGTCCATCCCGGGGACCCGTCCATCTCCAGGGTCCCGTCCATCCCGCGGGCCCGTCCATCTCCAGGGTCCCGTCCATTCCGGGGACCCGTCCATCCCGGGGGCCCGTCCATCTCCAGGGGCCCGTCCATCCCGGGGGCCCGTCCATCCCGGGGACCCGTCCATCCCGGGGGCCCGTCCATCTCCAGGGGCCCGTCCATCCCGGGGACCCGTCCATCCCGGGGGCCCGTCCATCTCCAGGGGCCCGTCCATCCCGGGGGCCCGTCCGTCCCGGGGGCCCGTCCATCTCCAGGGTCGCACAGCCCTGGACCGCTGGCCATGTGCATCACTGGCCGCGCCTCCATGGCGACCGGCCGGGGCGGTGACGCAGCCGCGGCTGCCCGGTGGTCCCGGGGGAGCGTGCGGGGCTCGGGGCCGCGGCGCTGGTGCCGCTGTGTGTGTGTACCCTGCCAGCTCATCCCGGCGGTGTTTGCTCGGAGCTCGGGCACGGCGCTGCCGCGGGCACCCGGCGGGGGTGGCGGGACGGGGACACCCGAGCGTCCTCACCCCAAAACCGGCTCACAGCGCCCGGGCTGGGCTCTGGGGTCTCAGCCCCCCGCCTCCGGCCCACCAAACACCACACCGGACAGCGTGTCCTCACACACTTTTAATGTAGTAGAGGGCCAGCGCCCATTCGGGGAATTCCAGCAGCAGGAATGGAGCTCGCCTGAGAGTGCCAGGGGTGGCCACAGCCAGGGCAGGGGTGACAGGGACAGCCACAGCAAGGGCAGGGGTGACAGGTACAGCCACAGCCAGGGCAGGGGTGACAGGGACAGTCACAGCAAGGGCAGGGGTGACAGGGGTGACACAGCTGAGGGCATGCCAGCATTACCCCACGGCTTCATTTCAGTGCTGACCTGTGAAGAAAAGGAGACTCAGGCCTGTGACCCCGGGCCCCCCTTCCCACTCCCTGCAGCAGGGACATGGGGATGGCCTGGGGGGAGCCTGAGGTGTGACCTTCCCATCCACATCCTCATCCCCATTCCCAGGAGTGTCTCCTCTGCCCCATGGCACCACAAGTTGTGCCCATCTCCCTCCCCATGGGGGTCTCACCGTGGGGAGAACTGGCTGGTTTCTGCCTCGGCCCCACATCTGCAGAGGAAAAGGGAACCAGATGTGCCCAGGGTACCCCAGGGAGCCGTGCTGCCACACGTGGGCCATGGCACAGCCAAGCAGGCATGGCACTGGGCACGGCACTGGGCACCAGGGCATGCACTGACCCTCAGCAGCCTCGGGCACCTCCAGGCTGTCCAGCCTGTCCTCATCCGTCGCTGCCTCGCTGCCGTCCCCAGGTGCATCGCCCTCATCCTCGCCCAGTGGCTCTGTGGGCAGGGCACAGCTCAGCTGGCACCTTCCCTCCCTCCTGCAGCATGGGGATACACCAGCCCGTGCCAGGAGGGAGGTGACCAAGAAGGACACTCCAGGATGTTCCAAGTGTGGGAATCAGGGGGAACCTGGGGCAGGAGTGACCCACCAGGGTCCCCGGGCAGTGCCTTAGCACTGCTGGGGTCACATCCCCAGCCCTGTGTGGGATCTTCACACAGGGCATGTGATGAGGGGGGTTCTGCTTGTCTGAGGGCTGGGCACCCCAGGCAGCCCCAGTGTGCCTTTGGGACAGCAGCAATTTCCCCAGGGCAGGCACCTGTCTGGAACTCGATGGTCCTCAGCATCTCAGCCACATAGTCCACGTTGATGGAGAAGTGGTCCATATTCTCATAGCCGGGCTCAGGGCGGCTGCTCATCGATGCCTTGGACATGTCAGTGATCCTGCAGGGCAGAGACACCTTGGGAGCTGCAGGCTCCAGCACCCAGAGGGCCACCAGCCACAGGCCTTTCCCCCCATACTTCCCACTCACTTTTTCAGGAGTTCCTTGGAGTGCTGTGAAGGAAAGTGAGGAGGGATCAGTGTCTCCCGGACATCACCCCCATCTCAGGTCCACCCCTGCATACCCAGGGGCATCCACAGATCCTTTTGGGTGAGCACAGCCCCCCGCCCACTACCACACAGTCCCAGCCCCCTTATGTCCCCGTTCCCCTTCAGAACCTGCAGGTACAGGGCCATCTGGGGCTCCTCCATGGCCTGGATGGCCGACTCCACCAGTTTGGAGGAGGCCTCCAGGTGGTCTCCGTACTGGCGGATGAGCGCACGGACGCGCTGCAGCTTGGCCTCCTGCTCGGCCGCGATGCTCTGCAGCAGCTCCTTCTTGCGCTCCTCCAGGACGGCGCACAGCGCGTCGAAGCGCAGCCCCACGTGCTGCTTCTGCCGCCGCCCGTTCTCCTGCGGGACGGGAGTCAGGGAATGCGCCGCGCCCCCGGCGCTGCCCGCGGCCGCGCCCCTCGCTGCCAACCTCGATGGTGTGGCAGATCTCCTCCATCTGCGTGATGATGGCCTGGATCCGGTCGTTCCCCGCCACCAGCATGGCGATGCCGTCGCTGAGCTCGCTCTGCGAGTGGAGGGTTGGGATGTGAGGGTGGCTGTGCGGGTACCTCTGGCCCCCCCCCGAGACCCCGGGGCCCCCCACCTTCTGGCGCTGGTAGACGGCCGGCAGCGGGGCCACCTCGCAGTCCTTGTGTGCCCCGAACACCTTGCACAGGGAGCAGGTGGGCGCCTCGCAGCGCAGGCAGTAGATGTTGATTCGCTCGTCCTCGTGCTCCTCACACATGAGGTGCTGCTCAGCCTTGGCGTGAAGGGGTCTGGGGGGGGGGTTGGGGGTGTCAGATGGACACCCCGGTCCCCAGACACCCTAGAGACAGCACCGGCCCCAGGACCCACTCAGCCCTGGAGACACCTCTGGCTCCCGGGAACCCTCCAACCCCAGGGACACTCCTGGCACCAGAAACACCTCTGGCCCTGGACACACCCCCAGCCCCAGGGATATTCCCCGGCCCCATGACTCCCCAGTCAGTTCCTGTTGGGATCCCACCCCCAGCCCCCTCGGTGGGCTCGCTGCCACCCGCAGGTCTCGCCCCCTCCGCCCCGTGGTCCCCACGCCTCCGGACCGGGCCGACTCCTGCTTGTAGATGTCGATGATGTTCTCCACGAGCAGGTTCCGCTGCAATCCGTACACCCCGTGCCGGTCCAGCACCACCTCGTGCCGGCACGACGGGCACCGGAACCGCCCGCCCGACGGCACCGCGCTGGAGCCCCGCGACTGCCACAGCGGGTTGGAGGCCTGGGGGGACACGGGAGGGGTCACGGCGGCGGCACCCCGCACCCCTGGCACTCCCGGCACCTCCCGCCCGCACGGATCTGCGCCCCGCAGCCCCCGGGCACGGAGAGGGGGACGGGCAAGAGCACGGCCACGGGTGCGGACAGGCGCAAGGACACACACACGGCCCCTGCCTCCCGTTCACCGTCCCGGCCCGCCGGGAGCGGCACCGAGCGCAGCCCAGCCGGAGTTCCCCGCGGCTGGTCCCGGCGCCGGGATTCCGGTGCCAGTGCCAGACCAGGCCCCCCCGTACAGAGGATCCCGGTGCTCCCGGTGCCGCCCGCTCCTCCGCCTCGCTGGCCGGGGATCCCGGGATAACGGGACCACCAGCTGCCGGACTGGGGTCCTGGGGACAGAGGTCCCGGCGCCTCACCCGCCCCAGCGGCGGGTCCCACCTGGAACACGTCGTTGGCGCACTTGCGGCAGAGGTTGTGCTGGCAGGGCAGGATGACCACGGGCTTGGAGAACATCTCCAGGCAGATGGGGCAGATGAGCTGCTTCTCCAGGCTCTCCATGCTCCGCGCCTCCGCCAGAAGCGGCTTCAGCCCCACCGCGAAGTTCATGGCCACGGTCCCGGTCCGGCCCGGCCCGTCCCGGCTCTGTCCCGCGGCTCCGCTCCGGCCGCCCGGTGCCCGCTTTGTTTCGGCCCCGGCCCCGGCCCCCGGCGCTAATTTTAGCCGCCCCCGCCCCGCCGGGGCCGCAGCTGTCGGCGGCGTCGGGTGACACTGAGTCACCGTTGCTGCCCACCCCTCGGGACCGGCTGGTACCGGGACCGGCTCCTTCCCTGGGACCGACTGAGTTTCGGGAGCGCGGATCTCCTGCGCGGGGAGGAGCGCCCAAGGCTCCGGGCGACCGGGGCTGGCCGGTCAGGGTCCGCAGGGCTGGCAGTCACCTTGGGGACTCTGTGCGCCCCTCTGCACGCAGCACGGCTGGGGGAGGTTGGGGTCCCCCAGATCCCACAGCCCAAATGCAGTGCCAGCCCCCCCGAACAGCAGGGTAGAGGGGTTGGTGCCAGGACACCCCATCCTCGCTCACCCTGGCACCGTCTATATTTAGGGAGTGAGGCAGAGCCCACGCAGCTGCGAGCAGAGGCGGTGACCAGAGATGGGAAGAAAGGGAAAGCGGCTCACTGCGCCCCCGTCGGTGCCATCCCGGCCAGACCTGGCCCTCGGCAGGGCCGCGGCTGCCCAGGGAGCAGGGCAGGAGGAGCAGGGGCGGTGCCGGCAGCGGGAGCAGGGCAGGAGCACGGGCGGGGCCGGGCAGTGCGAGCAGGGCCCCAGGGCTGCAGCAGCAGGGAGCAGGAAGGGCAGAGCCTGTGGGAGCCAGCAGCAAAAAACAGAGAGTGGGACCAAGAGGGTGACAGGAGACAAGAGACGTTCACTCCACTTGGCATGCTCACTCCACACAGGACATGGCCTGCCTCCTGCACACCCCAGGCAGTCCAGCACCCTCAGGATCCACGGGCACAGCCCGTGGCAGGGACAACAGCAGGCACAGGCACATCCTGGTGCCAAGTGCTCCGGCAGCCCTGGACAGAGCCCAGGCACACACACACTCCCCTCCCGTCAGCCTTTAATGGTGCCCACAAAAACCCAGACAAACCCAGAGGGCAGAGGGAAGGGGTACAGACAGAAGCACCCCAACCCCACAGCAGCGTTTGGCACCCAGCACCCATCGGGAGGGTGGCATGAGGGGGACATGGGCTCAGCCCAGCCCCGGAGGTTACAGTGCTAATGGTCTTGGACACGCTCAGCTCCCCTGCCCGAGCCACGGAGCTCGGCCTGGAGCAGCTCTGCTCGTGCCTGGTGCTCGGTGCCCAACGGGGCACAGGCAAGGCACTAAAGAGGGCCACAGCAGCACGGGCTCCAGGCCACTGCCACCAGTGCTGGGACACAGGGGCACTGCCCTGGAGCTCGAGCAGGGGCCCAGGAGCCTGTGCATTGATGCTGGCCAAATTAACCTGAGATTCTATCCCTCCCGAGGCTGATGAGCCAGTCGGGGGGGGCGGGACCATGGTCCCAGAAAGTGACAGTCCCAAAGGAGAATCCCTGCCCCAAGTCCTGGGGGAGCAGGTGGGATGGGGCCGGCCTCAGGCATCACTCCTGGTGCTGGCTGGCAGCGGCTCCATGCTGGCAGGAGGGGGCTGTGCTACAACAGGGATCTGAGGATCTGGAAAGGAAGAGCTGCAGATCAGTGGCTCAGCCCCATCCTGTGGTGCCAGTGAGTAGGAATCTCACAGTAGCCCCACAGGGGCTCCCACAGCCCAAAGCTTCCACCCCCCTGGCCAGTGCAGAGCTGCCCCAACCCCACTGCAGGAGTCACCCAGCCCCACTGGCACCAGTATGGCCAGTGCCAGGAAACAGAGCCACCCTGGAGCACAGCCACTCTTCCATGCTTTGTGCCCCAAAGGGCACAGGCCCAAGGGTCTCTAAGCTTCAGGCCTTTTCAGGGGGCCTTTGTCCAGAGGAAAGAAGGTGCACCCATGGCCCATGCAGTGGCTCCCTCTGTCACTGTCACCAGCCCTGGCCCACTGAGAGCTGGCTGGAAGAAAAAGCTGCAGCTAAAACCAACCCAAGGCATGAGCCAGAACTCTGTCCCCCACAAGAGATGGGACGCAGGGAGACCCCAATGCCCCAAAAAACAAACACAGGTGCTCCCAGCGGAGCTCCAGCCTGACTTACCACCCTCCTCTGCACGCATCTGTGCCTCCAGGTCCTTGGGGTCCACGTACTTGTAAGACTCATCCTCTTTGGGAGGGCAGCACGTCCCGCAGCAGAAGAAGCAGCAGCAGCAGCAGCAGCAGCAGGTGAGGGCACCGCAGCACAGCAACAGTGCCTGCGACAGGGACAGAGGCACGGTGAGCCCGGCCAGTCTCGGACCCGCCACACCGAGCCGCCAGCGCCATCCCGCCGGCCCTGGACGCCGGTGGCTCACCTGGAACCACCACTTGGACATGAGGAAGTAGTGCCGGACGGCATCGTCGCCGAACTGCTCGGCCACGTAGAGGCCGAGGGAGCCGTACTGGTCATACAGGCGCCGCTTGTCCGCGTCGCTCAGGGTGGCGTGGGCGCTGTTGATCTCCTTGAACCGCTCGGCCGCCGCCGGGTCATCGGGGTTCTTGTCGGGATGGTACTTGAGAGCCAGCTTCCTGCGGGGTGCAGGGGGGGACCCCCGCCGAGGGGTCACAGCCTCGCTCCCCGGCACGGACCCAGAGCCCGGGATGGGACCAGCACCCTCGGCACGGGGTCACAGCCCCGCTCCCCGGAACCGACCCTGGCCGGCGCCGGGACCATCCGGTGGCGATCCCGGCCGCGCTCGCGGGACGGACCCTCGTGCCGGGGCTCCCGGGCCGCCCCGCGGACCCCGCCGCCCCCCGCCG
Organism: Erithacus rubecula; assembly: GCF_903797595.1. Lineage (NCBI taxonomy): Eukaryota > Metazoa > Chordata > Aves > Passeriformes > Muscicapidae > Erithacus > Erithacus rubecula. Next base: position 920,771 of record NC_136685.1, on the reverse strand, counting down.
TACCGATAGGCCTTCTTGATCTCCTCGGGGGAGCTGCCCTTCTGCAGCCCCAGCACGCGGTACAGGCTCTCCCCGACCCGCGACAGCTTCCGCTGCGGCCGCGGCGGCTCCGCCATGGCCGCGCCGGGGCTCGGGGGATCGCACGGGACGCAGCACCGAGGCACCGGGCCGGGACGCAGCACCGAGGCACCGGGCCCGCCCGCGCCCGCCGCCGCCGCTTCCGCCCGCGACAGCGCCGCTCTGCGCAGGCGCCGCCCCGGCCGGGACCGGGACAGGGCACGGCTGGGACAGGGGGACAGGAACAGGGACAGGGGACAGGAACAGGGACAGGGGGACAGGGACAGGGCACGGCTGGGACAGGGGGACAGGAACAGGGACAGGGGGACAGGGACGGGACAGGGGGACAGGAACAGGGACAGGGGGACAGGCACAGGGCACGGCTGGGACAGGGGGACAGGAACAGGGACAGGGGGACAGGGACAGGGCACGGCTGGGACAGGGGGACAGGAACAGGGGGACAGGGACAGGGCACGGCTGGGACAGGGGGACAGGGACGGGACAGGGCACGGCTGGGGCAGGGACAGAGCCCGCCGCGGGACAGGGCACTGCCGGGACAGGGCACAGCAGGGACAAGGACAGGGCTGGCACAGGGACAGAGACCGTCTAGTACACAGTCCGCGGCCCGAGACAGGGCAGGGACAGAGTAGGGACAGGGACAGAGCCCGCGGCCCGGGACAAGGCACGGCTGGGACAGGGACAGGGACAGTGACAGAGCCCGCGGCCCGGGACAGGGCACGGCTGGGACAGAGCCCGCACCGGCGCAGGGCACGGCCGGTTCCAGGGCACGGCAGGTTCCAGGGCACGGCGCGCCCCGCCCGAGCCCGGCCCGGCGGCTGCAGGAGGCGGCACACGGGATCGCGCTGCTCCTTTATTGGTACAAAACGGCGGCGGGGGGCGGTGACGGCACGGCCGTGCCCGGGACAGCGCGGGGGTAGGGGGCAGACCCCCACCCATGGAGCCTCCTGCTGCCGCCGGAGGCGGGGGTGAGGGGGGCAAAGGCTGCCGCTGCCCTTTGGAAAAAGAACCTGAGCGACAAGGGCAGCACCGGGGACACCTCACCAGTCCCTGGTCACCAGCACCACTCTGCGCCCCGGGAACGGGACAGCACCGGGAAGGCAGCCCGATGCCAACCCCAACTCCTGGCAACAGGATGGAGTGTGGAGTGGTGGGGACAGAGCGGATCCATGTGGTCCAGTCCCTGATGTCGGAGGGTCCCGCTGGAGCCGGGGGCTGCCCACAATAAATACAAATAAATACGGATTCGAGGCATGGAGCTCGCCTGGACTGGACCCCATCCCCCTCTTCCCTGGGTAGAAGGTGAGCACCCCCTCAGGCACAGCCGCAGGGAGCCCACTCCCTTCGGAGGCACGGTGCTGGCCCAGGCCCAGAGGCAGGGCTCTGGGAGCAAGGAATGTCCCTAAATGTCCCCTCTCCGTGGTCCACAGGAGAGGCCATCCCTCTCTTTTCCTCCTCCCTGGGGAGGCTTGGTCCTTTGGGGCAGAGGGAGACCAGCAGCAGGGGCTTGTTGTGCAGGTCCAAGAGCCAGGGCTGGCAGGTGAGCACAGCTGGTGGCTCAGGGCCTCTCCTGGGGGCAGGGATGGGGGCCAGCCCTGCAGCCAGCCTGGCCCGTGCTCCTGTGGCCACCAGCTCAGCAGTCCATGCTGTCGCTCTCGCACCAGGCTGAGGGGCCATCGGTGCCAAAGTATCTGTCTCCAAAGTTACCTGGCAGAGAAAGGGACAAAGTGAAGGGACAGCAGCAACAGCCCCACCAGAGTCCCTCTGGTGTGGCCACAAGGCTACCCCTGGGGCTGCTGGCCCCAGTCAGGGGTACAAGCACAGCCTGGCCCCCTCACCGATGCCTGGGATGATGTGGAACTCCTCGTTGACCCGTTTATCCACGGCGGTGGTGATGATGCGCACACGGGGAAAGGCGTAGGCCACGGAGTGCACGCCCATCTCGGCCATCAGCAGCGACAGCAGGAAGATCCTGTCCTCCTGCACGTCGTGGTCCTGCGGCACGGGGAGATGTGAGGGCCCAGCGGGATCAGAGCAGCCCGCCCCGCCGCGCGGCCGGCCCTCACCAGCAGGACGCGCACGGCCATCATGGCTGCGGCCCCCGTGGACACGGTGCTGTCCATCAGGATCACGTAGTCCTCGCTGATCTCCTTGGGCAGGCGCAGGTAGTGCAGCTGGGGAGGGAAGCAAGGCTGGGTGGCGTGCCCCGGCGCGGGCTGCGCGCCGGGCCGAGCAGGGCTCACCTCGGGCTCCCCCGTGTCCAGGTTGGTCTGGATGAGGATCTTGCCCAGGCGGATGTCCTTGCAGACGGCGGTCAGGGCCTGCTCCATGGTCTCGCCGGCGCGCAGGATGGACACGCCGGTGATCTGCAGAGGGCAGGACACTGGCTGTGTGCTGGTGCTCCGGGGTGTGCCGAGCCCAGCAGCCGGGCTCTGGTGGGGAGCGGGGCTCGTGCCTCACCCGCTGCCGGTGGAACCGCTTCCCCTCGTACATGGTGCCCTGCGGCGTCTCCACCGTCACCGACTGCAGAGAGGGGAGCACAGGAGGGTGGGGGAGCCAGACCTGTGACTGGGGCACCCAGGAGGGGAGATGGGGCTACACCAAGAGCAGGCACTCACCTTCAGCGGCAGGAAGGACAAGGCGTGTTCGATCAGCAGCCGCATCAGGCGCTTGGAGTAGAAGATGAATTCGTCCCTGGTCGTGTCCTTGTTCCTAGGAGGAATGACACATGGGAGGTGACAACAGGGCCCCTGCCATCCCCACACGTGGGGCTCCAGAGGCCAACCAGTGTTGACAGCAGTCCCAGTCTGCGGGAAACAGAGCAGTCTTGGAGTGACACAGCCAGTGATCACCAGCACTGTGGGGATGAGGCTCACTGACACCTCAGCTTCTGTCTTAGGACATGGGCAAGAGTGCCCCAGCTACCCTGGGAGGGAGATGCAGACCAGTTACAGACATCAGAGAGAGCTGGGAGAAGGAACAGGTCAGGCAGGACCATCGGTTCTAGGGCAGCACAAACTCAGGAGCAATGGGTGAGTGTTGGGGAGCCCAGAGGGGAACAGGAGCAGAGCCAGGATGAAGTAGGACCCTGCTGTGGAAGGGGACATAGTGCACCATGGCTGAGCATGCTGGGTGACAGAAGAGAGTTGAACACGTCCCCAACTCTCCCCTCTATGCACCAAGTCAGAGATAAAGCACTGCCAAGAACCAAGTGACTCTGAAATATCCATTGTGCCCTTTTCCCAGCTCTGACATACTGAGGGCAGCAAGATGTAAACATAAACCAGAACAAAGCTGCCATGGGGCTGCAGCTCCCAGGGAACCTCCCCCAGGAGAGGTAAAGCCAGCCCTGCATGCAGGGCACTAACCCCACAGCAGAGGGAGAGTGGATGGCTTTTCCTACTGGGAGCACCCTGGCACCAGCCTAGTGGGGAACATGAGGACAAAGGAGTCCCACAGACACCTGTCCCTTCCCAGATGGAAGAGGTGGAGCTGGCAACACTCCCGAAGAGGCAGAAGGATATTGAATATTTTTACTCTGCATTTGAAGACATCATCTGCCATTTCTTACACCCACTGAGGCGCTCAGAGGAGGACAAACAGTCACTGCTGTCCCTGTGTGCTCCTGCAGCCTTTCCAGGGCTGCTCACAGCTGAGCACCTGCAGCAGCCACAGCAGACAGACATTCCCAACATCATGGGCACAGCCAGCGCCCCCAGGGAAGGCAGAAAATCAGCCTGGCCTGGAACAGGCACCCTGCCTAGGCTTCCAGCATGAACTGCCAGCATGCTCTCCAGGTGGGCTGCACCCACACATCCACCCACAGCAGCCCAGGGGCAGCAGGAGCCTGGCAGCCCCCTGCCCCACAGCAGCCCAGTGCCAGCTGTCCCCACGGAGCTGTGCTGGCCCCTGGCTGGGTGGGATGGGCCCCACACTGCTCCCACAGGGGCAGCTCCTCTGGGGAGGGGAGACCACCCCGGCCACAGTGCAGAGACACAACCATGGAGCTTCCTGCCCAGGGCACAAGCAGGGCAGGGGGAAGGGCTGTGCCAGGGAGGGCAGCACAGGGTACCAGGATCCATCAGTGCCACCACCCCACCTCTTGAGCTGGCAGGGCACTGTAAAGGGGCCATCACTGCCTGGGTGAAGCCTGAGGAAACACACTGCTCCTACCCACAAGGGAGGCAGATGAACCTCAGCACACTGCAGCACACTGGGACTGACTGTCTGCCTCCCAGAGAGCTGCACTGGGGAGCAGCAGGCAGCAAAAGGAGGGAGGAGAAGCCTGGCTCAGAGCTCTGCAGTGATGCAGTGCCAGGCTGGACACGTGGAGGTGCCCAGAAAGGCTGTGCTGCTGGGAGCAGTGGCACACAGCTGCTGGGACTGGGTGCAGTGGAAGGTTCCCTGCTGATGTCAGGGGCTGAACTAGGCAGCCTCTAAACGTCCCTCCCACCCAAACCACTCCATGATTCAATTAATAAAGACCAGAGACAGATCTGCCAAGATGCACATAGAGGTGCAGGAAATGTGGCTAATTCTCACCAGCCTGGAGCTCTCTGGGGGCCCAAGAGAAGGGCAGCAGGCAAAAGCAGCACCTCAGGAGCAGAGGGTGACCACATGATGGTCACACATGGTGACCAGCAACAGCCCTGTGCCATGGCCAAGTGACACAGAAGCCAACGAGTGCTGCCAAGTCTCACCAGAAACATTTGCTGCCTCACTGTCCCCTGACACAGCCAGGCAGCAAAGCTCCTCAGCTCAGAGGTTTGGGAAAGGCACTGCCCAGCAGGATTTCAGGGGTAGCTGACAGGCTGAGCTGATGTTCCTCTGAAATGTGGCATTTCCTATACACCAGCTGGAATGGGCTCAGCTGCCTCCCCACCACCCCTGGCCCTGATCCCACATGGAATCAGCACAGCCACGTGAGGCCAGTTATGTCACAGCCCTGCAGACCCAGGAAAGCCTGACCCACCCCCAGGGCAGCCCAGCACAGCCCTGAGCCTCAGCAGATTAAGGTCATCAGGCACTTGTGGTACAAAGGTGGAGCCACAGCCTGGGGGAGGGACACGGGGCTGGCACAGAGCCCTGCCAGTGGTGCCACATCACCTGCTCCACTGCCACGACCTGGAGCCTGTGCTTCCACAGCAGGAAGCAGTCAGGAGAAGGAAAGGAGGTGCCCATGAACCTCTGAGCATGAGTATCAGAAGATCATAAATTGTTTGGGTTGGAAAAGCCCTTTGAGACCAAATCCAGCTGCTCTGCCAAGGCCACCACTAGCCCACACCTCCAAGTGCCACGTGATTTCTAACTTGCATCAGGGATGGGGACTCCAACACCACCTGGAGCAGCTGTGCTGAGGCTGGACAGTCCCTTCAGTGAAGAAACTGCTCCCAATATCCAACCTAAATCTCCTCTGGAGCAACCTGAGGCAGCTTCCTCTTTTTCCCTGTCCCCTTTTCCATGGGAGCAGAGCCTAACCCTCACCTGGCTGCATCCTCCTCTCAGGAAGTTATAGGGAATAAGAAAGTCACCCCTGAGCCCCCTTTTCTCCAGGCTGAGCCCCTTTCCAGCTCCCTCAGCCTCTGCTGGGGCTCAGCCCCTTCCCCAGCTCCGTTCCCTTCCCTGGACACGCTGCAGCCCCTCCAGGGCTCTCCTGTCAGGAGGGGCCCAGAGCTGCCCCAGCACTGGAGGTGCCCCAGCAGTGCCCAGCTGGGACAGCCCAGGTGCCACTGGCTTCTTGCCCTCATGTTGAGCCAACACCTCCAGGGCCCTTCCAGTTTTTCAGCCCCTCTGCTCCAGCCTGGAGTGCTTCATGGGGTTTTTGTGACCAGAGGGCAGGACCTGGCACATGGCCCTCTTTACCCTCATGCCACCTGTCTCAGCACATCAATCCAGCCCTCCCAACCCCTCTGCAGAGCATTCCTGCTCTCCAGCAGACCCACTTCCCACCCCACACGGTGTCACCTGCAAACTTACTGAAAGTGCACTCAGTCCTCTCCAGGTGTCTCACAAGGACATGAGCTCACACTTCCCAAACCAACACATAGGTACCACAGCAGCCACAGTGTGGGCAGGCAGAGAACCAGAGCTCAACACCCCCTCTCTGCTGTGGAGAAACACACAGCCACAAAAGCAAGGCACCTCCAGGTAGTCCTGAAGCCCTCACCCCTTGACCCTCCACTAACTGATGCTACTGTCACCTGAAAAAAAGGAGCATCAGAGGGCAATGAGAAGATCAAGAATGGTGAAGGCACAGAAGCAGCTGCCCAAGTCCCTTCTTAAAGCTAGCTCTAAACCCAAGTGCCCTGGGAGAGGGGCAAGGGGTACCTTGCTCCATGCCACCAGCTGCTCCACCTGTGCTCCAGTGAGGAAAGAGCCAAGCAGCTCCCTCCTACTGTAGGAAAAGCCTGCCTTTGGCTCAGGAATCACCCAAATCAGATGTGCAGAGATCTGGTTACCAGAGAAGTGCCCAATGAGGCCAGGGCCAGCTCCATTCAGCTATCCTGCTCCACACCAACACCCACAATGGAGGTCCCAGGGGAAAAACTGACCACAGGGCTGGTGTGTGGGCCCCCCAGGCTGCACAGGGAAGGGGCTGGCAGGGATTACCTGATGATGGTGTGCATGCCCCGCACCTGCGGCGTGCTCTCCAGGACGCTCAGCGTCTTCGGCAGTGGCTGTCCTTGGTGGGCAGAGGCCAGGGCTGCCCTGCAGGGGGGAGGGGATCACAGCTCTGCAGCATCCCCAGAGCCACTGGGCCCTGGAGGGACATGACCCCACCAAAGGAAGGCTCCACAAGAACCCCCTTGGAAGGTCAGAATCATGCTCGGCCTCTCTGCCTGGATCCTGAAGAATGCCCCAAGTCTGATAGCAGGCATGAGATCCCAGAGCTGGACTACCCAAACAGCCCAGGGCAAACCTCCTGGAGCACACACACTGCTGCTGCAGCCTCTGCTGGCCTTGGCCAGCACCAGGCCCTGCAGCTCTGCAGGGCAGGACATTCCCAGCACCCTGGGACTGTCTGTGCACCGTGCGAGGGACAAGGGCTGTCCTGCTCAAAGGGACATGAACTGCCAGGGGCAGGGACCATGCAGGGCACTTCTCCAACAGAAGGGAACAGCCCAGGGTAACTCAGCAGCCAGGACAGGAGCCCTGCTGCAGGCAGGGACAGGAACAGGGCAGGGAGCTGGGCACACCTGGGCACCACACATCAGTGAGTGTGGGATGTGTCACAGAGCCCACAGCTGCAGCCAGACAGGCCCAGGGAGCTGACAACAAACACTGCAGCACTGGGGAGCACCAGCTATGCTCAGGCACCTCAGCAAAGCTCTGCCAGCAGGGACAGGGAGAAGGTATCCCTTGGAATCCAGTGGGTGCCAGCAGTCCCCCCAACCCAGAACTGGCTCCTGTGCAGTGTGGGTCCCACGTACCTGACTGTGATCTCCCTCTGGGTGATGAGAGGTCATCGGCGCAGCATGGGGGAACAGGAAGGACACCCTGTCAGTCACTCACAGCCCAGCACAGCCACAACAGCCCAGCTGGCTCCCCACCCTCCTCCCCAGTGCCCACCTCACAGATCTGCTCCCCCAAGCACCACGCCAGGGCATTTTGAGAAGACAGAGATGATGTCGAGACCCCCCTAGGCCTTGAGAACAGCTCTGTGTGCCACATCCTGCCCCCATCCTCCCCGCAGGACCCTTCTCCTCCTCACCCCAGCTCACCTTCTCCAGCTGGCTGTGCACATGCTGCACTATGAGGTCCAGTGCCACAAAGTTTTCCCCACCTGAAAGTGGAGCAAAGGAGCCGGGTGGGGGGGATGCTGACCCAGCCCTGCCCCCCAACACCCGCTCCCAGCGCCAGGCTCAGCTCAGGCCTCACCCCTGGGCACCACGATGTCGGCAACCTGCACGGTGGGCTCGATGTACTGCTCGAAGGCTGGCTTCACAAACTTGTTGTACTGTTTGATGACCCCCGCAACGTCCCGGCCGCGCTCCATGATGTCGCGCTGCAGCCGCCGCACCAGACGGATGTCGGAGTCCGTGTCCACAAACACCTTCATGTCCAGCAGCTGGAAAACTGGGAGGGGTGAGCACCCCCTATGCAGCTCTCACCACACCTGTGCTACTTCCTCCACCACCCAGCAATGGCACCCAGCATCACCTCCCCTGAGGTCCCTGATTATAGTGCTCTGCCTCAAGTGGGGTGCCCTCTCACTCCACAGCCCCACTGCCACACTGGCACCCAGGGCCAGTGCCTGTCCTGCTGCAGCACATCCCCTCCCGGGCCAGAGGCCACCTGAGGCAGCGATACCTTGAGCAGCTCCTTGTTGGCGAAGGCCAGGATCCCCTCAAACACGATGACATTGGCCCCATACACGGTTTTCTGCAGGCAGACAGAAACTGGGTTTGTCCTGTTTCTCTCACACGCCACGGTGGCAGCAATACTGACACAGACAGGGCACTGACCCCCCTGGGCTCTCACCACTGTGTTGGGGCTCCCCATAACCATCCTGCAGCACCCAGTGCTCATCCCTGTGCATGATGCTCCAGCCCAGGACAGACCCCAAACTTTTCTTCAGATCTCAAGTCTCTGCTCAATGCCATTCTCCAGCACCCCTCTGAGTCCCTCCCTCATATGTGCACTGTTTGCAGATCCACGCACAGTCCCCCCAGAATGAGTCCCCCATTCCTGATGGCTCCATCCCTTTGGCCTTGCAGGCCCTGCAGCACCCAGAGGTGCCCCACGGCACCCACCCACTCGCGGCGCCGGCTGTGCGTGGTGAAGTCGTACACCGGCACCTTCACGCTCTTGCCCTTCTTGAGCTTGCGCAGGACGCTGACGAGCAGCTCGAAGTCAAAGGCATCGGGGTGGTCGAAGTTGTAGTCGCTGCGGGCAGCCAGCGCCTGCTGCCCCTCATCCAGCACCTGCAGGCAGCGGCACTGCTCAGCGCTGCACCGGATCCCGGCACGGACAGGCACCGGCACTGCTCAGCGCTGCACCGGATCCTGGCACGGACAGGCACCGGCACACCGGCACTGCTCAGCGCTGCACCGGATCCTGGCACGGACAGGCACCGGCACTGCTCAGCGCTGCACCGGATCCCGGCACGGACAGGCAGCGGCACACCGGCACTGCTCAGCGCTGCACCGGATCCCAGCACGGACAGGCACCGGCACTGCTCAGCGCTGCACCGGATCCTGGCACGGACAGGCACCGGCACACCGGCACTGCTCAGCACTGCACCGGATCCTGGCACGGACAGGCACCGGCACTGCTCAGCGCTGCACCGGATCCCGGCACGGACAGGCACCGGCACTGCTCAGCACTGCACCGGATCCTGGCACGGACAGCCACCGGCACTGCTCAGCGCTGCACCGGATCCTGGCACGGACAGGCACCGGCAACACCGGCACTGCTCAGCACTGCACCGGATCCTGGCACGGACAGGCACCGGCACACCGGCACTGCTCAGCACTGCACCGGATCCTGGCACGGACAGGCACCGGCACACCGGCACTGCTCAGCGCTGCAACCGGATCCCGGCACGGACAGGCACCGGCACTGCTCAGCGCTGCACCGGATCCCGGCACGGACAGGCACCGGCACTGCTCAGCGCTGCACCGGATCCTGGCACGGACAGGCACCGGCACACCGGCACTGCTCAGCACTGCACCGGATCCTGGCACGGACAGGCACCGGCACTGCTCAGCACTGCACCGGATCCTGGCACGGACAGGCACCGGCACACCGGCACTGCTCAGCACTGCACCGGATCCCGGCACGGACAGGCACCGGCACTGCTCAGCGCTGCACCGGATCCCGGCACGGACAGGCACCGGCACACCGGCACTGCTCAGTGCTGCACCGGATCCCGGCACGGACAGGCACCGGCACACCGGCACTGCTCAGCACTGCACCGGATCCCGGCACGGACAGGCACCGGCACTGCTCCGCACTGCACCGGATCCTGGCACAGACAGGCACCGGCACTGCTCAGCGCTGCACCGGATCCTGGCACGGACAGGCACCGGCACACCGGCACTGCTCAGCGCTGCACCGGATCCCGGCACGAACAGGCACCAGCACACCGGCACTGCTCAGCGCTGCACCGGATCCTGGCACGGACAGGCACCAGCACACCGGCACTGCTCAGCGCTGCACCGGATCCTGGTATCCACAGGCACCGGCACTGCTCAGTGCCACACCGGATCCCCGGAGCCCCGAGCATCAGCAGCACGCTGGAACCCGAGTGCCGGCCCCGCTCCGCGCTGTCCCGGTCCCCGGGCCCCCCGTCCCGCACCTTGTAGAAGGAGTCCATGGAGAGCAGCACGACCCAGGGCACGTCCAGCGCCTCGATGATCCGCGTCGCCACCGTGGTCTTCCCCGAGGCGCTGCCGCCGCACAGGCCTGCGGGGAGCGGCGGGGGCACCGCCCCGGTCCCGGATCCGTCAGGGCCCCGGATCCGCCCCGGTCCCGGTCCCGGTCCCAGCCCCTTTCGGCCGCCGCTCGGGGCCTGGTTCCGAGTTCCGACTGCAGCCCGACCCCGGCCCGCTCCGGCCTCCATCCCCTCCTCGGCCCGGCCTCGGCTCCATCTCCTTTCCGATCCAGCCCCATCCCCTCCCCTCCGCGGCCCGGTGCCACCGCTCACCGATGACAAAGGCCTCATCTACGGGCGCGCCGGTCTCGCTGTACCAGGGCGGCCGCCCGGCCGTGTAGATAGTCCGTTTGCTGGTGCGCAGCAGCGGCGGCTCCGGCTTGCACTGGCTGGCGGTGCGGCGCCGCGGGGCCGGGGCGGGCGCCAGCGGCAGCCGGCTGAGCAGCGATCCCAGCGGGGGCTCCGCCGCCGCCCGCCGCTCCCGCCGCGCCTCCGCTCCCGCCGCCGCCATCGCCGCGCGGCCGCGGGGGCTGCCGGGACGGGCGGGCTGAGGGCCCGGGGCGGCAGGCCCCGCCCCCATCTAGCCCCGCCCCTTGATCGGGCCCCGCCCCCAGCGCGGGGCTCACCTGCAGCCCCCTCCCCAGAGCTGGGAATGCAGAGAAGGGTGTGCGAGGTCCAAGAGGGACCCTGTGGGGTGCAGAGGGACCCTGTGGGGTGCAGAGGGACCCTGTGGGGTGCACCCTGTGCCGTGGCTCTGGTGCTGTCCCTGGGGCTCCCCTGCAGCCCCTCCCCAGAGCTGTCCCAGCCGGGGCTGCCCGGGCCCGCTCTGCTCCTCAGCCTGACCCAGCAGAGACGCTCCAGCCCTGCAGCAGCACAAGGTGTGTGTGCTCTCTCTGCCTATGGGCTCTGCCCAGCCTGTCCCTGTGCCTCGTGTCCTGGGAGCCAGCGGTTGGTTCAACCATGGCCAACTCGGTGTCTCCCAGGATCGCTGGAGCCTTTCTGCGGAGCTGCTTCCCAGCGGGCTGCCCGTCCTGGGATTGTTCTCCCAGGTCAGGACCCGGCTGATCCTGCCCAGGCTCCTACCCCTCGTCTCTGCAGCGCATTCCGAATCCCTCCTCACTATGGAGCAGCACGGGTGAAGCCAACCCTTCCCGGTCCGTGTCATCTGTCACCGTGCTGCCTGGCCTCCGGGTCCCCAAAGGCGGCGATAGGCGGGACTGGTCTCGGTATTAACCCGGGGTACACTGATCGTTACTGGCCGCTGAACACCCTGCTCTGGTCTCGGCCATACAGACCTTGCTCAGCGCAGCTCCTCCGCCTCATGCAGCCCATGCTCCCAACACTTGTCTCGGAGGATCCCAAGGAGTACAGTGTCAAAAGCCTTCCTGCAGCCCGGGCAGACACTGTCCCCTGCACTTCCCTTGTGCGGCATTTCACCGCAGAAGGTGATCGGAATGGTCAGGCACGATCCCCGCCGGTGACACCGTGCCGCCTTCTCTTCAGCTCCCCCCCGTCCTTCCCGTGCTCAGACGGCTTCCAGGAGGGGCTGTGTATCGCCTGCCCAGGGACAAGGGGTGAGGATGAGCCCTGCCCCGAAGCGCTTCTCCTTACAAACACCTCCCACGTATTTGCCTGGAGATCCACCGGAGCGCGGACCCCGAGCAGCCCCGCGCCCCGCCGCGGACGCCCCCGCCCGGAGCCCGGACAGGCGGCGGGGCGGGGCCCGCGGGAGGGGTGGAGTCACGGCAGGGGCGGGACTCGTCGGTGCCGGTGCCCGCGGTGCCGCTCACTCCCGGGATGGAGCCCCCGACCGGCACCGAGAGCGCCCGCCTGGTCAGCCCTCGGGGCGGCCGCGCCGACGGCAGCCTGCGCCTCAAGAGGTACCGCCGGCACCGGCAATCATCGCCCCGGCATCCATCTCGGGCACCTCTGGCTCACCCATCACCGGCACCCACCGCCTGGCATCCCATCACCCCGGCATCCCCACCACCGCCAGCACAACCCCATCACCGGCGCCTCCGGCACCGACGGCACTTCCATCACCGGCACTCCCATCACTGGCACCCGCATTGCCCCGACACCTCCGACATCCCAGTCACCACCGGCACTTCCATCCCCACCGGCACACCGTGGTCTCGACAACCCCATTGCCGGCACCAGCACCTCTATCATCAATACCCCCATTACCCTGGCACCGCCACCCCCGGCAGCCCGTCACCTCCCATGGCCCCCAGCAATTCCTCGCACCGCCACCTCCATTATCCCCCGCATCTGCAACCCTCGGTCCTCCCGCACCCGCGCTGCCGGCACCTGCTCGCCCCCCATCCCTGCCCCCTCCATCGCCCCCAGCTCCTCCGGCACCCGCCCACCCCCACCCGCGACACCGGCACCCCCGGCACGTCCCTTCCCGCCCGCCCCCGTGCCTCCATCCATCCGACACGGACGCCGGCACCTCCGCAGTCCCCGCGCCAGCCCTGACCGTCAGCCCGCCACCGGCACGTTCACCGTGTCACCGGCACCTCCGCTCAAGCGGAACCAGCCCCACCGTGCGACCGCCTCGCTTCTCCCTCGGGTGTCCGTCCCGCACCTATCCGCGCCCAAACGTCACCCACGCACACCGGTACCATCCATCCATCACCCGCCCACACCGGTACCGTCCATCCATTCGCCCCCGTCGCGCCGGGCTGTCCATCCCCGCTCCCGCACTGCCGCCCCACGCAGCAGGACCTCGGCCCCCGCCGCCTCTTCCCCACGCCTCACGTCTCCGCCGGCCCGTCCCGCAGCCTGGCCCCAGGCGCAACCCCTCGCTGCCACCCGCACCTCCCCGCGGGTCCCCGGGCCGGTCCCGGCTCCGGTTCCGGCGGGAGCCCCGTGCCGCCGCCTCCTCCTGCCTGCGTGGCTGCTCGTCCCGCTGCGGGGGGGTTCCCGACCGCCTGGCTGCATAGCACCGGGAGGTAGCAGGACTCTCGGGGTTCTGGGCAGGAGCCCCCGAGCCGAGGTGGCCGGCGGTGACCCCCGCCCCCAGTCTCTTCACAGGCTCTCGGGATCCTTCGGCACCGGCGGCGTCCCCGGTTCCAGATCCCCGCTGCCGCTGCCGGCCCCCGACCCCCAGCCCTGCGCAGGGCAGGCTCCAGGCCCGCCAGCAGCTGAGTATCGCCTGCGCCGTCTGCTGCCTCTTCATGGTCGGGGAGGTGATAGGTACCCGCGGCGGGGCCGGGGCGGGGGGCTGCTGCGGGGAGCGGGGTGCCAGCTGCTCTGTGCCCGCAGGCGGGTACCTGGCACACAGCCTGGCCATCATGACGGACGCAGCCCACCTGCTGGCAGACGTGGGCAGCATGTCCGTCAGCCTCTTCTCCCTCTGGGTCTCCAACCGCCCGCCCACCAAGACCATGACCTTCGGCTGGCACCGCTCGGGTGAGCTGAGGGGCGCGGCCCCGCAGGGCTCCACGGGGCCTCCAGGCCGGGCTGGGTGCTGACGGTCTCGTCCCGCAGAGACGCTGGGTGCACTGGCCTCTGTCCTGTCTATCTGGGTGGTGACTGCGGCCCTCGTATACCTGGCGGCCGCCCGCATCATCAGCAATGACTACGAGATCGAGGCGCGAGCCATGCTGGCCACATCCGCCTGCGCCGTCGGCGTCAATCTGGTGTATGTCCCATGTGGGGCTCCATCAGCCTGAGTCCTGCCCCACCTCTGCCCCTGGAACCCCAAGAACCCCAGCCGTGCCCCCAGGTCACTTTATGTCCCTGTGCACCAGCTTTGTGTCCATGGCCACTGCCTCCCCCACTTCCTTGTGCCCCATATAATCAGTGATTCCAGTCCTACATCCCCACACCCCACATTCCCTGGCCCCCCAAGCAGCGCCTCCCAAGCCCCGTCATGAGCCCGAGGACCAGACCCCTGCCCTGTTCCTGCACACCTTCCAGCCCCATTGCACCCCAGCCCCTCTCCTCCCACTGTCCTAAGACCCAGGTGTGACTGCCTGTGCCCAAGTAGGGCCCCCATGCCCTGTCAGTGTGGCACTGAGCCAGCCCTGCTCTTCCCAGCATGGCCTATATCCTGCACCAGTCCCCTGCTGGCCATGGCCATGGCACAGGGGCCTACGAGAGGCTGGAGAGCTCTGTGTCCTGCCAGCCCAGCCGCAGCCCCCTGCCCGGCAGCACCAGTGTGCGAGCAGCCTTCGTACACGTGGTGGGTGATCTGCTGCAGAGCATCAGTGTCCTCGTGGCTGCCACCATCATCTACTTCAAGGTGCCCCAATGCTGCCTGTGGGAGCAGCTCTCCCAGTCCCACACAGGGTGCCATGTGGGCTCTGCCCCCAGCCTCACCCAGACCCCGCTCTCTGCAGCCCCAGTGCAAGATTGCAGACCCCATCAGCACCCTCTTCTTCTCGGTCTTCGTCCTCGGCTCCACCATCACGATCCTCAGAGATGTCCTCAGGGTCCTCATGGAAGGTGAGCAGTGAGTGAGAGGCGTGCGAGGCCACAGAGGTGGGCACAGGAGCTCCTGGAGCTGCATCTGCATAGCACCTTACCCACGGGGCAGCTCATGTCCTCGGTCCTTCCCCTGCCCCACCTGAATCCCCCCACTCCCTCCTCTCCACTCCAGCCAGGTGCATTGGCCCCAAGGTGCCTATCTCACCCCAAAGCCACCATGCCCAACCTGGCTCCCCTGGGGAAGCCCCCAGCCCCAGAGGCTTCCACTGGGAGCCCCCAGCCAGTTGGGTGCCATGGCTGGGCCCAAGGGTGGCCCTGCGAGCGGGTGGTGCTGGCAGGGGGCCCAAGGGTGGCCCTGCGAGCGGGTGGTGCTGGCAGGTGGCCCAAGGGTGGCCCTGCGAGCGGGTGGTGCTGGCAGGGGGCCCAAGGGTGGCCCTGCGAGCGGGTGGTGCTGGCAGGGGGCCCAAGGGTGGCCCTGCGAGCGGGTGGTGCTGGCAGGGGGCCCAAGGGTGGCCCTGCGAGCAGGTGGTGCTGGCAGGGACGCCGCAGGGGCTGGAGTTTGATGCAGTGAAGGAGGAGCTGCTGGGGACCAGCGGGGTGCGGGGTGTCCATGACCTGCACCTGTGGGCGCTGTCGCTGAGCCACCCCGCCGTGTCGGTGCACGTGGCCGTGGGTGAGTGAGCACACAGGGCACGGCCGGGGGCCACTGGCCATGGCAGCAATGACTCCCTGCCTGCTGCTCCTAGATGCCAGCGCTGACACCGAGATGGTGCTGCAGGAGGTCACTGCCCGGCTCCAGAGCAGGTTTGGCTTTGCCTCGTGCACGGTACAGGTGGAGCAGCACCGGGAGGACACAGCAGGTTGTCCCCACTGCCAAGACCCCCAAACCTGAGACCCCCCACCTGCTGCTGCATTGGGCTGGACGTGGCCCTGGGCCCAGCTCCTTGTGCTAGAGCAGGGCAGTGCTTGAGAGCCCATTCCCCCTAAACCCACCCCACAGCTGCGGGGCCCTGGGGTGACTCCAGTGCGGTGTCCTGGGGGATGGACACACGGCCTGGCCTGTGGAGCACAGGGCGTCCCTGGGATCCTCTACTCCCTGCTGTGCCACAGTTCCTGAGGAGGTGAAAATCCTGCCCTACCACCCATTCCTTGGGGAGCCTGTCTGTCCTGGCAGGAAGGGACATCCCCCATAGGGGACCTCAGACCTGGCCTTGGCCCCAGCCCCCCAAGCTGCTGCCTGGGCTCCATCTGAATCCTGCTGTGCCTGGCCTTGATCCATTCCCTCTGCTGAGTTGTGCCTGTGCCCCTGGTGTTCATCTGTCCATCTGTGCCAGCAGCGGTGCCAATAAATGTGTTGGAGCAACAGCAGCAGTGTAGCAGACAGAGGGGCATGGGGAGGGAATGGTGGTTGGGGGTGGGCCCCTACAGTCACGCCCCAGTGCTGGTACCACCACAGCCATACAAAACCAACCACATTTATTCTGCACAGCTGAACACAAGCTCAATGTGAGCGACTCCACAGCTCCTGGCCCCCTGGCTGCCCTCAGGCACACACTGGGGATGGAGGCCAGCACAAGCACAGCTCCATGCTGGTGGAGCCCACGGGCGCTTCCACAGGGTCAGACCCACAGCTCAGCCCTGGGACAAGCACAGTCCCACCACCCCTGCCCAGCTCAAACCAAACAGACGGACCCTTCCAGGCCCAGAGGATGAGGACAAGCGTCCAGACCGTCCCAGGGAATGGCTGGGAGCAGCTGCCCCTCCTGCAGCAGACACCCGTCGGGAAAGCAGCACTGAGAGGGCTCACAGCCCCAAGCCCTGCCCAGGGCGAGCACACGGCAGCAGCCTGAGGGACTGACACTCCTACTCTGCTGGCAGCAGCGAGTGCTCAGGGGGGCCAGGGCAGCTGTGTGTGTCCCCATAGAGGAGGCTGAAGCGGGCCTGGCACTCTGGGAGCAGCTGGTGGCCCACGGCCGAGGCCAGCCCTGCCAGGCAGTGTGCCCGCACGATGCCCGCCTGCCCGCCCGACACCAGCCAGCCCTGCGAGTCCAGGTTGGGGCTGAAGCGCACCTGTGGGAAGAGAGGAGTTCACAAGGGAGGGCTCTGCCCCCAGAGCAGAGCTGGGGCTGGGGCTCAGCCTGCAGGCCCACCTTGTGCAGGGCCTCCATCTGCAGGCGGTCGAGGCTCAGCTCTGCCTTCAGCTCCTGCGTGTGCATGCGGCGCATGGGCTCCCGGCTGGGCAAGTTCTGGAAGCTGCGCTGCAAAGTGGTGGCACCACCTTGGGCTGCGGGCCCGAGGCAGCAGCATCGCCTGCACCATGATCTCAGCCCTGCCTGAGCCAAGGGGCTGTCCCAGCGCCCCAGCAGCACCTCCTGGCCCTGCCCCACTGCCCAGCCACAGCCCCACCAGCCCTGCTCACGGGCTGGACCCTGGCTGCCCCCATCCTCTCCTACCAGGTCCGTGTCCTGGAATCGGATGTAGCTCCTGGCCACCATCTCACTGTAGCAGTGGGTCCTCGGCAGTGCCTGCTCGGAGCGCTCAGGCCCGTCAGGGCTGTGTGGCAGCAGGTCAGCTTTGTACACTGGCTGTGGGTGAGAGCGGGCTCAGGGCAGGGCACACAGAGATCCTGACAGGGACGGGGACAGGTGGGGCCAGGACGTTTTTGCTGCGTCCCCCTGCTCCCCAGCAGCCCTGTGTGCCAGGAGCAATGGTCTCTTACAAATCTGCGGTCCGAGGAGCGCTTGACGTTGAGGGGGTTGACAGCCAGGTCGGGCAGCACCGCCGCCACCAGCTCGCCGGTGATGTCACCCGCAGCCACTGTGTTCAGCCAGTCCGAGCCAGAGATGCTCTGCAGGGACAGAGGGCTGCAGGGAGGGCACGGGGCTCCCACCAGGCCCAGCCCGGCAGTGCCAGCCCCCCCGCAGGCCCTGCGCCCCACACGGTGCTGAGCCCCCCACCGGCCCTTACCCACACGGTGCCCTTGCGAGGGGCCACAAAATAGGCCTTGAAGCCCAGGTAGCCAGCATCGATGTAGTGGATCCCGCAGAGCCCGTACCTGTGGGGAAGGGACACAGTGAGGCAGGGGATGCCTGACTGCTGTCACCAGGAATGCAAGAACCAGGCACAGCACACCCCCCACAGAACTGGCCCAAGGTCAGGGGGCTGTTCTTGCTCTAGCAGCACATTATAGAGCCAAGAGGCAGCTCAAGGCAGCTCCCACAGGCCAAGAACTCCCTGAGACCCCAAACCTCTTTAGCAGCACACCTGTTGCCCAGTCCAGGCAACATCCCCTGGCCCATCCTGCCTGTGCCTCAGGGTGGCATGGCAGAGGGGATCTCATTCTGCTGCTGCAGTGTGACCAAAACCACGCAAAGCTTGCCTCTGCCATGGCACAGCTGGACAGTCCCAGGGAGGGGGAAGCCAGAGCAGCCCCTGGGAAGCTGGAGCAGGCCTGGCCCCAGCACTCACGGGGCATAGCAGTTGTCCTGGGCCACAGTGATGCCGTTGTAGGGCAGCAGCCAGGCCACCTCGGTGCTCAGGAAGCGCTTGATGCTGTTGATGGGCTCGTAGAGCCGACGCAGGTCCCAGAACTTGATCTTGCGATCGCTGCCGACCGTGACCAGGAAGTTGCTGCAAAGCAGGAGAAAGGCAGCACTGAGAGCCCAGCACAGAGCTGTGCCCCACCCCAGCACCCCAGCACTGCTCTGGCTCAACTGCCCTGCCCTGGGAAGCCCAGCCCAACCCCTTGGGTGCTGCAGAGGGCCAAGTGCCATTGGCACCGTGGCCTCCCAAGCCCTTCTGGACAAAGCACCTTCTCCTGCAGGAGCAAGCTCCTCTCCTGGCAGCACTGTGCCTGCTCCTGCCCTCACCTGTCAGCCTTGCACCACTCAATGCTCCTGACTGCGTGGTCGTGGGCTAGAAAGCACCGGAAGGGGTAGAGCTTGAGGGAGGCGTCAGGCTGGGGCACGCACTGCAGCAGGGACTTGGTGAGCAGGTTCCACACTGCCACAGTGCCTGTGGAGAGACTGCTGTCCATGAGGCCCTGCCAATGGCACAGCTGCCTCAGTGGGGGACCAGCAGCGGCACAGGCAGGGCCACAGGACATGGTGGCCAGGCTGGAGCTGGGGCTCCAAGCAGACTGTGGATCACTGCAAACCCAGCAAAAAATTCCATCCAGGCAAGTTCAACAAGTGTGGATAAGCCCAGAGACACAGAAACAACCAGTACACCAGAATGACAACAGCCAACCCAGAGAAGCCTTCCCCTGACCCAGGGCTGGGCAGAGGTTCCAGCACCAGCTGAGGATCAGCACAAGGCTGCAGAGTCTCTGCCAGGGAGAGGGCAGCTCCCCACTGCTGCCACAGGGTATGGAAAGAGACTCACCATCATAAAACCCTGCTGCCAGGTGGTGGTGGGGCTTGGAAGGCATCCAGGAGAGACTGAAGCACTGTCCACACTCAGATGCATTACCTGCCTGGATGGAGCCCACCTGAAGTGTGGCAATGCACTGCACCTGGGGGCCAAGGGAGAGCCCTGGGTCACAGCTGGCACCGGTGCCCTGCACGCCCAGGATGCCTGGGGTGGGAGCACGACACTGCTCTGCCCCTCCAACACTCTGCAGGTGCCTTGGCTCCCCAAGCTGTGCCACCTGCACCGGCTGGGGGGCTCGCCAGGTGCCAGCCCTGACAGGGAACACTGACCTTGCAGATCAGGTGCTTGTGGAGGGACCCATCTAGAAGAGAGCAGAAGGGGGTCAGGGCAGGCATTAGCTGTCCTGGGAACTCCCTGCCTGGAGCCAGGATTGCAGCTTCTCACGGCCCTGGCCAGGGCTCCCAGTCCCTGTCCTGCCATTCCCCTGGAGCAGTGTCCCCAGCACAGCAGGAACTGAAGCACATGGAGGAGCAAACTGGCAGCAGCAGGACCCCATGAGCCAGGCCTGCCTGTGTGTTGGAGGAAGCAGCCCCTGGAACGTGCCACAGGCAGAGACAATGTGCTCCTGCCCCACCATGGCCAGCACCAAAGCCAAAGTGACACAGTGACACACAGGGGCCAGACCTGACTCTGACCGCTCCAGGAAGGCAGAGAGCAGCCATGCAGGACTGGAGCAGCCAGGCAGCACTCCTGGGGAGGGCAGGCTGCAGAGACCCTACACCCAACAGCTCAGGGCAGGATACCCACAGGACCACCAAGCACCAGCTCTGTCTACCACAGAAACCCCCCACCAGCAACACCCATCAGTGCTGTGGGGATCCCATCCCACATGCCTGGGGCCTGAGGTCCCTGACCCCCAGTGTGGGGCTGTCCTCCAGCACAGTGAGCACCAGACAGGCACGTCACAGCCTGCAGTGAGGCAGCCATGGGTGGAGATAAGGAGGAGCTGTGCATCTCCCCCAGCACAGCTGTGGCGCAGCACAGAGAGCAGCCCCAGCTCTGCAGGAACACGGCTGGGGGTGCCCAGTGCCCCAGGGACAGCCAGCACAGCCACCCCAGTTTGGCAGCTCCCAGCAGGGCCTGTCCCCACAGCCTGGTGACTGTGGGGCACAGTGACCGTCAGCGCTGCTGCAGCCGCGGACGCGCCGGGCGCCAGCAGGAGCTGCAGGGGCTGCATCACACAGCCTGGGCAGGGGCTGCAGCACGGCCCAGCCAGCCTCAGCCACAGCCAGAGAGCAGGGGGGGCCACAGGCAGCCCATTTGCCATTGTCAGCAGGGAGGTGCTGCCTGTGGCCACGGCTGAGCGCCCACAGCTGCGCGCTGCCATCAATCCTGCTCTGCGCCGCTGCAGCCCATTACAGGCACCATCAGCCCGAGCTGCCAGCACTCCTGTCCTCAGGCAGACTGAGGGAGCAGCCCTGGCAGCAGGGACATGGGCAAGGGATGGGGACAAGCTCTGTGGCTGCACCACACCCTGCACCCTGCCATGGCTGCAGTGACACTGCTGAGAGCCCCTCCCAGTGCCCAGATTTTGGGGGCTGCTCTCCCCAGGAGCTACAGTCCAGCCAGGCTGCTGCAGTATTCCCTGAGATGGAACCAAAGCTGCACTTTGCACATGGCCTCTGCTCACACAGGCTGTGGGTAAGGATGGGATTCCTCCACTGGAATTCCAGCAGGAATTGTGGAAGCTGTTGGAAGGAAGATCCTGACACTGGGGTTTGGATCTCTGGGCACAAGAGCACTCAAAGCAGGCTCCCAACACCAACAAGCACCCTTGGATCCCACACTGTACCCTGACAGAGCCAGGCTGGGGACAGCAGGGTCCTGATCCTGGGGATCAGGTGGGCTCAGGTCCCCACCATGCAGCTCCCAGGCTGGGGCACAGTCCTGCTGGCAGCTCCCCAGCACAGCAGGCTCCTACAGACAGCACTGCCCAGCCAGGGCTGGCAGCCCCACCCTGGCACAGGGGGAGGAGGGCCAGGACGCCCCTGCTCGGCGGTGTGGCTCTTCCTACCTTTTACCTGGGTTGTCTTGGCGTGCTGCAGGGCCCCAGGGTGCGGCAAGGCGTACACCACCACCCTGCCATCCGAGAAGGCGGCAGCCAGCAGGCCCAGCCGGCTCATCTGCGGGTGCTGGGGATGGACAGACGGGCTCAGGCGTGGGGTCACCCCTCAGGAGCACCCCTGGGAGCCAAGGCAGCCCCCGAGCAGCGCTCACCGTCCGGGCTGCAGCGGGCGGCTCCCAGGCACCGCTGGGGCAGAACTTCATGTCCCACACGCAGCCGTAGTCAGCAGCGATGGCATAGGCCAAGCTGGCTTTGCTGGGAGAGCTGTGGGGGGGGAGTTTAGCCATGAGTAACACAGCAGCTGGTGCCCAGCAGCTCCAAAACACACCAGTGTACACCACCAGCACGGCTGGCCACCAGCACAACTTCCTCGGGGGTCAGGCTGTGGCTGGCGGCTCTGGGAGAGGACAAGTCTCACCACCCACACAGCCACGGAGGGACACGAGATCTAGGCAGGCCCCAGAGCCAGGCACTCACCCCTGCTCTGTGTGCAGCACGCCCAGGTCCCAGATCTGCAGGAGAGCAGGGCCCGAGTGAAGCCCAGACACGCTGTGTGTCTCCTCCATGCTCCTGTGGCAGGACACGGCCACGTACTGGGGGGCTGCAGAGCCCTCCGGGGTGGGGCACCACTCCAGCGCCCACACCGGGCCGCCCACGAAGAAGGAAAGATCCAGGCGCTCCGGGTGGGGCTGCAGAGAGCTGAACCTGCGGGTGGGAGAGGGGTGAAGGCTTCTGCAGAGCTGGGGCAGGGGCTGGTGGGACTCAGGGCACAGCACGGGCTGGCTGCCCAACCCAGGGATGCAACCCGGGCCCCAGACAGGCCTGGGGACACCCTGACAGCCACTGCCACACTAGGAGGGGGACAGCCTGACAGGCAACAGACACCTGCTGGGCCTGCAGGCACCCAAGCACACACCTGTTTAACCTGTACAAGGCACCATCATCCTTGATGCCCTCACGCTGAATGGAGAACAGGGCAGACTTCTCCTCTGCTGGCAGGTACGGGGCAGCCTCGCTGTGCAGGCACAAGTGAGAGGAGACCTCCCACCCTCACCCAGTCACCCCAGCCACCCCAGCACAGCCCCACACAGCCTGGCAGGCCCTGCTGCTGGCCATGCTGCTCCACAGCCAAATCCAAGGGACCCCCAAAGCCCACAGCAGACACACAGAGGGGCGGGGGAGCACAGCCCCCCAACCCCCTGGTCACCCCAGACACTGCTGGGACCTGCCCGTTTTTCCTTTGGCCCTGCTCCCTCCCTGCTCCCACGGTACCTGTCAGAGAGACACGTCCACCTGTGTGCCACTGGGATCCAGTCAGGGAACTCCCACTGTGAGTGCTTCTGCTCCCTCCTGCAGGGCACGCCAGAACTCAGCCGTGGCATCCAGCCCTCTCCTCACAGCACGAGCAACCCCCCCAGCTGCATCCTGTGGCACAGCCTCCCCTCCTGCAGCACAGCCCCTGCCCTTTGCACCCTGCCCTTTGCACCCTTTGCCCTGTGCCCCATCCCATATACTGACATTCCCAACAGCACTGCTCCCTCTGGGCCAGTGATGGTCCCAGAACACACCCGCTGCTCCCTGCAGTCCCCCTGAGCCTCCAGCACCCCGAGCCCCAACTCACAGGCTGCAGGTAAGGCTGGAGCTCTTCTCCACTGGGGCCATGATGGAGTTGTGGAAGCCGTTGGGGGCGAGGCCTCGGCACTGGGGCTTGGATCTCTGGGCACAAGAGCAGACTCAGAGCCAGCCCTGGGGGACCCACCTGTCCCAATGGGAACCATGACAGTCCCTGAGAACAGAGCCCTCCCCAGCCACTGCCAGCGTGCCACACTGGGCTGGAGACTCACAGCCCCGCTTGCAGGAGCCCCTCAGGACCTGCCTCCACCTCCCCCTGCTCCAGCAGGAGCGCAGGCCTTGCTTCCTCTCCCAGAGGACCTGTCCCTGCTCCCGTCCCCACCAGCCCTCACCTGGAGCTGCCCCATGTGCCACCCCTGCCCAGCTGTGCTGCCCTGGCAGCAGGGGCACTTGGGGCAGCACAGGCACGTGGAGCTGGTGCTGGGGCACGGCAAGAAGGGAGCCAGGCAGAGCCCTGCCCTCACCCCTGAGGCTGCCATCCTGCCGCCGTGCCCCCGCGGTGCCTCCAGCTCCGGCTCCGACGCCTCACTGAACAGCGTGTCGCTGCCCTCCTCCTCCTCCTCTGCCCGCAGCCCCTCCTGCGAGGGCACGAAGTCCGCATCCTGGGCGGGATCATCGCTGTCCGCCTCCTCCCCCTTCCTCCTGCGGCCGCGGCGCTTCCTCCGGCCGTGCTCGGGCTCGGGCAGCCCCTCGGCTGCAGCGGGGGGCTGGCACGGGGGCATCAGCTCCTCCGCCAGCTCCTGCAGGTACAGCAGAGCCCTGCAACACCAGGCAGCGCCTGCAGGTGAGCAGCAGCACGGCACGGGGCGGGACAGCCGCCTCCCTGCCCCGGGCTGGGCGCTCACCCTGCTCCAGCTGGGCACAACCTCCTCCCGCCCTGACCTCCCTGCAGCTTGCCCTGCTACCACCAAAAAGCTCCTCCTGCTCTGTCAGGAGCCAAGGAAATTCCTCCTGCCACTCCCTGCCCTGCTCCTGGATCCAAACACATTCCCTGAAGTGGGAAAGGATCGGTCTGTGAGGAACCAGTGCATCCCACCAACATGGGAAAAAGTCCTACAGGAAAAACACTGAGATGCTCTGGGGAGACAGAGACCGCGGAATCACGGACCCAGGGAGCGGTTTGGGTTGGAAGACACTCCAAAGCTCATCCAGTTCCAACTCCTGCCACGAGCAGGGACACTTCCACTCCACCAGGGCGCTCCAAGGCCCATCCAACCCGGCCTGGGAAAATTCCAGGGATGGGGCAGCCACAGCTTCTCCGGGCACCCTGCACCACCTCACCACGCTCAAAGGAAAGGATTTCTTCCCAACATCCCATCTAGCTCTCACGGCGGGAAGCCATTCCCTTGTGTTCTGTCCCTACAGGCCTTTGCCCAAAGACCCTCCACAATTTTTTTATTACCCTTTAGGCACCGTGGGAGGCTCTGCGGTCTCCCTGGCGCCTTTTCTTATCTGAACATGCCCATCTCCCGCGTCTCGGAGCCCAGGCGCCCCGATTCCAGCATCACTTACACTTTGGCCGCCCTGCGCTTGGGCCGCCCGCCGCGCGGGGTGTCCGGGCCGTCCCCGCCGCTCCCGGTTCCCTTTTCCACGCGGAGCGGCTCCGGGGCCTGCGCCAGCTCCAGCAGCAGCACCTCGGCCTGGCCCTTCCCGCCGCGCTTCCCCGCGGCCCGCGGCGCCGGCACGGCCCCGTTGGCCGAGCTCTCTCCGCGCGCCTCCGCCGGCCCGCCCGGTTTCCCGGGGCACGGGGCAGCCGCTGCTCCATCCGCACGGCCCGCATCGCCGCCCGGCAGCTCCTCCCCTGCCGCGAAACACCGCAATCAGCGCCGGGACGCGGCAAGACCCCTGGCTACGAGCGCGGCGGCACCGCCTCGTGCCCGGGGAGCGCCCCCGCCGCGCTCGCGGTACATACGGAGAACTCTCCGTTCACCCTCCCGCTCCCCGCTCCGGCTCCGGCTGCGCCCGCCAGAACCCGATCGCCGTCCCGGCCGCTCCCGCACACTCCGCTGCCGGCACGGCGGCCCGCGGGCGGCGCCTGACGCCATTCGGGGCTCCCAGCGCCGCCGCCCGGTGCGGGCCGCGCCACAGCACCGAACCGGAACCGGGCACGGCAGAGTGATGACGTCAAAAGGACTCGACGGGTGTGGAGTGGGCCACGAGACGAGTCTCGAGGGGCGTGTCTATGCAAATGAGACAGCGGCGCGGCGCATGCCGGGAAGAAAATACACCGCGCTCTGCCGCTGTCCCCGCGCGTCCGCGGGCGCTGCGCGGGCCGGGCCGTGCGGAACGGGGCGCAGATTTTGGGCCCGGCTGGGAGCGGGGCCGGCGGGGCCGGGGTGGCGGTGGCTGTGTGTTGTGGAGGCGTGCGGCGGGCAGGGGCGGCGGGCGGTGGGAGTTGAGGTCATACTTACCTGGCAGGGGAGACACCATGATCAGGCAGGTGGTTTTCCCAGGGCGAGGCTCATCCCTTGCACTCCGGGTGTGCTGACCCCTGCGATTTCCCCAAATGCGGGAAACTCGACTGCATAATTTGTGGTAGTGGGGGACTGCGTTCGCGCTCTCCCCTGGTTTTACTATCAAAGGAAAGATGTGAGTGTTTAGCTAAGCGCAGGAAATGCGGCAGCTTGGGGGGATGGAATTTTGATTTAGGAAAGGTGGATTGTTACGTGATATTTATTTCGAGTACATATAAATACTCTCTGTTCCTTTTCCGGGTTAGTATTAGTATAGGTGGCCCATCCACCTGGGACAAATCCGGTAAATTGATCCAAATCAGGTGGTAATTGACTCGTTATAATAATAAGCCCTGTCCCTACTCGCTGTCAGTTACCTAACTGGCTTGTGACTGCCCTACGTCCCTCGCTGCTCTCTTATTTATCAAATATGTAATGATCATTAAAGCATGTAAAAATTACAAAAATGCAAAAATACTACGAAAAAGGAGCTACAAAAAGTTACAAAAAGCAATAAAAACTTTAAAAAATCAACTACTTTGGATTGCATGATTTTCTGGCCCTACTGGCAAACATATGTACAATGTCCACAGATGACAGGAGCGCTGTTGTGGATAAAGTCCTTGCGATTTTCTCTTGCCTCGACTTAGAGAGGCAACTCGGCGCTGACCCGCGGCGGAGGAGGGTCGGCTAATGAGAAAAGAGGAGCTGCCAAGAAAAAGTTGACCAGAAGCCAAGGTAAAACAGCTTTGGAATGACCATTAGCAACAATGTAATGAACTGTTTGTGATACAAGGTAACAGCAGGGACCATGAAATAACTCAAAATGGGAAGGCGAAGTTATGAAAAGCATTAAGACAATCTAAATGATGTCTTAGAATATAAATAAATTAACATGCTGTAACGCTAAATAAGGGAAAAAGCTTTGTCAGGAAAATCCACAAACGCCAGACGGTTATGTCCAAAACGGAGTTCTTCAACTTTATTAGAATAAAATCTAAGTTCACTGGGGCACATGGCCGCGGAGTTTTCTCTCAGGATTTGGGAGGGTGCAGCCTCCTTTTATCCTAAATTCCCGGCTGCACGTTGCCCGTTGGCTGAGGTACCAGGAATGTACAGCCTTCCCGAACCTCCCACTACATACTCCCTCTTGAAACTATTTTACCTCAAGGTACAGAAGATCAGACTCGTGCAAACCCTGGATCAGGAGCCAAACTGTCTGGGCCCAGTAACAAACGTGCTGCCCAAAGTTAGCAAAGACATTAAGACCCTTTTCAAAGACGGGAATACCCATACCTTCACTCTTCAAATTATTTGTAAAAACATTAGCGCACATCTTCCCTCTCATAACCACGGCGAGGAGTTATCCCTCGTGTCCGGCGTGCCGTAATCAATACCTGCCCAACAAGCATCCAAAGCGGTGGCTGAGTTCTATTTGTTTTCTCTGCATCAGGTGCCCAAACCCGAGCTGGACGAAATCTCTCCCCTCCTCCCGTCCCGCCGTCGGAGCGTTCCGCAAACGCAAACGCGAGTCTCGCAGTGCGCCGCAGCTGCAGCGCTGCCCGGCCCGCAGAGCCCCGGAGGAGCCCCGCTGCTCCCGGGGGGCTGCGCTCCTCTGCCGCTTCTGCACGGACACCGGAAAGCGACGGGAGAGGACAGCAGAGCGAGACGGTCACCGAGAGCACCCAACAAAAAACTTGAACAGCACGTCAATCGCCGCGAAAAACCTTCTGTACTCATCTCCTAAATTATTTCTTTGAGTCTGTCTTTAAAACATACGAAACCAGGGGAGAGCGCGAACGCAGTCCCCCACTACCACAAATTATGCAGTCGAGTTTCCCGCATTTGGGGAAATCGCAGGGGTCAGCACACCCGGAGTGCAAGGGATGAGCCTCGCCCTGGGAAAACCACCTGCCTGATCATGGTGTCTCCCCTGCCAGGTAAGTATGACCTCAACTCCCACCGCCCGCCGCCCCTGCCCGCCGCACGCCTCCACAACACACAGCCACCGCCACCCCGGCCTCGCCGGCCCCGCTCCCAGCCGGGCCCAAAATCTGCGCCCCGTTCCGCACGGCCCGGCCCGCGCAGCGCCCGCGGACGCGCGGGGACAGCGGCAGAGCGCGGTGTATTTTCTTCCCGGCATGCGCCGCGCCGCTGTCTCATTTGCATAGATAATCATTCTTCCTGCACGGCCACGCCCCTAACCGGTGTAATTTGCATGACCACGCCCCTTCTCCAAACCCCGCCTCCTGCCGCGAGACTCGGCGCAGCGCCCCCTGGCGGCTCCGGGAGCGTCCAGCGCCCCTCCGGATCCTTCCGAAGAGATCCCGATCCCAAATGGACACAGATCCCAAAGAGATCCCGATCCCAAATGGACACAGATCCCAAACGGACACAGATCCCAAAGGGATCCCGATCCCAAAGAGATCCAGATCCCAAAGGTATTTGAACCTAAAACAGATCCAGATCTCAAACAGACACAGATTCCCAAAGGGACTCAGATCCCAAACGAACACAGATCCCAAAGAGATCCCGATCCCAAGTTGAACCAGATCCCAAACGGATCCCAATCCCAATCAGATCCGGATCCCAAACAGATCGAGGCCCGGCAAGGGAAGGAAGCACGCTGCTGTTTAACACGAGGCTCGCTGCAGTCCGTGCCAGGTAGAGGAAAGAAACTCCAGAAAAGACAAGGAGCAGAGAGGATGGTTCTTTCCCAAGGGATGCCTGTAGTGATGGGAACAGGCAGAAGAGAAGGAGAAGAGCCAAAAGAAATGACCAGATCTGTTGTCAGGGGCAGCAAAGAGGCAGAAGGCGAGGTGCATTTTGGGGACAAGGTCCTGAACTGGGATTGGCCCTCCAAAAGTAGCAGGTGTGGGTTGCAGGCAGGATGGGCTGAACAGGGACAATGGAAAAATCAGAAGAGGAAGAAATCGGGCCGGACTGAAGGGGACCGGAACATCTCCCCCTTCCCCGGGCAATCCTTTGGTTCCAGTTAAGCCAGGGAACGGCAGCGGGGATTCCCCAGTGGACACTGGAATATCTCGTTCCGCAGTTACTGGCTGTAAGGGACCTTGGAGCGAAAGGAAAGGTCGCTGTTGGTGCTGCAGTGGGAGGAAATCCCTCAGGGCAGGAAATCCCTCGGGCCGTTTTACAGCCCATGGAATTCGGGGCTGGGAAGGCAAAGTGACCCCATGGCTTTCTCCACGTGCCCCAGCGCCCTTTGCCATTACTCAGGCAGGGTTTGCTGTGCAAGTTAAACGCACAATTAACTTCTCCAGAGCGCTCGGCCCAATTTGCATATTCCTCTGGAAAGTGCATGGAGAGTGCAGCCCTGCCCACCCACCCAGGGAAACCTGGGTGAAGAAAAGGAAACGCTCGGTGAAGTTTGAGGTGCACTCGTGCCTCTGCTTTGGCTTTGGGAATCCTGGGGCACGAGAGAAACCTGAGTCTGCCAAAAGCTGAACTGAAACGGGGAGCGCAGCCGGTAAGAAAAGACCAAGCCCGAAACGAGGAGAGGCCCAAGGAGGACTGGAAACGGTAACAGGCTCTTTCTTAGAGTCTGGGTTTTGCCAATTGGAATTTACCCCTCTCATCCCCCAGAGAAGAGCCTAAACCATGGGGATAGAGCGGTGCAAGAGTTACAGGAACTGAACCGAGCCCAGCCTGCTGCTGTCCCTGGGCTGTCCCAAATCCCGCTGCCCTTCTGGCCTCGGCGCAGACCCAGGCGCGCCGTGCGGTGCCGGCTCTGAAATCCTCTGCTCTCGTGTCCCTGGGGCTGAGCAGCGGCACCTTGTGCTGCCTCCGGGCGGGAAAAAGCAGCGCAAAGCGGGAAATGGTCTCTCGAGTTTTGAATGAAACTGTGCAGGTTTTTCAGTTGTTCATCAGGAGCTGCAGACAGACACTCGTGACCGAGCAGCTCTCCTCAGCGCCGAACACTCGGCTGATCTTCTGTCTCAGGGAAAAGAGAAGCCCGAGAGGAACGGACAGTCTGGACGGGAGGCACCGGGAGGGGCAGCGGCAGCACCGGGCAGGACCCGGGGAAAGGCAGTTCCGGAAGGGGGAGATGGCGACCACCGACCCACGGGCCACTGAGCGGAGCAGAACCGGGCCCGAGCGGGGGGAAAGAGCCGCACCCGGGGCGGGGGGATCAGCGCGGGGAGGGGGCGGGGCCCAGGGAGAGACAGAGGCGTGTCTATGCAAATGAGACAGCGGCGCGGCGCATGCCGGGAAGAAAATACAGCGCGCTCTGCCGCTGTCCCCGCGCGTCCGCGGGCGCTGCGCGGGCCGGGCCGTGCGGAACGGGGCGCAGATTTTGGGCCCGGCTGGGAGCGGGGCCGGCGGGGCCGGGGTGGCGGTGGCTGTGTGTTGTGGAGGCGTGCGGCGGGCAGGGGCGGCGGGCGGTGGGAGTTGAGGTCATACTTACCTGGCAGGGGAGACACCATGATCAGGCAGGTGGTTTTCCCAGGGCGAGGCTCATCCCTTGCACTCCGGGTGTGCTGACCCCTGCGATTTCCCCAAATGCGGGAAACTCGACTGCATAATTTGTGGTAGTGGGGGACTGCGTTCGCGCTCTCCCCTGGTTTTACTGTCAAAGGAAAGGTTGAGTTGCCTGGCGGGGCTCGTTCCCCTCGGTGATGCGGTTTCTGTCGCCGCTCGCCGTGTGACGGAGCCCAGCGGACAGCCCGGCCCTGCAGCGAGCCCGGCCCGAGGGACACGGCAGCCGTGGGATCCGGGACGGGTCTGGGATTCTCCGGCAGGACGGGAAAGCAGCTCCGGCCGTGCTCTCGGTGCGCAGCTCGAGAATAGCCGGGGCTCAGGGGCATCCCAGGTCCTCTCTCCGAAAAGGCGCTGCCGGTGCCCGGACACGTATCCCTATTCCCTGCAGGAATTGGCCGGCGGATCCCTAAAGGGGCCTCTGGGCTGCTGCCTTTGGAGCCGGGATGGTCCCGGCCTGTCCCAGGCCGTGTCTGCAGGAGCAGGGAAACACCCGGTGTAACGAGTCCTCGCTCGGGAAGGGGCGAGGAGCTGCCGGTCCCGCCCGGGGAGCGCTGCCCGGCTCACACCGGCCGAGCCCGAGGCCGCCTGTGCAACCGGAGACACGGGACAGCGACGGGCCCGGGAGGGCAGAGCGGAACGCCCCGAGAGCAGAAAGATGTGTTTGTTCTTGCGCCTGCAAAATATACACGGGAGATCAGCAAACCCCGGGATCACTCCGGGGGAGCGCACTCAGCGCTGTGTGGAGCTTCTGCTTCTTGATATCTTTCCTTTGACAGTAAAACCAGGGGCGAGCGCGAACGCAGTCCCCCACTACCACAAATTATGCAGTCGAGTTTCCCGCATTTGGGGAAATCGCAGGGGTCAGCACACCCGGAGTGCAAGGGATGAGCCTCGCCCTGGGAAAACCACCTGCCTGATCATGGTGTCTCCCCTGCCAGGTAAGTATGACCTCAACTCCCACCGCCCGCCGCCCCTGCCCGCCGCACGCCTCCACAACACACAGCCACCGCCACCCCGGCCCCGCCGGCCCCGCTCCCAGCCGGGCCCAAAATCTGCGCCCCGTTCCGCACGGCCCGGCCCGCGCAGCGCCCGCGGACGCGCGGGGACAGCGGCAGAGCGCGCTGTATTTTCTTCCCGGCATGCGGCGCGCCGCTGTCTCATTTGCATAGACACGCCCCTGATGGTCTCAAGGCTCCGCCCCTGCCGGGTCGAGGCGGTTCTGCAGGCGGCGGCGCAGGCACGGCCCGGCCCCGGCCCCCTTGGGTCCGGCACGTAGTCAGCACGGGGATTCTGTGGGATTTTGCATGGCTCCCCTCCCGTGGGTTCTACTGACCCCCAGTGCACCCACCCTTCCCCCCGGAAGGAACCAGACTGACATACAGTGAGGACTTGCAGCTTTATTGATCCCGAGAGCCTCCTAGGCCACAGAGCTTCCAGCCCCGGCACGACCCCTGTCCTGCTCAGGGAGTCTTGGCCTTCCTCCGCTGGGTGCCCCACAGCAGCAGGGACAGGGACACAGTGGCGGTGCCCAGGATTCCTCCAAAGAGAAGCATCGGGAACGTGCCCTGCCCGGGACCAGGAGTGAGCAGCACCGCTCCCTACAGCCCCTGCTGATCTGGCCACGGCACAGCCAGAGCCAGGCTCAGTCCCACAGGCACTCACCTCACGCAGGCACTTGTAGCCATGGAAGGGACTGTCACAGAGGCACTGGATGAGCCCCGGGCCATCAGGGGCACACACGGAGTTTTCAGGACATGGCCAGGCTGGCAGAGCAGAGCAGGGGTCAGGGGCCAAGGCCAGACCCCGCTGCCAGCCCCACGCACCCACTGCCAGGTCACAGCCCCCCCATACCGAGCTCCACAGAGCTGTTGCAGGGGTTCCTCTGCCCGTGGCACAGCCGGCTGCTCCTGTCCGCTGTCACGTCCTGCCAGGCGTCCCTCCCGCCTGGACACTCCAGTGGCAGCGGCACCGCTCTGGGGACAGAGCTCAGCACCGGCACCGCCGCCACCCCAGCCCCACTCCCCCAGCACTCACAGGCTCTGCAGGTGGATGAAGCCCAGGAAGGAAGTGTCAGGGAGAGCTGTCAGCGGGTTCTCAGTCAGGTCCCTGCGAGCACACAGACCTTCAGTGCCATCCAGCACCCCTGGCCTGGCAGGCACCGGGGTACCCCAGCACCTCACCCAACCACTGGAGCTTCCCATCACCCACAGCCCTCCCCTGGCAGTGCAGCCCTACAGCCAGGGCTCAAAGGTCTCTGCAGAGCTGCAGAGGGACTGCTTGGTCATTAACAGAAGCACTGATGAGCTGAGGTGTCATGGTGCCCTGTGGTGAGGGCCACCACAGCTCGCTGGGCTCATTTGCACACTGAGCCCTGTGCCCTGGATGTGGCAGTCCAGATGAGTCACCTCCCTGACTCCTGTCTCTCCAACCTGGGGACAAGGACACGGTGTGTGACTGTGGCAAAAGCCAAGATGTGACTATGTGGCTTACCTCTCACCTGCCAGCACAGGCCCTCACTGGAGGGTGTGACAATGGTGCCACCATGACAGAACTCCAGAAAGATCTGTCCCATGTTCCCACTGGGTGCAGGGGTAAGGCTGCCTGGGTAAGTCCCAGGGTTCCCCATTTTAAAATGAGGTGGTTTCCATTTGTTCAGACTCTGTGGACTGTTACCACCTGCCACGAGGGCAGAGAGTGCCCACTGTCCCTGGGACCAGCAGGGCATGGCTGTGCTGGCCTGGGCCCATGGGAATGTCCCACCAAACCTGCCCCCAGCCCCTCTCCCAGCCCAGCCCAGCTCCTTGCAGGGGCCTGGGGGAACTCACAGGACGATGGCAGTGGTGGCCTCGGCCAGTCCTGGGGGGACACTGTGCAGGGAGCAGTTGCTCAGGTCCAGCCTGGGAAGGGGCAGTGGTTGGGGAAGACAGTAACATGTCTGTCCCCCACACTTTTCCCTGATGCCCTTGTGAACCCCAGCAGCCATCCTGACCCCTGCCTGTACCTGGTCCCCTGCACCACCACCCAAGATGTTTCATCCAGGTATTCCCCAGCCCCGCCATTCCCCTGACACCACTGTGAACCCAAAAACCCATCCCAGCACCCTCCATCCCCCAAGCACCTCAGAGCACCCCAGATTCGCCCCCAGAACCTCAGATTCGCCTCCAGCCTGTGCACTGTCGTCCTCCCCTGGGCCCCCCGTACCCCAGAAGCCGCCCCGGGGACGGGCCCCGCTCCCGGCAGCAGCGCCCGTCGCTCTCGGTGCCGCCCCGGGACTCACAGAACCGGGACACGATGGAGCCGTTCCGCGGCGGCCCCGGGCACAGCCCGCACACCTGGAGAGGTCGAGGGGTCACAGGCGGCGCCGGCACAGCGGCATCCTGAAATTCCCGCGCATCCCGTGACCCCCGTGCGTTCCGTGACCCCCGGGTATCCCCGAACCCCGGGCACGACCAAACCCCCGGTACCGCCACTGTCCGAAAAAGGTCAACCTCCTCGGCCTTGGGGCAACCAACCCACGGCTCCCTGACACCCGGGTACCCCCGACCTCGGGACACCCCCGATCGGGGTCTCACCGACCCTCGGTTTCCCCCGGGACCTCCCGATCCGGGCCCTCCCTGACCTCTCGGCACCTCTACTCCGTGACACCCTCTGCCCACCGGAGTCCCCCGTTTTCGTCCCTCCCCTGCTTTCCGTGCCCCCGGCCCCGTTCCCCGTTGCTCACCGCGGCCGCGCGGGCGGCCCGGGGCAGCAGCAGCAGCGGCAGCAGCAGCAGCGCGACCCCGCGCACGGCGCCGCCAGCCCCGAGCATCCCTGCGCCGCCGGGGCCGCGCACCGGGGAGCACCGAGCGGGCGGGGGCAGCCCCTGCCCGGTCTCCCCGGCGCCTCGGCGGGCCGGGCGCTCTCTGGACCCGAACGAGGGTGCGGAGCGGCCTCCGCAGCGCGGGCACCGGGGCGCGGTGACCGCCCGAGGGGCGGGGCCGGGATGGGCCGGGGACCGGGCCAGCAGCCCCGGGCGGCGATGCCGGTAGCGGCGGCCGTGCGGAAGCGGCGGCGAGAGCGGCCCCGCCTGCTCGCGGCGTCATCCCGGTGCGCCCCGGCTGCGAGCTCACATGGGGTGAACGCTGCCGGTGAGTGTCGCACCGGGACCGCCGGGACAAGGTCACACCTGCCACCGGCACCGGGGGCACCGCGCGCAACGGGGACCGGGGCGGGCCGGCTCCCTGGGTGGGGGCGCCGGGGCCACTGGGGACGGGGAGCAGAGCCCCCCAGGATGGGGACATCGGGGACGGGGAGCAGGGTCCTGTGTTAGGGGCACCGCGAGTACCGGGGACTCCGGGGAAGGGGAGTAGAGCCCCTCAGAGCCCCGGGTGAGGGCACCGGGGACAGCGCTGGGTACCGGCGCCGCGAGAGGAGTCCCGGAGGACACGGGGAAGCAAGGCGGGTGCGATGGAGCAGGAGCGGGGACACGGGGAAAGGCAGGCTGAGGACGGCGGGGACAGGGAGAGCGTGGTCACCACGTGGGGACACGGGCACCCTCGGGTTGGGAGAGAGGGGCTGCGGCTGCTGAGCTTTGGGTGAGGGGGCAGCAGGGCTCGGGATCAGCAGGCGATGAGGGTGTGGGGACAGCAGGGCAGGAGGCAGCAAAGCCTCAGGGACACCGGGGGGTCCCTGGGGCGTGGGAGCCTTGGGCCAGGGCCATCCAGGAGGCTGGGGCTGTTGTGTGCCCGTTGGGGACACAGTGTAACCTCACATGTTTAGTCTGGATGGGGGAATGCGGGGAGTGACCTTGGACTCGGGCTGTGAGCTGCTGCACGTGGAGCCGTGTCCTGGTCAGGGACAGGCCAGCGCTGGTGGCAGCAGAGACGCTGCCCTCTCACCCCATTCCCCACCCAGGCACTGCTGGCACTGCTGGTGCTGCAGAAAGCCGTGCCAGCTCAGCTGCCCCCGGCCCTGTGGCAGGCAGGCCCAGGCAGGCTGTGCCAGGGCTGCCAGGAGGGGCTCAGCCTAATCCCACCAAGCATTCCCCAGGCAAGCATTCCTCCAGGGATCATGATGGGATCATGGTGAGCACTGTGCCACTCCCTATCTGCCGTCCCCCGTCCAGACTTGTCCTCCCTGTGCCCCTAACATTGCCCTGCGGGGACAGAGGGACCCCCGCAGCCTGCACCCCCTCCCAGGCCGGGAGGGGGGGACCCACAGCAGCACCTCCTGCTCCCAGGTCCTGCAGCTGCAGTCCTCTGGATGGAGGGAGGCAGGGGCAGCCCAGCTGTGCCCTCCTGTTCCACGGTGGATGGGGGCAGAGCACGGAGGGCTCTGGGGAGATCCCTGTGAGCAGGGTCAGGGTGCCAGAGCCGGTGGATGCTCAGGTGTCTGCTCCACCTGGCTGACAGCCAGAACCCCCGAGGCTGCCAGCTCTCCCCTGTCCATTCCAGCCCTGTGTCCATCCCTGCCCTGTGGAGTGTGTGGTGTGTGGGTGTGGTGTGCACAGCTTCTGCATTCTGGGACAAAGATGTGGGGCTCCTGCTGTCCCTCCTCTCCAGTGCAGACTGAGCTCACTGCCCTCCCCAGCCCCATCCATATGTTCTGCAGGTCCAGGGGCTGCCAGCGAGGCTGATTCTGGTGCAGAGCAGCTGCCTCAGGGCTGCCTGTGCTGTGCTGGCCCCAGAGCATCAGGCTGCCATTAGGGCCAGGGCAATTATGCTGGGCTTGGCCAAGCTCTTGCACTGGGGGCAGTTCTGACAGAGCTGTGGGGTGCTGGAGTGGTTGGGCTGGATTGACTTTGGTGCTGGTGGGACCGGTGCTGCCGGGTTTGGTGGGGTTGTGCAATGCTGGGGTGGGTGGGCCAGGTTGTGCTTGGCTGGAGTGGGACTGGCACTGCAGGCTCCAGGCTGTTCAGCTCCGGGGGTGGTCGTGTTGGGTTTGGCTCAGGTGGGATTTGGGCTGTCCTGCACCGGAGGCGGCTGTGTTGGGTTTGGCCAGCTGTGCCGGGCGTGGCGGTGCCGGTGCTGCGGGGGGCCCGGGTGGGACTGTGGGACTGTTTTTGTAGCCATTGTCTTGCTGCCCTTTGAAGATTCTTCAGTTTCCTTCAGCGGGGCAGGTGGAGCTGCCCAGGCGTGGCCAAGCCCGGCCCAGAGGGAGGAGGAGGAGGAGGAGGAGGAGGGTCTGGCCGTTGTTTCCCCAGCTCTGGGTCCTTGAGGCTGGGACAGAGCGAGCGAAGGTCCCTGCAGCACTGACACGTCCCTCCTGCAGCTGCCAGGGCCCGGCTGGTGCTGCTCAGGACGTGCTGAGGGGTCAGGCGTGCCCATGAAGGCGGCAGGGCGGCTGGGCAGCGGCGGGGCAGCGGGACAGGGACGCTCAGCATGGAGTTCACGGCCATCGACTACAGCATCTTCGCCCTGCTGTTGGTGCTGTCCTCGGCCATCGGGCTGTTCTACGCGCTCACCGGCGACCGGCAGCGCACCGTGCAGGAGTTCCTGCTAGCCAACCGTGACATGGGCTGCCTGCCCGTCGCGCTGTCCCTGCTGGCCTCCTTCCAGTCAGCTGTAGCCATCCTGGGCGTGCCAGCAGAGATCTTCCGCTTCGGCACCGAGTACTGGTTCCTTGGCTGCTCCTATTTCCTGGGGCTGCTCATCCCGGCGCACATCTTCATCCCTGTCTTCTACCGCCTGCGCATCACCAGCACCTATGAGGTGAGCAGGGGGGCATGGGGAGTGTAGGGGGGGTTCTGGGGATGGCACAGGGACACAGGGAGTGCAGGGGGGCTGTGGGGATGGCAGAGGGACACGGGAAGTGCAAGGGGGCTCTGGGGACGGCAGAGGGACACAGGGAGTGCAGGGGGGCTGTAGGGATCTCACCTGCACTCAGGTGCCCTGACTTCTCTCCTTGCAGTACCTGGAGCTGCGCTTCAACAAGACAGTGCGAGTGTTCGGCACCATCACCTTCATCTTCCAGATGGTCAGTGGGGCTGGGGCCGTGTGGGGTGCAGGGTTTGGGGCTGGGCGTGGCTCAGCACTGCTCTCCCTGCCCGCAGGTCATTTACATGGGAGTGGTGCTCTACGCACCTGCGCTGGCCCTCAACGCAGGTATGGTGAGGACGGGGTGGGGGCCACGCCAGGAGGCTGCTGCCCCTCACCCCGTTAACGTCCTCTGCACTTGCAGTGACGGGCTTTGACCTCTGGAGCGCGGTGCTGACCATAGGGCTGGTGTGCACGCTCTACACTACACTGGTGAGCCCCGCTCTGCCCCGTGCCCCTGCTGCGCCCGGTGAGCGCCGTGGCCCCGCGGTGACGGCCATCGTCTGTCCCCAGGGCGGGCTGAAGGCCGTCATCTGGACGGACGTGTTCCAGACGCTGGTGATGCTAGCGGGGGCAGGTTGCCGTCATCGTGGTGGGCGCATGGCGGGTGGGGGGCATGGCCCGTGTCTGGCGTGTGGCTGAGCAGGAGGGCAAGATCTCCGGCATTGAGTGAGTGACATCCTGGGACCCCCCTGTCGTGCTGTGGGGACACTTAGGGCAGCCTGGGGCGGGGGAGAGGGACCCCGGTGTGGTGTGGCAGTCCATCCCTCTTTCCCATGGGGTATGGGGTGCCAGTGAGGATGTGTCACCGTGACCCCCCGGTCCTCCCCGCAGCCTGGACCCCAACCCCCTGGAGCGTCACACCTTCTGGTCGCTGGCTGTGGGTGGGATCTTCATGATGCTGTCGCTGTACGGGGTGAACCAGGCGCAGGTGCAGCGCTACCTCAGCGCCCGCAGCGAGCGGCAGGCCAAGCTGTGAGTGGGGCTGGGGGATCCCCACGGCTGGGGAGGGCCCCCCGTCGCTGCCCACGCCTGACACCCGCTCACCCACAGCTCCTGCTACGCCGTGTTCCCCTGCCAGCAGATCGTGCTGTGCCTCAGCTGCCTCACCGGCCTCGTCATGTTCGTCTATGACCGGGAGCACCCGCTGGCGCCCGCCCAGCGCCCCACCTCCTCTGACCAGGTGCGTTGAGACCTCCTCCCACAGCCCTGTCCCCTGCTGCCCCAGCCCTGCACTGACCCTTTGCAGTAGCTGGTGCTGTACTTCGTGATGGACGTGCTGCGGGACCTGCCGGGGCTGCCCGGGCTCTTTGTCGCCTGCCTCTTCAGTGGTGCCCTCAGGTGAGTGGGCAGCCCTGGGACAGTGGTTCAGGTGGTTCAGGTGTCCTGGCTGAGCCCCCTCTTGCTCCCTCTCCTCCCCAGCACCATCTCCTCAGCCTTCAACTCGCTGGCCACGGTGACCATGGAGGACCTGGTGCGGCCACACTTGCCCGGGCTGTCGGAGTCACGGGCCACGCTGCTCTCCAAGCTGCTGGGTGAGTGGGTGGGGGCAGCCGTGGGGCTGGCACGGTGAGGGGGTCCCCAGCACCCCCATGACACCCCACTCCCCTCCCCAGCTCTCGGGTATGGGCTGCTGTGCCTGGGGATGGCGTACGTGTCCTCCATGCTGGGACCTGTGCTGCAGGTAGGCTCGGGGCTGCAGGACCCCTGGCTCTGGCGCCCCAAATGGGGTGAGGGAGCCCCAGCTCTGGCACCCCCGGGGTGCAGGGCTGGTGCTGAAGGCCGTGTCCCCGCAGGCGGCCATCAGCATCTTCGGCATGGTGGGGGGCCCACTCCTGGGGCTCTTCTGCCTCGGCATGTTCTTCCCCTGTGCCAACCCCACAGTGAGTGTCCCCTGACCTGGGCAGTGTCCCCGGCCCTTGTGGGTGTGTGGGGACATGCGGGGCACCCCGAGTCCGGATGGGCCCGGTGCCCTTCTTTGTCCCTTGTCACAGGGAGCCGTGGTGGGGCTGCTGGCCGGGCTGGCCATGGCCTTCTGGATCGGCATCGGCAGCTTCGTGCAGGGCTCAGCAGGGGCCAAGGGCACGGCCAACAGCACAGCACTCCCCCCTGTGGGCAACCTCAGCGCTGTGCTGGCTACTACCCTGCTGCCCAGCACAGCAGCACCCCCGAGGTGAGGGGGACGGGGGCTCAGGGCGTGCGGGGGTGCAGGTGCTGCTCCCACACCTCCTGACCCCGTGTCCCCCAGCCCCACGGGGCTGCAGCGCTTCTACAGCCTGTCCTACATGTGGTACAGTGCCCACAACTCCACCACCGTCATCCTGGTGGGGGTCCTGGTCAGCCTGCTCACCGGTGAGTGTGGGGTGGCGGGAGGGCTGCCGTGAGCCCCTGCCCTCCTCACGGCCCCGTCCCCCCAGGCCCCACGCCGGCAGCGGCACTGGACCCCCGTACCATCTCCCCGGTGGTGCCACGGCTGCTCTGCTGCCTGCCCCCCAAAATCCGGCACTGGTTCTGCTGCGGGGGAGCCGACGCTGCCCAGGTGAGGGACAGACTGCCGGCACCCAGGGGAGGGGGACACAGGGGGCACCCCCCATGCCCCTGCTGCCTCCTCTGTGCCTCCCCTGCCCCTGCTCTGTCCCCACAGGCCTCCAGCCATGCAGACACTACAGAGAAGAGCAAGGGGGTGCCCAATGGCCTGGCCCACCCTGGCCCCGAGCGGCAGGAGGAGGAGGAGGAAGGACAGGGCTACATCCGCAATTCTGGTGCCCCCATCTGCTCCGTGCAGGAAACCTCTTTCTGATGCCCCCAACACGGGGGTCATGGCCACCCCCTGGTCGGGGAGCTCAAAGCCTGGTGGGGCATCCACAGACAGCCGGGGAGTGCCCCACAGCAGGCGGCTGGGTCTCTGGGGAGACTGCTGGGCTGCCCTTCGGGGGGCTCTGGGACCATGCTGGGGGATGCTGGAGCGGTGCCCCCTCTCCAGGCTGGGGTGTTGTCTGGTTCCCCCGGCCCAGCCACGTGCCTTAAACACCTCTCCAGGGCTGGGGGCTGCCCGAATGCTCCCACAAACCCTGTCACCTGTCTTTGTATTTGGTGTCCCCCCAATAAATGGTTCTGGAGCACAGGTGTTGGAGGGTCCCAAGGAACAACGCTGCTGTACCCGGGACCCCCAGCTCCCCCAGCAGTGGGCTGTCCCTGCTGCTCCCTGGAAGTTCATCCCCTGCAGTGAGTGGGGTGTCTCCACTGTCCCCCAAGAGCCCACAGGGTACACGAGACTGCCCTGTCCCCAAACACCGGGCTATTCCCACTGTCCCCCAGTAGCCCACAGGTGCCCCATGTTTCCAGTCAGTGGGGTCCCTGTGGAGTTACAGGACCGCTGTCTCCCCAGTGCATGTCCCCACTGTCCCCCAGGAGCCGCCGTTTCCCCAGTACTGGGGTGTCCCCGCTGTCCTACATGGCCCCGTTTCCCCAGTACCGGGTTGTCCCCACTGTCCCCCAGGAGCCGCCGTTTCCCCAGTACCGGGGTGTCCCCGCTGTCCCACATGGCCCCGTTTCCCCAGTACCGGGGTGTCCCCACGGTCCCACATGGCCCCGTTTCCCCAGTACCGGGGTGTCCCCGCTGTCCCACATGGCCCCGTTTCCCCAGTACCGGGGTGTCCCCACGGTCCCACAAGGCCCCGTTTCCCGGTGGGATTCACCCCCCCCATCCTTGCGCCTCCCAACACCGGGGCGTCCCTCCGACCCACGTGACGTCATGGCCCCCGGTTTAGCCACACCCCCGCGGGGGTGACACGTGACGCAACGGCGCGTGAGGTCATCACGGCGCGCTGACGTCACGCCGCTGTCATGGCGCCCCGGCGTCCCGCCGAGCTGTACCGGGCGCCGTTCCCGCTCTACACCGTCCGCCTGCACCCGCGGCGGCCGCTCGCCATCACCGCCGGCGGCGGAGGCGCCGCCAAGACCGGCATCCGCAATGGCGTGGTGCGGGGAGCGGGGCCGGGGCCGCGGGGGCGCAGGGGGCGGCGGGGGCTGAGGGCCCGGCGGGGCCCGGTGTGCCTGAGGCAGGGCTGGGCACGGCGGGCCCTGAGCGGGGTGGGGAGTGCGGGCTGCGGGGAGGCCCGGCGGCCGTGACCGAGCCTCCCGCCCCGCAGCACTTCCTGCAGCTGGAGCAGATCGGGGGACAGCTCAGCGCCTCGCTGCTGCACTGCCACGACACCGAAACCCGCGCCACCATGACCATGGCGCTGGCCGGGGACGTAATTGCGGCCGGGCAGGACAACAGCTGCCACATCCTGCGCTTCAGCCTGCAGGAGCCCGAGGGGCCGGGCGCCGCCGGGAAAGACGGTGAGACACCGCTTCACCGGGACTCGCGGGGAGGCACTTGCCCCGGGCTGTGCTGTGCCTTGGGAATGGCCCTGAATCCCCTCCTGCCTGCCCTGAATCCCCTCCTGCCTGCCCTGAACTCCCCTCCTGCCTGCCCTGAATCCCCTCCTGCCTGTCCTGAACTCCCCTCCTGCCTGCCCTGAACTCCCCTCCTGCCTGCCCTGAATCCCCTCCTGCCTGTCCTTAACTTTCTTCTCTGTGCCCTGGGTACTATTGCAAGCTTTGGGGATGGGACACTGCCCTGAGACTCCCCTGTGCCCACCCCACCCCCAGATGCTTTGGCCAGACCGTGAGGGGCTGTGGGATGCTTTGGGGTACAGCTGTGGATCTCCATGCCCACCCTGGATCTTCCCCGTGCCTGCCCTGAGTGCTGGAGGGCAGGGAGTGGGGATGGGCATTGCCCTGACCCCCTCCATCCCTGTCATGGACCTGCCCCGTGCCTGCCCTGAGCCCATCTCCCTGTGCCTGCTCTGAGTGCCGCGGGAGCTCTGGGGATGGAAGCACCGCCTTGTGCCTGCCCCGAGCCCTCCACTGCCAGAGCTGGGTGCCATGGGGCTGTGCAGTGTTTGGGAATGGGCGCTGCCCCGTGTCCTGGTGCCAGCCTGTCCCAGTACCAGCTGTGCCCTGGTGCCAGCCGTGTCCCAGTGCCATTATGTCCCGGTGCCAGC
The DNA here is from genome assembly GCF_903797595.1 of Erithacus rubecula. NCBI lineage: Eukaryota > Metazoa > Chordata > Aves > Passeriformes > Muscicapidae > Erithacus > Erithacus rubecula. The sequence continues at coordinate 878,961 of NC_136685.1, read as the reverse complement.
CTGTCCTGGTGCCAGCGTGTCCCAATACCACCAGTGTCCCGGTGCCATCCTGCCCCGGTGCCAGCTGTGTCCCAGTGCCATTATGTCCCGGTGCCAGCCTGTCCCGGTGCCATCCTGTCCCGGTGCCATCCTGTCCCACCCACAGGCAGCGGTGACAAGGGCGCGCGGCGGCGGCGCGGCCCCAGCTCTGGCTCCGGCTCTGGCTCCGGCTCTGGCCCCGGCTCCAGCCCCAGCCCCGGCTCCAGCCCCGGCCCCGGCCCCGGGGCGGCTCCCGGCGGCGCGCAGGGCGGCGGGGCCCGCGAGGTGAGGGTGGAGAGCCTGCAGCGCGTGCGCACCGATTTCAGCCCCGACGCCCTGCAGAAGGCCGTGCGCTTCAGCGCCGACGGAGCCCTGCTGGCCACCGGCGGCGCCGACGGCTTCCTGCGCCTCTGGGAGGTGGGCGCGGGCCGGGGGCAGCAGGGCTGGGGCAGGGCGGGCGGGAGCGGAGGTGAGCAGGAGCAGGGAGCTGGGGGGACCTGGGGGGATGGATGTGGGCACAGAGCAAGGGGAGCCAGGCTGGGCAGGGGGAGCTGGGACAGACACGGCAGCACACGTTGGGTGGGGACAGCTGTGTCGGCAGCACTGCAGTTACCTAACACTGCCCACCCAGGGCTGTGGCAGGGCCTGGCCCGTGCCCAGCGCCCACACCAGCTCTGCCCCTGCAGTTCCCCAGCATGAAGAAGACGTTGGAGTTCAGAGCCCACGACGGGGAGATTGAGGACATCGCACTGGGCCCTGACAACAAGGTGCGTGTCAGGTGGCTCCCCAGTTCCCTGGTCCTGCTGAGGGTGGCCTCAGACCCCTGTGCTGTGTGCAGCAGGTGGTGACAGCAGGGAGGGACTTCCAGTGCTGCGTGTGGCAGCAGGACCAGCTGGTGACAGGGCTGCGCTGGCACGAGAACCTGCCTGGCATCCCTGACAAGGCCTATCGCTACCAGGCCTGCCGGTGAGGGCTGGGGATGGAGCTGGGGGCTGGGGATGGAGCTGGGGAGCAGATCAAGGGGCTGGGGATGGGGCTGGGGGCTGGGGATGGAGCTGGGGGGCAGATCAAGGGGCTGGGGATGGGGCTGGGGGCTGGGGATGGAGCTGAGGGGCAGATCAAGGGGCTGGAGATGGGGCTGGGGATGGAGCTGGGGAGCAGATCAAGGGGCTGGGGATGGGCCTGGGGGCTGGGGATGGAGCTGGGGAGCAGATCAAGGGGCTGGGGATGGGGCTGGGGGCTGGGGATGGAGCTGAGGGGCAGATCAAGGGGCTGGGGATGGGGCTGGGGGCTGGGGATGGAGCTGGGGGCAGATCATGGGGCTGGAGATGGAGCTGGGGGGCTGATCTAGGGGCTGGAAATGGAGCTGGGGAGCAGATCAAGGGGCTGGGGATGGGGCTGGGGGCTGGGGATGGAGCTGGGGGGCAGATCAAGGGGCTGAGGATGGGGCTGGGGGTGGAGATGGAGCTGGGGGCAGATCATGGGGCTGGAGATGGAGCTGGGGGGCTGATCTAGGGGCTGGAAATGGAGCTGGAGCAGGTCAAGGGGCTGGGGTTGGGGCACTGGGACTGGGTGGGAGGACAGGAGGGGCTTTGGGGCTGGAGATGGCAGGGCCTGGGGCTAGGCTGTGGGGCTGTCTCCATGGTCTCTGGGGCTGGGGAGGGGCCACCTCTGGCTGCTGCCCTGCCCTGTCACTGTTCTGCTGGGTCGGTGGGAAAGGGTCTCCTGGGCTCTGTTGGCAGCTGCTCGGGGAGGGGGCTGGGTTGGGAGAGGTGGCGGTGGGGGGCTGGATCCCGTGTGCCCCACGTTCCCCTGTGTCCCCTCCCCACCATGGCCCCCGGCCCTGTCCCCTGTGGCAGGTTTGGGGCCGTGGAGGGCAGTGCCGGGGCCCTGCGGCTCTACACCGTGCAGGTGCCCCACAAGCGGGAGCGCCGCCCCCCGCCCTGCTACCTGACCAAGTGGGACGGCAAGAGCTTCCTGCCCCTGCTGACGCGGCCCTGCGGCTCCGAGGTGGTCTCCTGCCTCTCCATCAGGTAGCCCCGGGCCAGTGGGTGCGGGATGGGGGCCGTGGCAGCCTCCACTCACTACCCTCCCCTGCAGTGACTCGGGCACGTTCCTGGGGCTGGGCACGGTGACGGGCTCCGTGGCCATCCACATTGCCTTCTCGCTGCAGGTGAGCTGGGCCGGGGCTGTGGGGCAGCCCTGCTGGCCCCAGACGGCCCCTCACCTGCTGTGTGCCCCCAGAGGCTGTACTACGTGAAGGAGGCCCACGGCATCGTGGTGACGGACGTGGCCTTTGTCCCCGAGAGCCGGCCGGGGCGGGAGCTGCTGGGGGGCCACGAGGCTGCGCTGCTCAGCGTGGCCGTGGACAGCCGCTGCAAGCTGCACCTGCTGCCCTCCCGCCGTACGTGGGGGCTGCTGCAGGGCTGGGCTTCCTCTCTGCTCCTCTGCCCTGGGGGCTGCAGCCTCCTGTCACCCCCTCTGTCCCACAGGCTCCCTCCCTGTCTGGCTGCTGCTGCTGCTCTGCGCCGGGCTCATCGTGGCCACCATCTTGCTGCTGCAGCTGGCCTTCCCGGGCTTCCTGTAGCCCGCTCACCCCGGAGGGACCCCCTGGCACCAGGAGCGACCCCCCAGCCTCCTCCTCCCCCCCACAGACTGTGAAGGACACGAGGGACCAGCCCTGGCCCCGCTGTCCCCGCTGGTGTCGGGGAGCAGCCGCGGGTCCGGGCAGCCATGCAGGGCGCCGTCCCTGTGGGACTGTGCTGGCAGCAGTGTGGGGCTGGCCCCGGGACAGGGGGGCTCCTGGCCCAGGAGAAGAGGGTCCTGCTGGCCCCCCGCCCTGCTGCTGCCATTAAACTGGAGCATGAAGGCAGTGGTGTCCGTGTGTGCTGGGGGAGCGCAGCTGGGGCTGAGGGCATTGGTGTGTGCCCACGGGGGACGGCTGTGCCACAGGGGCTGGCTGTGCCACAGGGGCTGGCTGTGCCACGGGGGCTGGCTGTGGCACAGGGGCTGGCTGTGCCACGGGGGTCGGCTGTGCCACGAGGGCCGGCTGTGCCACGGGGGCTGGCTGTGCCACGGGGCCTGGCTGTGGCACTGGGGGCTGGCTGTGGCACTGGGGCCGGCTGTGCCACAGGGGCTGACTGTGCCATGGGGGCCGGCGGTGCCACAGGGGCTGGCTGTGCCACAGGGGCTGACTGTGGCACTGGGGCCGGCTGTGCCACGGGGGCTGGCTGTGCCATGGGGGCTGGCTGTGCCACGGGGGCTGGCTGTGGCACTGGGGCTGGCTGTGGCACAGGGGCTGGCAGTGGCACAGGGGCTGGCTGTGGCACAGGGGCCGGCTGTGCCACGGGGGCTCGCTGTGGCACTGGGGCCGGCTGTGGCACAGGGGCTGGCTGTGGCACAGGGGCTGGCTGTGGCACCGGGGCCGGCTGTGGCACTGGGTCTGGCTGTGGCACAGGGGCTGCCCAGAGTCCCCCGGGCCAGCGGGGCCCGTGTGCACCAACACAGGCCACGCCAGGCTCTCGGCAGTGCTGCTGCAGGGCCCGGGTTCGGTGATGCTGGGCTGGCCCAGCTGTACCCGGGACTGTGGGGGGCTTGGGGGATCTCACCCACCGGAGTGGCCCTGTCCTGCTGTGCCACGCTCAGCAGTTTAGAGGGGCCGGGTCCCGGTTACCCGTGGCGCTGTCCCGGGACGTGGGGCTGAATGCCGGCTCCCCGCGGGCTGGGCAGGGCAGGACCGGGGCGGGCGGGGCCGCTCCTGGCCCCGGTGGCGGGGCCGAGACGTGTCGGCTACGTGGCCCCGGGGCGGGGCGGGCGGCACCGACACGCGAGCGGGACTGGGTCACTGGGTGCCGGGGGATACCGGCGATATACCGGGTTAGGGCTGTGCTGGGTCACTGGGTGCCGGGGGATACCGGCGATACCGGGTTGGGCTGTGCTGGGTCAGTGGGTACCGAGGGGCACTGGCGGTACCGGGTCGGGCTGTGCTGGGTCAGTGGGTACCGAGGGGCACTGGCGGTACCGGGTTGGGCTGTGTTGGGTCAGTGGGTACCGAGGGGCACTGGCGGTACCGGGTCGGGCTGTGCTGGGTCAGTGGGTACCGAGGAGAGGCACTGGGTGTTCAGTGCCCGCCGGTCCCACGCGCTCTGCGTTCCCAGCGTAGCCCCTCGCCCCCTCCCACCCGTGCGAGGGGGCAGCTCCCGGACCCCCGCCCCTCTCCCAGCCGGGTTCCCACGGGCTCTCCCCCCGCCCCCGACCCCGCTGCTCTTGTCCCGCCGCAGCCCGAGGCCGCGGGATGAGGGAGCCGCCGCTGATGCTGATCCTGCTGCTGCTGGGGCCAGCGGCCTGGGCCGCCCCCAGGGCGGGGACGAACAGGTACGGGGGGCACAGTGATGGCAGTGGAACGGGGGGGTCACAGGAAAGGGAGGCAGAGGTGTGTTTTCATGGGTGCAGGGGCAGGCGGAGTACAAGGTGGCCGTGGGAGGGGCAAGCACAGGGGTCCGAGGCTGCACAGCAAGGGGTGGGACTCACGGATCTGCAGGGGGGTGTCAGGCTGAAGTGGGCAGCCCCCCAGGGGCACGGGTAACCCCCTGTCTCTTGGCCAGGCCTGAGCCCGCCGTGGATCCATACCCTGACCCGCTGAGCCCGGAGTCACCTGCGCTGCTGTGAGTCCCTGCCCTGGGGAGCCCCTCAGCACAGGGACCCCAGCATGGCCAGGGCTGTGCACTGGGGCTGGGGGGGCGCAGTGATGGGTGGAGGGCACGGACAGTGCCCAGCTGGCCATGGGGCAAGGTGGGCCATGAGACAGGTGCGTGCTTCCCAGCCAAGTCCTGCTCCCCCAGGCTGCTGTGGAGCGCCGTGCGGAGCCTGGGGCCGCCGGAGCAGGAGGTGGAGGCCATGACACGGGAGCAGGGTAAGGCCACCGGGCTGAGGGGGGGCTGAGGGACTAGTGGGGTCAGGGACCCCAGCCCCACAGCACCCCATGCCCCACAGCCCTGCTCTACCTCTTTGTGCTCCATGACCACGACCAGAGCAAGCACCTGGATGGGCTGGAGCTGCTGCAGTTACTTGGCACGGTGCTGGCACAGGCTGGGGGGCAGCCAGACCCTGACATGGTGGGTCCCACGAGGATGGCTCCTCATGCCCCACTGAGCCCCTGGGCCAAGCCCTCACCCTGTTCCCCATCCCCACAGGTGGCTGCACTGGTGGACCAAGCCCTGGCAAGGCAGGACCTGAATGGGGATGGGCTGCTGGACCCCTCTGAGCTGCTGGACCCCCCCGAGGTGCTCTTGCCTGGCCTGGACCAGGGACCCCCAGCACAACCCCTCCTAGAGCAGCAGGCAGGGGTTGGGGCTGTGCCTGGGGGGGGCACAGAGATGCCCAGGCAGGACCTGGGGTTGAGAAGCCCAGGACAGGAGGCCACTGAGGCTGGAGATCCTCAGAGTGGAGCCCCTGAGAATGGAGCGCCCAAGGCGGAATCCCTCCAAGTGGAATCTCCCAATGCCGAGTCCTTGGAGGCAGAAGTCATCCCTGAGGCCAAAGCCCCCAGTACTGATGCCACAGAGGAACAGGAAGCACCGGAGGCTGAAGCCCCTGAGGAGCAGGCAGCCCCAGCCTGGAGGAACCATGAGGAGGGGTAGCAGTGGGGGCTGTGGGATGCAATCCCTGGCTGCTCCCTGCCCTGCTCAGGGCAGAGAGAGGCAGGGAAATGCCCCATGGCCAGGCTGCCAGGGCCAAGGAGGGCTGGGGTCATATGGTCTGCTCTGTAATACATCTAATGGAGAAATAGAGGCACTGCTGGGGACCTTGGCTGTGTCAGTGCATCCCAGGGGCAGTGGGACCACATCCAGGGCAAGGGGGCACAGCTGGAGACACAGGAGGCAGTAGTGGTGCACATGGGGGTTTACTGGGGGGTCGCTGGGTGCAGTGGAGGTGTGGTGTGCCCGGGGCGTGCAGAGGTCTCCAGGCACAAGCTCAGACAATGCCGTCGAAGCCCTGGATCCCACATTTCCTGCCCGCGATCCGGCAGCCGAAGGTGAGGGCGTCCTGCAGGCTCCTCCCTGGGGATGGGGCCCAGGATGAGATGTGGCCACGCTGTGGCTGTGCCGTGGCTGTGCCAGACTGAGCCACGGCCGCGCCGGGGCCGTGCCATGTTTGTGCCCACCTTCTGCGAGCGCAAAGATGACGGCGGCATTGAAGGTGTCCCCGGCCCCCAGCGTGTCCACGAGGGTCTCTGGGGGAAAGGCGTCCGAGTGCACCAGCTGCCCGTCCGGCCCCATGGCATCGGCCCCCTCCTCAGCCCAGGCGCAGATCAGCGTGGCCCTGGGGGAGTGTCAGGTGGGTCTGGGGCACTCCGAGTGCCCCCGGCCCCCAGCCCCGCTCAGGCACCCCCTACCCTGGCTGGATGCGCCCCCGCAGTCCCTGCAGGGCCTCGGGGGCCGATTGGTACCCGAAGTGCCGGGCCAGGTCCTTGCTGATGAACACCTGTGGGAGAGGGGCTGGGGTGGGGGGCAGCCCCCCGTACCCCCAGCCAGGTGGGATTAGACCTGTACCCTGGTGGCATCCCCAGACCTCCCCTGCACCCCTTGACCACACCCTGACCACACCCTTAGACCCCAGCGGTGATCCCCAGACCCTGCCCGCACCTCTAGATCCAAACCCCCCCCCCACTGCACCCCCCGAGGCCTGACTCCCTCGGGCCGGGACCCCCAACTCCCGTTGGGCCAGCGCAGATCTGACCACTCCTGTCCCAGCCTCGCCCCCGCCGCGGCCAAAGGTGATCAGGGCAGGTGATAGGACGGGTGATCAGGAGGGGTGATCAGGACAGGCGATCATGACAGGTGATCAGGACAGGCGATCCCGCCCCACCGCCCCGGCCCCGTCCCCGTTCCGCACCACGTGTCCCCGCCCCATCAGCGGCAGCAGCTCCTCCCGCGGCTTCTCCAGCTCCACCGAGATCCGAACTCGCTGTCCCGGCGCCGCCGCCCGGTTGTGCCGCTCCACCCGCTCCAGCATCGCGCCCTGCTCCGCCGCGTTCCGGGCCTGCGGACACGGGCACGGCTCCGGCACCAGTCCCGGGAGGCCCCTCGGCCCCGGGGATGCTTCCCCATTGGGGATGTCCCGCAGACCGAGAGATTCCCTCCCGTCCTGGGCTCACCTACAGCCCGAGGGATTTTCCCCAGTGCTGGGGATCCCCCAGATCCTTGATTCCCCCGAGCTTCGGGCTCACCTCGAAGTGAATCCACTTGTACTGGGAAAGGTCCACCCGCTCGAAGTCGCGGGCTGTGGCGTCAGGCAGGTTCCTGTGGGACGGAGGGCAGGTGGGAGATGGGGGACCCTCGGCCTGGCACGCGGCCGGGGTGAGGGGCAGTGCAGGGGCCGTGCAGGGCTCCACGCCAGCGGGACAGAGGTCCCGGAGGAGGCAGAGCCCGAGTGAATCATTAATGACGGCATCGGTGGCCAGGTTGGGGGTCAGCCATGCCCAACAGCCCCTGACCCCTTGGCACGGCGGAGGGGCCAGGTTATCCCCGTGGGGCCGTGCCGGCCGTCCTGCGCTCGGGGGCTGTGTGAGACACATCACTGCTCCCGGCAGCGGCACCGCAGGTGACAGCGCTGCGGGGACCCTGGGCGGTAACGGCGAGTGCGGGATTACGGCGAGTGGCCCCAGCTGGCACTCGGTAGCCCCGGCAGGCAGCGGGAGGGGCCTTTGCAGCCCAGCTGGCCCAGCCGAGCGCTGCAGCGGGCTCGGGGCTCGGGCCTTACGTGTCGTGCAGGACGATGGTGCGGGAGCCGCTGCTGGCGTTGACGAGGCAGCAGGCGCAGGGCACCTCTCCGCGGGGCTGCCAGGCCACGTGCGCCGTGTCCACTCCCCGGCGCTGGAAATCCGCCGCGATGAAGCTTTGGGGGACAGAGAGCGGCGTGAGCGGCGCCACGGGAGCGGCGGGCGCTGGCGGCGGAGGCGGGCGGGCAACCGGGCAGCCACGGCCCCGCCGAGGGTCGAGGCCGGCGGCAGCGGCACGAAGGGGCCAAAGAAGCGTCAGGGCGGGTCGGGCCGGTGTCCCGCCGGCGGGGGGTCCCCGTACCCACTTACTCAGCGGCAGGGCCGGGGGCCAGCGAGCCCATGAAGGCGCAGGGGGCTCCCAGCAGCGCCAGCACCGTGCAGGAGTTGGAGGCGTTCCCGCCCCGCTGCCACCGCTGGGACAGGCACCTGCGGGGGGCAGAGGCTGCGGTGGGCGCCGGGCCGGTTTGGGGGGACACCGGAGCAGCCCCCCCGTGTCCGGTACCTGGTGTCGGAGTCCTCGGCTGGGAAAGCCTCCACGACGCTGATGATGTCCAGGCACACCAGCCCCACGCACATGATCCGCCGCTTCCCCGCGGCGCCGCCCGCCTCTGCCGCCATCCCGGGCCGCTGCGGCGCGGGACCGGCACCGAGAACGGGACCGGGACTGGGACCGGGTCAGGGTCAGAACCGCACCGGGCACGGGCTAAGCCTTGGCCCCGCCCCCTCGCATCGCCGCCAATCAGCGATCGCCGCCGCGCCGGGCCCTCGGGGGCGTGGCCATGCGGAACGGCCCGGCCACGCCCCCCGCGGGGCGCGCTACACGGGGACGCGGGGACACACGGACACACATGGACATGGACACACGGACATGGACACAGGGACACACACGGACACACACGGACACACATGGACACACGGACACACATGGACATGGACGCACGGACACACATGGACATGGACACACAGAGAGGGACACACAGAGACACACAGGGACACATGGATATGGACACACAGAGAGGGACACAGGGACACACAGAGACACACAGGGACACATGGATATGGACACACAGAGAGGGACACAGGGACACACAGAGACACACAGGGACACACAGTGACACACGGCCATGGACACAGACAGACACTTGGACACACGGACATGAACACACAAGGACACAGGCTGCCCCACGACACACGGACCAGGACAGACAGACACTGCCTGCGGGCAGCTCGGGGGCGGCTCCAGGCCGAGCCGGCGGTGGGAGCCCCGACCCTCGGCACGGGGAAGGGGCTGGGGACACCGGAGACAGCGGGAGCCGAGGACTCCCGGCTTTCCTTTCCACTCTGGGAGGGGTGAGACCCCACAGGGGTCCATCCTTGGAGGCACAGCTCGAGATGTTAGTTATTCCATTAACGAGCCACGATTAAATTGATTTAATTAATCATTAATTTAAATCTGAGGCTGCACTGCGAACCCCGGGCCGAGCCGGAGGGCGGCTGTTCTGCCCGGGAAGGGGGGCGGTGCAGCTGCAGGGGCTTTGCTCACTCTTCCAGATGTTCCTGCCCGAGTGCTCCTCAGGAAAGTTTCCGTGGCAATTTGGTGACCCGGCGTGACACTGTCACCCCTTCAGACCCTCCCTGCTCCAAACTGGGTCAGCTCACCTGGATTTTCGGAGCCAGGATGAGCCCCAAGTGATGTTAAAATTCCTGGAGCAGATTCCACGTCAGTGATCAGGCTCTGTGACTAAATTGCTCCAAATCTGCCTGCGGGTGCAGCATTTTGTAACCTCGGGAAATTCCTGCTTTGCTTTGAGTGCGGATGCACGGCCCCAGCAGCCAGGGGGGAAACTGGGGCATCGGGGGTCTCATCCAAGGTGGGCAGGGGACCAAAAAGGGGCACGGGAGGGTTTGGGGAGCATGGAGCCATCTGGGCTGCCTGTGAGACAGTTAAAAGGGTTTTTGGGTCTGTTTTTAGTATATCCAACACAGCAAGGGGATGGTTTGATTGGGGATTATTTGAGGCTTCACTGACCTAGGAGAGAGAGAAAAGGTTGATGGCAGAGCTGTGGAGGCATTTTAGAAGATTGAGAGAGAAATTGTGTAAAATCCTTGTCTCTACCGTGTGCTACACGGTGTTTAATGTCTGGTAATTCCCTTAGGGCACCTGGAGAGTTTCTTCACAGGTACCAGGGCAGTCGGTGCCCAGACACACACAGGAAGGGGAGATCACTCTGGTGGCTGCTGTGTGCACATGGCACCTCCCCAAAAAGAGGAATTCAGGGAGCTCTGCATCCAGAGGGACTCATCTCCAACCTGTGCTCTTTGTACCTGTCAGAATGGGGTGTAAAGCTGAAATCCTACACCAGGAACAGGTTCTCCAGAGGGCAAGTGTCAGCTGAAACTGCTTTATTTCTGTATTGAAGATTCCTGTGCAGTGGTGCTTGTAATGGTGGTTATTCTGTGTGTGTTTCCAAAAACTATTTCTAAAATTCTTACTCGGTGAGAGGACAGCAAATGTGCACATAATATTTGAAGATTTTTTCATCATGAGGAGAACCTGTGGTGATTCTTGAGGAATTGCTGTGTTCTGCCCATGACTGAAGGCATCGTTTCTGCCTGGGTTGCTGCGCCTGCACAGCATCAGGAAACGGTTTCAATTTTAAAATCAATGTTATTTTTATTAACTTGGGAGAAACTGTTTCATGTCCTTCCAAAGGGGTTCTGATGCCTGATGTTTTGCATGGCCCCTTCATGGAGGAGGGAAGGAAGCCCTGGGACACTTTGAAAAAGTAAATGAGAAAATGCTTTTAAAGCTCTGCTGTAGTTTCTTGGTTGGTTGAAGGTATAACCCCTTGAACCTGCAGAGAATTTTGGCTCTTAATAGACTGGTACAAAAGGTACCAAGGTATAAAATTCCTGTGCCAGTGGGCCCTGAGGAGCTGGCTCCTGTTTGTCCTTGGAAATGGGCTGAGATGCCCTGAGAACAGGGAGCAGCTGCATCTCCACCCAAACCTCAGCTGGCCAAAAGAAAGGGAAATATTTGAGCTTCATGCTTGGAAGGGACAATGAATGACAGATCCAGAGAAACAGAATGAAGCTCTCATGTCCAAAAGCAAGCAGGAGGTGTGGGGTTTTGTTGGCCGTGGATTCCTGGCTTGGAAGAACTGAGTGGGACAAGCAAGAGACAGAATTCCCTGTGGAGAGGAAAAACAGGAATGGGGCCCGGGGCAGGAGGCCACAGGTGCTCCAGGTGCAGTGGCAGCAGCAGCCCGGGCTCAGTGGCACAGGAGGCACCTGGAAAGGAAGGAACAGCTGGAATGCAGCCAGGCTGATGTTCTGTGTGATGGTGGGGAGGAGCATCAGCAGGGGTGGGAGAAATGCACATTCCAGGGAGCCCCGGGCTGGTGCAGCTGCTGCTCCCCCTGCCAGCCAGAGCCGGGGGTCTCATCCTGCTCAGGGCATCCCAGGGGGAGCAGGAGCAGAGCCCCTCCCTGCACGGAGCAGAACTGGGGGCTCTGACACGTGCAGCCCAGCTGGGAAGAGGAAAATGACTCAGCATCGGTCCAGATGCTTGGGCTGCTTTTTGCGGGGGCGAGGTGCACCAGGGATGCTCTGGGAAGAGCATCTGGATTATCACATCCACAGGGACGAGGTACTGGGGGCACTCTGGTCTGAATAAAGGCCGGATCTGACAGCCTGTGTATCAGAGGGACAGCTCAGCAGGAAAACAGACATGAGGGGGAGACTTACAGGCAACTCGAAATGGTGATGGGCCGTGAACAACTGGGGGAAAGTCAATTCTGCCAAGGAATATTTAGTCATTTATATTGCCTCAAAAAAAAAAAAAAATCACAAAGGGCTGCCCAACCTGCCAAAAGTTTTCAATTTCCAGCTGAGCTTGCAGTCAGAGGGAAGCCTTGGGGCTGCTTCCCTTTCCAGCGTGTAGGAGGATGCTCTGCCCGGCTCAATGAGCTGCTAAGCTGACCTGAGGCATGTGACAGGCACTTGTGACACTTCACGCTGTAAAAGTCCACTGCAGGCTCAGATGGTTCTCCTGACACATTCCTGCTTAGAGTGTGTGTTTGAAGCTCTCTCCCTTGAGGAGCAGACGCCTCCAAGGATGCTCCTTGGGTATTTAAGAGCAAGAGACCCACCTGGTGTGGTGAGTTACATCAATCTCTGCTTAATAATTGTTTCTTTTTGCCTGCTTTGTGTAATTGCTGTAATATTATTGCTTTGCTATAGTGAAGTATACTATACTATACTAGACATTACTAAGCAGTTATGGCTTTTATACTGTGATTAAGATCTTTCATCTAATCATTTATCGTAATAAATAATTCATTTTACACAAATACAGCTGCTTTGCAGTCTTTAATCCCATGGGACAGAGTTACTTAAACTGTTGAGAATCTGAGGCTAAGCTGGATCCAGCCTCACAGGGCTCCTTGAGGAGGAGTTTAGGAACCAGGGCTCCTCTCTGCACCTCACCAGCAGAGCTTCTACAATAAACTTTGTCTGAAGCTCCCACTTCCACCTGTGACAAGCCGTGCAGAGGCTCTGGGAATGCCTCATGTGCTGGGAGTGTTTCCTGATGGCAGCAGAGCAGTGATCAGAGCAGGCAGAGCCTTTCCCACAGGACTCAGCAGGAGCAGGAACAGCCTGGCTGAAGGAAGGAAACCTGGAGAGGGGCTCCAGGTCAGTGGGATCAGCCAGAGGTGCCATTTCACAAGGACTGTAACTGATGAGCTGTGCTCCCTCTGGGACAGGGAGACTCTTCAGGAGGCACCCGGGCTTTGCCAGGAGCTTGTCCCAGCTGGGAGCAGCCTGCTGGACGGGCACTGCCTGAGCCAGCATGTGAACAAGCAGTGAGTGAGCAAAGAGTTGGTGTTAAATGACTTCTGGGAATCCTTTGTGATTTAAAGTGATCATTTCTGCCCTCTGACAGTCCTGCTCTGTTTGGTGTCTGCAATGATGCTGTGGAGACACAGCAGGAGCCAATGGCCCAGACCTGCCCCTGCTCAGGCTGGGAGGGGGTGAGAGCCCAGGGGGTCCCTTGGTCTGGGTCCCTTCAGAGGCACCAGCTCAGCTCTTATTGTGTTACTCATTATTGTACCAAGATTAAATGATTTTAAACACTGGGACATCTGAGGCTCTGTGATGGGAACCTGGGACTGAGCCAGTGAGGGGGACTGGTCTGACTGGGAAATGTCAGGGTGCAGCTGCTGCTCAGGTGTGACTGAGGCCAGAGGGGCTCCAGGATGCTGAGACAGGGAAGTTTCTCTGACACTGACAGACAGACACACAGACACACGGACATATGGACATGCACACACAGGATGGGTCATTCCAGGAGCCTGGAGCAGCCTGTTCAGTGCAAGGAGTTCCTGCCCGTGGCAGGGGTGGAACAAAATGAGCTTTAAGGTCCCTTCCAACCCAACTCATTCAGTGATTCCATGAAATCCCCAGGGGTTTCTTTCTTGGCTCTTTTGATGCACGAGGTGCTGTGATTGATCTGTGCTGGTAAATCTGATGGACAGCAGAGCCCAGTGCCAGGGTTTGATACCCCTCAGGGCAGGACTCCCTGTGTGGTGCTCAGGCACAAGCTGTTTGTTAATCTCAGTTTAGAGGAGGAAAAGCACTGTTCCCTCTCTTGGCACTGTGATGCTCTCAGTTTTTCTCTGCAGTTGCCATCGTGGTGCCTCTGCAGCACAGAGTGAGACTCTGGATGTCTTGGGTTACAGCTCTGAAAATGCCCAGCACTGACCCCACGGCTCCCTGCATCCCCCAGCCCTGTGCTAAGGTCAAGCTCTTGAGGTCAGGGTGTGCAGATGGCTGTGCTGGGGGTGGCTGGCTCCTAGGAATGCCTGGGAGTGAGGAATGTCCAACATTCCAACCTGTGGTTTTAGTTTCACTTGATCACCTCCGTTCCAGTTCTCCCCCAGGAATGTAATGTCAGGTGTCAGTGATGCCAAGGTGGGACATCCCTGCACACCTGGGCTCTCTCCCATCCTCAGGTACATGTTATGCCTGATTAATTATCGGGGTAACTGGGACTCCTCTCACTCCCCAGGTTATCTGCACTTGCAGCAATCCAGGGCAGCTGATCTTCCCCTCCTCAGTGGGTTCATTGTCCATCTCACTTTCTGGAAACATTCATGGATAATAAAGGTTAATGGATAATGGATAAAGGATAAAGGACAATCTTCCTCAGCTGCCTCAGCCCCACCTTACCCTGCCAAAAGGAGCCTGCAGGACTCCACAGCACTGCTCTGCCCATCCCTTTAACCTCCCAGTAACCATGAGAATGATCCAGCTTGGAACAGGCAGCTCAGAGCAGGCCCGTGACACTGGAAGGGCACAGAGCCCAGAGCACCCAAAGCACTGAGGGACTGGGGAAGGGGCTGAGCCCCAGCAGAGGCTGAGGGAGCTGGGAAGGGGCTCAGCCTGGAGAAAAGGAGCCTCAGGGGCACCTTGTGGCTCTGCACAACTCCCTGCCATGAGGGGACAGCCAGGGGGGGTCGGGCTGTGCTGCCAGGGAACAGGGACAGGACAAGGGGAAATGGGCTCAGGCTGGGCCAGGGCAGGCTCAGGATGGATACTGGAACAATTCCTGCCTGGAAAGGGCTGTCCAACCCTGGCACAGCTGCCCAGGGCAGGGGTGGAATGCCCATCCCTGGAGGGGTTTAAAATCCCTGTGGTTGGGGACAGGGGTCAGTGGTGGCTGGGGCAGTGCTGGGGGAATGGTCAGGAATACTCGATGGTGTCAGGGGACTTTTCCAGTCTTAATGACTCTGAGATTCTAGGAGTTGTAGGAAGGCTCTCACACCCATTTTCCTTATAAAACACTCAATTCTCATGGCTAGGAGGACAATGATCCTCCCAAGATTAGTAAGTCTTAGAAAGTCACCAGCAGGAATCTCTCCTTCCCTTTGCAACCCATGGGCTGTGAGGGGCCAGGGCTGATATCACCCAGGGATGATCCCAGGATGGGACACAGAATCTTCCAAGTGGACACAGTGGAGAGACAATTCAGAAACACTGAGCCCTTCCTAGTTTTCAATTCCCTCCTCTCCAAGAGTTACTGTCATGGCTCTGGATCTCCACCTTCTGCTGACAATGGGAATGCCATCCCAGAGAAACAACTTCCCAAAGATTCTGCTCATGTTGGGATTTGCTGCCCTAGAGCAGGACAGGAGAGCCTGGCTGTGCAGTGCCAGAACAGCTGCCTGTGAGCAGAGATCCCACTGATCCTGAGCTGATAGAAGGGGATCCAGACGAGGCCATGGAGATGCTCCCAGGGCTGGAGCCCCTCTGCTCTGGAGCCAGCCTGGGAGAGCTGGGGGTGCTCAGGGGAGAGGAGAAGGGTCCAGGGAGAGCTCAGAGCCCCTGGCAGGGCCTGAAGGGGCTGCAGGAGAGCTCAGAGGGACTGGGGACAAGGCAGGGAGGGACAGGACCCAGGGAATGGCTCCCATGGGTGGGATCCTGGGCAGGAATTGTTCCCTGGCAGGGTGGGCAGGGCTGGCACAGGGTGCCCCTGGATCCCTGGCAGTGCCCAAGGCCAGGCTGGACACTGGGAGCAGCTGGGACAGGGGGAGGTGTCCCCATGACAGGGGTGGCACTGGGTGGTCCTGATGGTCTCTTTTCACTGAAACCATCCTGGGATTTGATGATATTTTCTCTCACATTTTTTACACACCACCAGCAGTGTAGCTGCATTAAAAAAAAGACCACGCTCTGATCCTGTCCCACACCAACCCCCCAATGAACAGCTGAAGAACCCAGGTGCAGACAGACAGACAGTGCCACTGGTGCTCACCTGACGATGGCACTGAAGATGCTGAGAGCACCTGAGGACAAAAGGCTCAGTCCCAACCTCACCATTAATGAGCCCCCACAACAGTTAGGGCACAGACTGGGGCTGGACCCTCCCCTCTGCCTGGCCCCAAATCCTGACCTTTCTGCACCAAAGTATCTGCACAGGAACTATGACCAAAACCAGCTCAATCTCTAAGGATGTGCCAGTGCCCAGACCCAGCCTGGAGCTTGTTCTACCATCGACAGCCCTGGGACCTCCCACCACCCCCATCCTGCCCCTTCCTGAGCCCACTGCTGTCACACCACAACCAAAACAGCTGGACACTCCAAACCCCCACCCCAAACAGCTGGACACCCCAAATCCCCAGCCCAAACAGCTGGACACCCCAAACCTCCACCCCAAACAACTGGACACCCCAAAACAGCTGGACATTCCCAAACCCTCACCCCAAAGTGCTGGACATCCCCAAACCCCCACCCCAAACAGCTGGACACCCCAAACCCCCACCCCAAACAGCTGGACATCCCCAAACCCTCACCCCAAAGTGCTGGACATCCCCAAACCCTCACCCCAAAGTGCTGGACATCCCCAAAGCCCCACCCCAAACAGCTGGACATCCCCAAACCCCCACCCCAAAGTGCTGGACATCCCCAAAGCCCCACCGTGCCGCGCACGGGGGTGACGCTGCTGGGGCCACACTGAGCTCGGTGCCACGGTGCCACCCGGCAGCCACCAGCCCCCTCCCCACCACGCCCCCCGCGGGGGAGGGACGGACCCGGAGCCGCGGGTACAAAACCCGGTGCCGCATCTTTATTGTGGGGGGCAGTGGGGGGCCGTGGGGGGCGGTGTGGGGCAGGAGTGTGTGACCGTGGGGCGGCGGGGGCTGGGGGGTGCTGATAAATAACGGGGAGGGGGTGGGGGTCCCGGCGGGGCGTGGGGACCCCCCGGCCGGGCCGCGCCCCCGCGGGGGCCCCGGCGGCGCTAGGGCTCGTCCGAGTCGTAGAGCAGCGCGGCGCTGAACACGGTGAGCGGCTCGTCGGGAGCGTGGGCCAGGCGCCCCGACACCAGGTCCACGCACAGCGTCTCGCCCGCCGCCAGCGGCAGCAGGAGGCTGAAGACGCCGAGGGCGCCGGGGCTGGGGCCCTGCGCGGCCACGGGCCCCTTCTCCAGCCCCTCGGGTTGGAAACCGGCCGAGTCCAGGCGGGCGATGCCGTGGCCGGAGCGGGACAGGACGGCCTCCAGCGCCTCGCCCCGGTGCCCCGTCAGCACCGCGCTCACCAGGTACCGCCCGGGCACCGGCACCGTGAACGTGCCTGCGACACAACGGCGGCTCAGGGACCTGCGGGGACCCCCGGAGCCACCGGGGCCGCATCTCCTGCGGCGCCCCAAGGTCGGTGGTGCATCCCGCACCATCCGAGAACCCCTGGCCACCATCACGCGCGGCATCGTGCTCCCGCTGTGACTCTGCAGCCCCCGCAGCCCCTACCGCGAGATCCATCACCCCTAAAGCACCCCGCAGCCCCCGGAGCACCCCCGTCGCGCCGTGGGCGCTCACCTGTCTCGGGGTCGTAGGCGCCGCCGTCGTTGAGCAGCACCTGGTCGAAGGGGACGGTGCCCGGCTCCGTGCGCTGGGTGCTCAGGGCAGCCGAGAAAGCGACGCGGGGCACCGAGCCCGGCTCCCCGACCTCGCCTGGGCACGGGGTCAGCATGAGGCCCCCCGAGCCCCCTCCCTCATCCCCTTAACCCTCTGCCACCCTGCTACCCTCTGCAGCCCAGCAGCCACACCAGTGACCCCTCTGTACCCACCCCTTCAGTGTCCCTGCCCTTCTTGACCCCGTCCCCACCACGTCCCCCCTGCTCCCAGTGCCTCCCCACGCCAGCCCAGACTGCTCCCTGCTCCCTTGGCAAGCCCCCAGCCTGCAGCCCCTCCCAGCTCCCCACATGCCCCCCATCCCTCCACTGTTCCCCCTGCACCCCAAGTCCCCCAACCCTACCTCTCTCTCCAGGCAGCCCTGCAGGAAAGATGAGGAGGGGCTGCTGCAGGGCCAGCTTGGGGCAGGACCCCCGGGGACGGGGTCCGGCCACACCTGCGCGGTCGGGGCAGGTCAGGGGGGCTCAGCCTTACCGGGGGGGCCCACGGGACCCTGTTCTCCATCCTTGCCAGGGGGCCCAGTGGGGCCAGGAGGGCCTTTCTCGCCCATGGGGCCAGCAGGTCCAGGGGGGCCAGGGGGTCCTGGAGGGAGGAGGGCGTTAGAGCCACCTTGGCCCCACGGCTGGTGTCCCCATGTGTGACGTCCCCTTGTCCCCACACGCCGCAGCTCCACAGCCGGGACCCTCTTGTGCCCCCACACCCCAGCATCACCCAGCTGAGCCTCTGCCTCCCCACACCCGCTGCAGCACTCCCTGGTGACCCCGCGTCCCCACATCCCCATGGCCCCACACCTCCACCACTGTTCCCACAGCCCCACGCCCCCACCGTGCCCCCCTGTCCCCACAGACCTGGGATGCCCCGTCCCCCCGCAGCCCCCACGGTGCTCACCATGCCCCCAGTCCCCTACCCCCCGTGGCAGCCCCACGCCCCCTACAATGCCCCGTGTCCCCCAGGTCCTCGCAGCCCCCGTGTCCCCGCACCGTGCCGCTCCAGCTGCGCCAGGCGCTGCAGCTCCCCGCGCAGGTGCCCCAGGCTGGCGTTGAGGGCTCCGAGCCGGGGCGGCAGCTCCAGCGCCTTGTCCAGCAGGGCGGCCTGGCCGCGGGCCGTGGCGTTCAGGTCCCGCACGGCGCCCCAGAGCCCCGCCACGTGCCGGCTCAGCCCCTCGCGGACGCCCCGCAGCCCCGCGGCCACCGCCTCCAGCTGCTCGCAGACCCCCTCCAGCTTGGCCACGCGTGGCTCCAGCCCCGCGGGGCAGCCCCCGGCCCGCGACAGCTCCCTGGCCAGCGCCTCCAGCCGCTCCTCGCTCTCGGCCTGTCGCGCTTCCGACGCTGCCGCTGCCTGGTCCAGCTCGGCCACCACGCGGTCGGTGACGGCGCTCAGCTGCCGCTGCCGGGCGTCCTGCTCCTCCAGCGCGTCCTGCAGCCCCTCCACCGTGGCGTTGAGCCCGCTCAGGGCCACCAGCGCCGCCGCCAGCTCGCCCCGCAGCACCCGCAGCTCCGAGGGGGACGTGCCCCCGAAGACGCCGAACCCCTCCAGCGGTGCCTCCAGCTCCCCTGGCTCTGTGGGGCCGGGCGGGAGCTGCTCCGGCTCCCGGGGGGGCGGCGAGGCGCAGGGCCGGGAGCAGGGGTCACCGCTCAGCTCCCCCAGAGCCGCCTCCAGCCGCCCTGTCCGGTTGCGGAGCTGCTCCAGCTCCTCGGCCAGCGCCTCCCCCCGCGCCCCCAGCAGCCCGCCCAGGGTCCCGGTCAGCCCGTCCTCCCAGAGACCTTCGTGTTCCTCCGGCAGCCGGGGGTGGGGGCCGAGCACCCCGTCCTGCCCCGGGCACGGGTGGCCGCAGCGGGCCAGCAGCTCCTCGAGCTGGTCCAGGCGGGCGCCGCGCTGTGCCCCGCTGGCCCGCCAGCCCTCCACCGCCCGGCTGAGGTTGGCCAGGCGCCCCGGCAGCCCGCCCGGCCGCCCCTCGGGCTCGGAGGGCCAGGGGCCGGCGCGAGAAGCGTTCAGCCGCCCCTCCAGCTCAGCCAGCCGCCGCGCCAGCACCGGTGCCTGCTGGCCCGGCCCCGCCGCCGGCACCGGCAGCCCCTCCAGCCGCCGCTCTAGCTCGGCCAGGCGGCGGAGCAGGTCGGGGGACGGGGGAGCCGCAGGGGCGGGGGCCAGGCGGCTGCTCAGGCTGCTGATGTGCCGCTGCACCGACTCCACTGCATCCCTGTTGCGCTGGTCCACCGAGCCCACCAGCTTCTCCAGCGCCCTCATTCGCTCCCGGTCCTCGGCCGCCTGCCGCCGCAGCCCCTCGGTGCCGGTCGTGCACGCAGCGCACATCTCCTGCAGCCGCTGCTCCAGCTCGAACAGCGCCGCCGTCCCCGGGCCCCCCGGGCCTCCCGGGCCCCCCGGGCCGTCCCGGCCGCCCTCGGTGCGGCGCAGGCGGGTCTCCAGCTCCTCCAGGCGCCGCTGAAGGTGGCTCAGCGCCTCCCGCACTTCGGCGGGGGCGGCCGCATCCGCCGGCTGCTCGCCCCCGGGCTGCCCCTCCACAGCCGCCCGGGGCGGCTCCTGCCCGGCCCGCAGCTCCTCCAGCTGCTCGCTCAGCCGCCGCACCTGCTCCTCCAGCCGTCGCACCTTCTCCGTGTCTCCGCCGCCTGCCGTGCACCGCCGGGGTCACGGTCACGGCCTCATTCCCCCACCAGCGTGATCCCACCACCGCATCCCCCCCCCAGCGCTACCTTCACCCCCCAGGCCGCTGAGGGGGTTGCCGAAGCCGGAGAGTGTGGGGCGGCCGGGCCGGGGCGGGGGACGGCCGGTGGGCTGGGGGGATGCTGGAGATGGCCCCTCGCTGCAGTCCGGACCCGAGTAGCCCTGGCAGCAGCGCCAGGCCAGCTCCGACACCGTTCGCTGGGACACCTTGTAGCGGGGCCGCAGGAAGCTGCGGTACCTGCAGGCAGAGGGGACGGGGTTGGGGGATGTCACAGGGGCGTGAGGCCAGCACGGGATGCAGCCTGACCCAGCAGCGCTGGTGTCCTGCTCAGTGGCCGGCGGCTGTGGGGCTGCCTCTGCCCAGCTCTGTCACCCTGTCACCAGTGTCACCAATGGCATCCCAGCACCGTTCCAGAGAGCCGCGCAGTGCCCCAGGGTTTGGCTGCACGTGATGGGGGGACAGTGGCCGGTCACTCTCCGGCACTACAGTGAGGCCACTGACTCTTGCGCAAAAGTAAACATGACCCCAGGGTGGGTAAACACCAGTGGCGGCGGCGCGGCCGCGGCTCGCCCTGGCTCTGAGCTGGCCCCCCCAGAACGCCCCGACTCCCTCCAGAGCCCTCCAGCCCCGTCCCGGCCCCACTCACGCCAGGACACGGGGGCACTGGAGCTGCCCCCAGGCGCAGGGCTGATAGTCCGGCTTGATGAAGCTCTCGACGCCATCCTCTACCACACAGCTCACGCTGCGTGTCACCACGTAGGCACACCAGTTCCTGCCGGAGGGAAGGGCTCAGGGCACACACCGGGATGCGCTGGCACGGGGCATCACCCCGGCACACCCCAGGCATTGTCCTGCCGTGGGCAGAGCGTGGCACACGCCGGGCATTATCCGGGCACACACCGCGCGTTCTAGCATCATCAGGGCACAGAGCAGCCGCTGGCACTGCCCTAGCACGGACCCAGCATCACTCCAGCCCACAGCAGGCATTGTCCCGGCACACACCCTGCACGGCATCCCGGCACACACCAGGGGTTGTTCCGGCGTAGAGTAGGCACCCGGCATCACCCCAGCAGAAACACAGCAACACCCCCTGTCCCAGGCGTCCCCTGACACCCACCAGCTCCCCAGGCACACCTTGGACCCCCCCGCACACCCCGGCCCCTCTGGCCACACCCTGCATCCCTCGGCGCGCTCCTGTGCTTGCCCAGCCAGCCCCACCGGTAGCACCGTCACGGCCCAATGCGGCGGGTTAATGGGCCGGATCTCGGCCACCACAGCCTCTCAGGCATGCCTGGCGAGCCTGCAGAAACGGCTGCACCCCCCAGGCATGCGGCTGCCCCCGGGAGCCCTGCAGGGATGGGGCTCTGCCGCGAGTGGGGTGCCCACACCCCATCACACCGCGCTGTGCATCCTGCGCTGCCGGGCCCAGGATGCTGCCCCGTCACTGACCCCGCGTTCCCTGCCCTGTGCCGCTGGGGCAGGAGCAGCTGGGACAGCCACAGGCACCGGGTCCCCAGCGCCACAGGCTGTGGGGACCCCAGCCCCCCCGCGTGGGACTGCAGCCTGGCCCCGCTGCAGGGACCCCGCCGCAGCCTTATATGGTCCGGACCCGGAGCCCGGGCCCCGCTCAGGCCCCCCAGCCCCACCGAGCAGCCCCCCCGGGGAGCGGTCCCCGCCGCGGGGCCCCGGTGCGGCGGCCGGTTCCCGTCAGCCCGGCTGGTTCCCCTCAGGCCCCGGCTGGATTCCAGCTCCTCCCCGGGGGCCGCCGGGAATTCCTGCGCCGATCGACGGCCCCCCTCTTCTCCCCGCCATCCCAGCCCTGCACCCGCCAGGCCCTGGGACCCCCGGGCTGCCCTGGGGTCCCACCGTCCCCTACCGGGGCTGTCCCCATCCCAGGCGTGCGATGGGAGCAGAGCTCCCCTGGAAGGGCGGGATGTGGGGACACCCCCTTGCTGCCCGAGCCGCTCCCGGGGATGGAGCGCTGCAGAGAGCCCCCGCGGAGCCCCCAGAGCCGCAGGTAAAGGCTCCACCGTGTCCCTGCCCCACGGCGGCGCCTCCCCAGGGACCCCACGCTGCGGCCAGGTCCTGCCATCCCCCCGGGGCCACCGTGGGGCCGGGGCAGCCCCGGCCCCTCGGCCGCGCTGCTGCAGCGCCGATGTGTCCGCAGGGAATTTGTTGTGACCCCAATCCAGCGTGGGGCCGCCCCCAGCCCTGCGCCCCCGCAACGCGCCGACCCCCAGACAGGGGCTGCCCCACGCTGCCCACGGTACGGGACAGGACGGGGATGGGGAGAGGGCAGCTCCGGGCCCCTCTCCCCCTCTCCGGCGGCGCTGACCCACGCGCGGGTGCCGAGCCAGGACCGGCCCGGAATTCTCGGCCCCGCTGCACCGGCGGCCCCGACCCTCCACGTGCGCCCACTGCCCACCCGTCCCGGGCCGGGGGTGACGCCCCCGCTTTGGGGACCCGCCGCCCCTCCCGCCGCCCCCCGGGCTGGACGTGGCACGTGCCGGGGTTCCCGTGGCACCGGGGTGGGGGCTGCAGCCCGTGTCCCCGCTGCGGCTCTCGGCTCCTACCTGTGCCGGCTGGCGGCCCGGGCACCGCTGTGGGCCGCGGCCGGGCCGGGGGCGAGCGGGGCGGCCCCGCCGGTGTAGAGGCTATACCGGGGGGGAAAGTTGGCGGCCAGGGCCTGTGCGGCCAGCAGGCACGGCCAGAGCCAGGGTGCCATGCTGGGCTGGGGCGGCTCCGCTCGGCTCGGTCAGCCCGGTCCGGCGCGGCTCAGGACCGCATGTGGCGTCCCGTCGCGGCTCCGCGGCTCTGGGCGGCTCGGCACGGCACGGCTCGGCTCTGCCCTCCCCCCGGCCGCCTCTCGGCCAGCCCCTCGCCACCAGAGCCGCCCCGCCGCCGCTGCCCGCCGCCGGGGTCCCCGGGGCCCCCCGCTTCCTGCCCGCAGCGGCCCCCGCCCCAGCCGCGCCGGGCACCGCGGCCCCCGCCGGCCCCGCCGCCGCCACATCTGCTCCTCGTTAGGCCGGGCCGGGGCCGGGGCAGCCAGAGAGGCCGGGCAGGGGGCCAGGGCGCGGGCGGCCAGCGAGGGGCCGGGGCTACCGCCGCGGCACCGGCACGCCACGGGCACCGCTCCGCCGCCAGCACCAGCACCAGCTCCGGCGGCGGCTTCGCACCGTGCCCCGCGTCCCCCGAGCGCCGGGGGACAGCGACAGGTCCCAGCACCGGCACCGCATCCAGCAGTGCGTGCCACGTCCCTGCTGCCCGTGCCCCTCTCTGTGCCTGGTGACACGGCCCGGTGCCAGCACCGAGCCGGGCGCCGTCCTGCGCCCCCAGCCCCACCCCGACACCGTGCTGGGGACACTGGGGGCACCGGAACGCCAGCGGTCACACCGCGGCCACCTCGGGCCGCCGTGGCCCTGAGCCCACGGTGATGCCATGGCTTCCCCGGACCGTGCAGTGACGTCACGGCCTCGCGGTGACATCACGCCTTGGCCTCGGCCCCGGCCCCACGGTGACGTCAGGGCGCGGGAACCCCCCGCCCCCGGGGAGCCGCGAGTGTGGGTTAAGCACAAACAGCTGCCGGCAGCTGGAGGGGGGAGGGGGCGGGGAAGGGATATGGGGGTGGGAGACACCGGGGAAGGGGACGCGGAGCTGAGGGGGCTGGGGCCGGATCCCAGCCGCGGCCGTTCCCAGGGGGGGATGGCGTTACCTCCTCTGTGCTCTCGGAGGCCGGGGGGAGCTGTGGGGGGCAGTGGCTTTGCCGTGTCCCAGGGGATCCGCTGGGGCTCTGCGGCCGAGCGTGGGGGGCACGGGGATGAGGACCGGGCTGGGGCAGGACCCCGGGGGCACTCGCTGCCGGAACCCCTCGACTGGAGACCATCAATACATCCCAATACACCCCAGCACATTCCAGCATTCTCCAGCGTGCCTCCCTGCACCCCAACGTACTCCAGTACAGCCCAGCGCCCCCCAGTATGCCCCAGCACGTCTCAGCACAGCCCAGTGCAGCCCGTCCCGCTAACGCCCCGCGGCGCCGCCCGCTGTCATCAGCTGTAAGGAGCTGTCACTAGAGTCATTAGCGCTAATTAGCCGCGGCCGCCCCGGGGCCGCCGGGCCCCGCCCCGCCCTCGCGCCGCGCCTTGTATGGAGAAGGAGTCGCGGCGGCCGCCAGGGGGCGTTCCCAGGGCGGGATGGTCCCGCCCAGATAAGTGACGTCACGCATATGGGCTGGCCGCTGTGACGTCATCACACCCACGAGCCCGCCGCTTGGCCGGGGCCCGGTTGCCGTGACGTCACCGCCGGGGCCAGGTGACTCCCGGCGTGCCCCGCGGCCGGAAGTACCGTGCTCAGGGAGACGTGTCGGAGCGGCGGGCCCGGAGCGGGAGCCGGGACACCGGGAGAACCAGGCAGGAACCGGGAGCCGGGACACCGGGGGAGCCGGGCAGGAGCGGGAGCCGGGACACCGGGAGAACCAGGCAGGAACCGGGAGCCGGGACACCGGGGGAGCCGGGCAGGAGCGGGAGCCGCGGGGCGGGCGGGTCCCTGCGGGATGCTACCGTGTGTGTTCCCCTCGCCCGCAGGATGATCACGGACGTGCAGCTCGCCATCTTCGCCAACATGCTGGGCGTCTCGCTCTTCCTCCTCGTGGTCCTCTACCACTACGTGGCCGTCAACAACCCCAAGAAGCAGGAGTGAGGGGCGGCGGGCAGCCCCCGCCCGGTGCCCCCGCCCGGTGCCGCCCCCGCTCCCTCCCGCGGCCG
The DNA here is from genome assembly GCF_903797595.1 of Erithacus rubecula. NCBI lineage: Eukaryota > Metazoa > Chordata > Aves > Passeriformes > Muscicapidae > Erithacus > Erithacus rubecula. The sequence goes on along the minus strand of NC_136685.1, from coordinate 854,253 downwards.
TGCCTCGGCGGGGCCCCGACACAGGCGAGGCCGAGCTTCTTCCGAACCAGCTTTAACAGAAACACGATGATACGCGACAAAACCGTGCGGCCTCATCCACTCCCCTCGGGCCGGCCGCTCCCGCGGGGGTCGCGGAGTCTCGGCGGGGCGGGGGGCTCAGCGCAGGAGCAGCGGCGCTGGCGGCAGCAGCTGGGCGAGGTGGGCGCGGTGCTGGGGCGCTGCGGGGGAGGGCAGCGGCCCGGGCAGGGACAGGGGCGGCCGCCACGGGGCGGAGCAGGGCCGCAGGAGCCCTGCCCGTGCCGCAGCTCCCCGGCACGGCGGCGCTGTAGCCGGGGGTGCAGGGCTCTGCCCCAGCACAGGAAGGGTCCCTCGGTGCTCAGCACCCTCGGCGGGGGTACGGGGGTCTCCAGGCAGAGTCCTGTGGGACAGAGACCGCTGTCAGTGGGGCACAGTGCTCCTCTCGTGCCCCAGAACCCCTGCCTGGGGTGTCTGGTCACCCAGCTCTCCCTGCTGGCAGGGGCTTTGCTCTGGGCTCCCACTGCCTGACTGTCAGCTGGGGCTGAGACCCCACACCCGGCTGGCAGCAGCACCTACCCAGCCCTTTCTGAGGCTCTCCGGGCATTCAGCTTCATGGGCAGAACCTGTGGGAGCAGGAAGAGGATCAGTGCCAGAGCTTTGTCCCTAGAGTTTCCCCATGTCTTGGGAAAGGTACGTGTGACAGAAATATCTGTCCAGAGGTGGGGGGACTCCCAGTCTGTAGGGCAGCCCCCCAAACGGGCACACCCAGTAGAGCCATGGGGCAGCCCCTTCCCTGGGCACAGGCCTTGCTGCACCCCCAGGTCCCTCCCTGCTGGTGCCTCTGGTACCTGCAGAGGTGCCATGTCCTGGGGCTCTCCCATGCCTCGCTGTGCCTCCCGAGGTCTGTGGCTGGTGCTCAGTGCTGCCCGGGTGCCCTTGGGCAGAGTCCCTGTGTGACAGAGGAGACACAGCTCAGCCCTGCTGCTGAGGGACTCAGTGCCACCGTGGAATCACCAGCTGCCCATCATGGGGCACACTGGCACAGCTGCAGTGGCCTCACACCACGTGTCCCTCCCTGCCAGCTTTGCCAGGGCCAGGCCCCTCCACACAGCCCAGCACTGAGGGGCCACCCTGGGAGTGGCAGGAGGATGTGACGGGCCAGAGCTCAATCCCAGCTTGTGCTGCCAGTGCTACAGGCTCTGCCCTGGCTGTGCTGTGTGCTTCTGCAGCTCTAACCCAGTGCCTGCCTTGGCTCCCCATGGCACTGGTGTGACCATGCTGGCCACGCTTAGCCAGGAGTGAGGGGATGGCAGCACAGCCATGCCCTCTGAACCAGGGTATGTCCTGGAGCACGGGGCATCTGCTCAACCAGGGGAGCTGGGGGGAGAAGGGAGGTGTTTGGGGGCCTGGCTGCAGTGACAGCACTGAAGGAACACACTTGAGGTGCCTCAGTTTTGCTCCCAGTTTCTGCTCACCTGGTGAAAGTCTTTATCTCAACTGAGTTTTCCCCCCATCCCACTGAAGAAATGAGGTGGGAGGGGCACAGTGCTCACTGGGGTGAAGCCAGGACCAGACCCCACAGAAAATGAGACCCTGCAAGCAGGAGCCTCTGCTGCCAGTGGGGGTACTGGCAAATGGCAGCTGGCTTCACCTGGACTAAAACAGGGCAACCTGGGACCAAGCTCAGCCAGCACAGGCCAGTGGCAGCTGAGGGTGTCACTGGGGGTCTGGCAGAGACCCCCTCACATGAACACAGCTCTGGACTCCCCAGGGTGTGGCTAGGCTGGAATGGGACATGAGGATGGGACAAGACCAGGATCTTCACACTGTGCCATCCAACCCTATGACACCTCCAAGCAAACTCTGGTGCCTGGGGAGGGCAGAGGCTGGGCTGGCACAGCCAGGGGTCCCTGTGCAGACACAGGGGTGCTGGCAGTGCTGGGCCCCTCGCAGGTGGGAGGGCAGCTGGAGCAGGGAGGCAGGAGCAGGTCAAGCTGATGCCAGGGCAGGGGAGGAAGAGCCGGGTCCTGGTCCCAGTGCCAGGCAGCATGAGGGTGCAGTGTCCCATGGGGCACTCACTCTGCTGGTCACTGCTGCAGGAGCACGGGCCAGGGAGGCAGGAGAGCCCACCCAAGGGTCCTGGGGACACCATGGAGCAGGCTCTGCCCTGCCAGCTCACACGGTCTGTCCCTGCTCACAGCCCCAGGTGTCCCCAGTCCCTTGAGCCAGGGATGGGGCAGGGCTCGCTCCAGCTGGGCCTGGCCAAAGGAACAGACAAACAACGTGCCCATGAGAACATCAGCCTTTTATTTCCTCCCCACCATGTTCTCATGGCAGACAAGACACAGTCATGACAGAGGGCTGGGCAGCAAACCCCGAGGACAACACGACAGATACCAGAGGAATGCAGAGGTCAACAACACAAGTACAGCTCCAGGCACACCCAGACAATTGCCCCTGGCTCACACCCCCAGCCCTGGCAACTGGGAGGCTTTGGAGGGGGCTGAGCCCCACAGTGGATGGGAGCACAGGGCTGCAGGGCTTCCCTTGCCACTCCCTGCCCCCTAGAGCCTGAGCCCCTGCCCCACGGTGGCAGTGCTAGCATAGGGGGCAAAGTCAGGGTGTTGCCTGACTTTGGCACCCCACTGCAGCACATCAGCCCCTGCCAGAGGGGACTCTGCATGTTGGAAACCCCCTGGTGGCCCCTGCCAGCTCACCACACCACAGCCACAGGTCACAACCCATTGTTGCCCAGCCAGTGCCTAAAGAGGGAAAAGGCACTTTGGTGTGTCCCTACTGGCCTCAGGAATGCTTGGAAACAGTGGCAAATTGAGCAAAGGATTTCTGTGCTGGCTTCTACAGAATGCCCTTAGCCCTGGCACTGGAGGGGGGCATCACCCTGCAGCCCCAGTGCTCAGGCTCCTCCACATCCCAGTGGAGCAGCAGCAGCTCAGCCAGGGCTGAAGGGCCGTGGAGCAGGAGCTCAGCAGGAGCAGGGCTGGGAAACTGCAGGTCTTGCTGTGCAGTGTCAGCCCTGTCAGCTCAGGAGCCCCCTGTGGGACAGGCCCCTGGCACTCCCTGTGCCACACAACCCCAGTGTCACCGTGTGTGCTCAGGGCTGAGGTGCTGCCCAGCAGCCCGACAGGCGCCGCAGCAGCCGAGCGAGGGGTGCCCAGCCTGGCTTACCTCTGCCCAGGGCTGGGGTGCTGCTGCCACTCGGGGGGCTCGGGGGGGCCGCGGGGGGCCTGGGGCTGCCCAAGGTGAAGCTGGGGGAGGCTGGGATCCGGGGGGACTCCTGCTGGCTGCTCCCGCTGGTGCCGTTGCTGAAGCTCCTGGCACGGGCCAGTGTGTTGTCAGAGGCTGAGGTGGGCAGCCTGCTGGAGGGGTGGGAGATGGGGGTCAGCCCAGCACGGTGAGGGGGGCTCCCCTCTGCCCCTCCACCCACCACCACAGCCCAGCACCGAGCGCTGAGCAGCTGTGGCACCACCCTGGCAGAGCCCTGGACTTCTGCTCAGGAGCTGGTGAACAGCTGGGGACAAGGATGGCCACTCTCAGGGTGAGCTGCAGCCCCAGTGCCCAGCAGTGCTGTCTCAGGGCTCCCTCACCCCCAGCCCCAAGTCATGGAATTGCCGAGTTTGGAAAAGGCCTTGGACACCATTGTGTCCAACCCTTCCCCAGCACTGCCAAGGCCACCACCAACCCATAGCCCCGAGTGCCACGTCCACATGGCTTTTCAATCCCTCCAGGGATGGGGGCTCCACCACTACCCTGTGCTGGACAGTGCATTCCATGACGAAATTGTTCCCAATATCCAACCTGAACTTCCCCTGGCACAACTGCTCCCTCTGGTCCTGTCCCTTGTTTCCTGGGAGCAGAACCCAAACCCCTCATGGTCCACTCTGCTGTCAGGGAGCTGTGGAGAGGAACCCTGAGCTTCCTGTTCTTCAGGCTGAGCCTCCCAGCACCCTCAGCCTCTCCCATCCCCGTCCAGTGCTGGAGGTGATGCAGGAGAGACCTCCCAGATTACTGGGGCAGGAAAATCCCAACCAGTTCACTCCGTGCCCTTCTCTGCCGATGGCTCGGAGCAGAGGCACCGACAGCTGCAGTTCCCAGAGCTTGCAAGGGCTGGGGCCAGGGCAGGTGGCCCTGGCAGGTGACTCACTTGGGGACATTTATCATCTCTAAGTGCCGTTATCCTGCAGCTCCCACGCTCGCCCCAGCCGGCCCTTACGTGGAGCTCCTGGGGGGGGGTCCCGGCACCTCCTCTCCTCCGGGGGGCGCCGGCGGCGCCGCGCAGCCCCCGCACGTGTTTCAGCATCCAGGCGCGCAGGTTGCCCAGGCAGGTGTGCTCCGACAGCACGATCCGCGGCCAGGGGTTGCAGTCGGCCATGTCCAGGGCCGCCACCGCCACCGCCCGGCCCACCTGCCCGGGGGACAGGCACGGCTCAGGGGACCGGCACCAGAGAGGGCACAGCCAGCAGGGGAAGGACACAGTGAGGAGAGGAGCAGGAGTGAGGGGGGTCATGGAGAGACAGAGCCACCAGGACAAGGGGGCCACGAGAATTCCCACCAGGAAGGGAGAGCGTCAGTTAATGGGGGCACTGGGGAAAGGCGCAGCTCCCTCGAGCCTGGGACAGCAAAGAGAGGGGACAGAAGCCCAGCCCCAAAGCCAAGCTCAGCCCCAAAGCCAAACCCAACCCCAAAGCCAAGCTCAGTCCCAATGCCAAACCCAACCCCAAAGCCAAGCTCAGCCCCAAAGCCAAGCCCAGCCCCAAAGCCAAGCTCAGCCCCAAAGCCAAGCCCAGCCCCAAAGCCAGGCCCAGCCCTCCCCGGGCGCGGTACCTGCTCGAAGAGCTCCACGGTGTAGCGCGAGGGGAAGGCGGGCGCGGGCGGGGGGCTGGCACGGCCGTTGTCGTGGCAGGCCCCCGGGATGCTGTTCACCGAGCGCCCCGTGTTGTAGTTGCACTCCAGGGTGTAGCTGTGGGGCACGAGGGAGCCCCTGTTACCCCACAAACCCACAGCAGGGCTGGGGTTATCCCACATTACTCCCCTGGGAGAGCCACTTCAGCAGGTTCAGGGTACCGGAAAGGGGGTCCCATTGTCCCATTGCACCAGGAAGGGGGTCCTGCTCCAAAGGACACAGAAGTGCAGGGTAAGTGCAGGGTTTTGAGGACAGCACCCTCTGACAGCAGGAATGGCCCTCTCTCTGTGGGGATGCACGGATGTACTAGAGATCAGCATGATGGGAATTCGGGATGGCTGTCTGGGGCCCTGAGGGTGGCACCCAAACTGCCAAGGTCCCTGAGAGGAGACCTCTTGGTCACCTCTGGCAGGTGATGAGGAATGAGGGGCTCCCTGATGTGTAGCAAAAGGGAATTATCTGCTGTCAACACCAGCAATCCAGGGAGTGGGTGGCTACAGCCTCCCCCTGACCTTCAAGGTGCCTTGGAGCACGTCCTCCATGAGGAGGAGGGATGGAGAAGTGTGGGCTAGGAGCTGCCAGTTGGGATGGCTCCCATCTGCCCAGAGACAGCTGCAGGGCCAGCACAGCAGAAAACCTGAGCAGCTCTGTTTCAGTCTGCCTGAGGCACCTGTGAGCACTCCCAGCACTTTTTGGGATGCTGGATCAACAAGCTGGGTTGCTCCAGGTCAGTCACAGAGCAAAGCACCCCAGTGAGCCAAGCCCAAAGCCAACGTGTGTGCTTGTTCCTGTGGGGCTGGACTGGTGCTGGGCAGGAAGCAGCAGCTGAGCACACAGCAAGTGCTGAGAAAATTGAGAGAACTTCCAGTCTGTGGGCCTGGCTGCCACACCCCTTGGTGTTCCACACAGGAACAGGCCAGGAATATCCCATCCCACATGGGAGAGGAGTGGATCACAGGTATCCCCCACCCATGGGATCACTGATGGATTGAGGCTGGAATATCACACACAGCCATGAGGATGCTGTGCCACTGCAACTCTACTTCATTACAGCTCAGTATAGAGAGAAACACCCAGGAAAGAGGAGAATTCCCCTCAGGAAACTGTTCAAGAGCAGGGAGAAGAGGCCAGAGTAGCTGCAGGAGGGATGGGGAGGAAGAGGAAGGAAAGCAGCCTGGCTGACCTGCATCTCTGCAGCACCCAGGGCACAACCAGGCCCAGCCTCTGCTGACCTGCCCTGGGGCCACTGGGACGTGCCAGTGGCACAGAACTGGTTCCCATTTGTCCCACCCCCCCCCCCAGCACAAGGCCCCATGCTGCCCTACCTGTGGATGATGCCCAGGGCCTTGTAGACAGCCACGCGCCCGCTGCCCTCCTTGGACTGCCCGTCCCGCTTGTCCCGCGCGTACATGTTCTTCTCCGAGAAGTTACAGCCCATGAAGTCAAAGTGAGGGGAGTTCAGGGAGATGAGCTTGGGGAACAGCATGTTCTCCACCTGCAGAGTGCAGGGAGCAACAGGAGTGACCCTCGGCTGCTCATCCTGCTCCAGTTCGACCAGGGCCCGCTCTGCCCACAGTTCCAGGGTGGCACAAGCTCCAGCTGTGCTGCCCACCCCTGCCCAACTCCCGATGGGCCCTCCTGACAACCAGCTGGGAGGACACCCTGCTGACCCACAACAGCTCCCAGGGGCACCTGAGACCTCCTGCTGCCCTGGTCACCAGGCTGGGGGAAGAGAGAGAGAGAGGAGGAGAAAGGTGAAAGGAGGAGGAAGGAAAGGAGAAGGAAGGGATTCCAAGCTCCTCTCCCAGGAGCACTGGGGCCCGTGGGCAGGGGGCAGAGCTGCAGCAGGGTCCCAGCAGCAGCAGCAGCTGTGGTTTTGGCTGTGCCCTCACCTGGTCGTTCTCGTCACTGAAGCTGTTGCCGTACATGAAGCAGCCGCGCTTGGAGGCGTGGCCGTGCAGGTCCACGTAGTAAGCCAGGCCACTGTCCCGGGGTGCAATGGGCTCAGGGGGCTCCCCAGCTCTGGGCACGGGGGCTGGGGCAGGCGCCCACGGCCCCTCTTCACAGTGCTGGGTGCTGTGGCTGGATGGCAGGATCCAGCTGGCTCGCTCGGCGCTGTCTGGCAGCTGGGCACCCTGGGCCAGGCACGGGTGGGTGCTGGCACGCCAGGGGCCGGGGCAGTTGCGGAGGTTGTTGGTTTTGTCCAGCTCTGATAACGCGGCCTCCGCGGCTGGGACGGGACGGTTGGGAGATTTTATGCTCAGTGAGCTGGTGCTGAGTGGGGAGACAAACGTCCTCCAGTCCGGGGAGCCTGGCAGGACACGGCTGTGGATGTGGTGGTAGAGCAGGACGGCTTTGGCCCCGTACACGGCGGGGTGCAGCTCGGCGTCGGGCTGCAGGTACTGCCGGTTCAGGTTCACCCCGCGCGAGTCGGTTCTGCAGGGAGAGCAGAGATGTGAGCACCTTCCAGGGCACCCAGCACAGCTGAGCCCACCTTGCAATGCCGAGGGCTTCGGGCCCTGTCCTGGAGTGTAATGGCCAAACCAATGACAGGAGCTGCCAGAGCACTGACACTGCACAGGGTGGCAGAGCCCTGTATGATCCTCCCTGGAGACAGGAACGGGGCTAGAGAGGCTGAGGGAGTTGGAAAGGAGCTCAGCCTGGAGAAAAGGAGCCTCAGGGGCACCTTGTCACTCCCTGCAACGCCCTGACAGAGGATGGAGCCATGTTGGAGGGTTGGGTTCTGCTCCCAGAGAACAATGGACAGGATCAGGGGGAACAGCCTCGAGTTGAACCAAGGAAGGTTGAGATTGGATATTGGGAACGTTTTTTTCATGGAAAGGGCTGCCCAGCCCTGGCACAGCTGCCCACGGCAGGGGTGGGTTCTCCATCCCTGAAGGGATTTCAAAGCCCTGTGGATTGGCACTTGGGGACAGGGTCAGTGGTGGCCTGGGCAGTGCTGGGGATGGCTGGACTCAATGACCTCACAGGGTTCTTCCAACCCATGCCAATCCAGGATTCTACGAGTTTTATAAATTTTACAGAAATCACAGAATCAACATCCTGAGATCCCTTCTTCAGCAAACTCACAGCCTTTTCCATATCTACACCTATAAGTGAAGGACACTCACCTTTTACTCCCATCTATCAATCACCATTCAAATAAGTGATTTCTGCTTCTTTGTCTTGGGGGTATGGCTGGACTCTGTGGTCTCAGAGGGCTTTTCCACCCCTGATGACTCCATGACACACAGAGCAGGCTCCAGGCAGGAGAGCCCCCTGCACTCACCGGTAGTGGCCCCGTACCACCCCGTCGGGGTTCAGCATGGGGATCAGCTTGAAGACGAACATCCTCCGCAGCATCTGGGCACGGGGATCCTCCTCCCGCAGGATGAAGTCCAGGAAGCCATTGAAGACAAAGCTGGAGGGGGTTTCTCCTGGGTGGACTCTGCTGCTGAGGAAAAACACCTGGGGACAAACAGATGGGGTGAGGGGGGTCTGCTGCCTGCCCCAGGATACTGCAATAGCAAAGGGTCTCACAGACTTGGCTCCACAAACTCTGCCCAAATGCTCCAGCCCGTGGGGCGTGGTGCCATTCTGGGCACAGACATGGGGGCTGCAGTAAGCTGCCAACACACAGACCACCAGGGGGGCTGCTGGCCCCCTATCCCCAGCCAGCCCCGAAACTGGTGTGTCTCTCACCCTCTTTCCAGTGAAGCAGCGAGGCCGGGGTGTGCTGGTGTCTGGGAACAGCTTGTCCAGCCGGGGCTCCCGCTTCTCCTGCATGCCATGGCAGGAGGTGATGGTCAGCAGGTCCACACGCAGCTTGTCCAGAGAGTGGCACAGCAGCTCCCGGTGGTAGTAGACTGAGTCGAGGGGGCTATGGGGTGAGAGGGGATCTCAGCCAGCTCCAGGAGCAAGAGGGCTCCCAGCTGGGCTGGGAATGCTGCCTGTACTCTGCACCCCCAGCCCCACAAGGGCCACCCCCACATCTGGGCTGTTTGCTGCTGGATACCCTCAGACCCTGCTGGGAACACGAGCAGCCATTCCTTCAGGGAAAGGGGGGCCCCGGGCTGGGGTTTGGACTGTGCACAGCCTGTGCACAGACAGACCTGGCACAGAAGGCCAGGTCATCCTATCGGGGAGATAATGCATCCCAGCAGGAGGGACAGCACTGAGGGATTCATCCCACCAGGGAGATAACCCATTCTGGCAGGAGGGACTGGCTTCCAGAACAAGAAGGGATCCTCTGGAATGCCGTGGGTAGCTCAGGGCAAGCTGCTGCCACTGCTTGTGCAGAGCTGGGGCACAGAGCAGCATGGGCCAGGCAGTTCTGGGGAGGGCACAGAGACCCTCCTGCTGCAGGCAGAGCTTCCTCAGGGCAAAAACCCCAAGCAGGCACAGACCAGGAAAGGGGTGAGGGCCAGCAAGGTGGGACATAAGCCAGGAAGGAGAAGGTGGGAGGCACACCTGCTGGGAGACATGTGCCTGCAGTCCTGGAAGCGGCCATCCAGCTGTGCCAGCATGTCCTGGCACTCCGTGTAGGAGAAGGGATAACAGAAGGCAAAGTAGGTGGTGGCCCCGCGGTGCTCCAGGAAGCGGTGCACGAAGGACAGCACAAACTGCGTCTCCACCACCTGCCACGGACAGGGACAGGGCTGGCCCCGGGCTCAGGGGCAGAGCCAGCCCAGCACAGCCCCTGCTGCTCTCCTCTGGCCCCCACCGGGCACTGGGGGTGCCCGTGGCCACTGGCCCTTGGCTATCCCCATGGCAGAGCAGCTGGTGCTATCTCTCCCTTGGAGATGCCAGGCACAAACCAGCTGCTCCACCAGCCCAGCAGAAGCGGGGGCTGGCCCAGCGCAGGGAGCACGGGGTGTCTGTGCCCCAGAGCTGCCCTCGCACAGGGTCGGTACCTGCCTGCCCCACGCAGCCCGCGGGGGAGCCCGGGCTGTCTCACCTGGAAGCTGGGCCGCTGCCGGATGCGCTCCCAGCGCGGCCGCACGGGCAGGGTGCGCACGAAGGGGGTCATGCCCTGCGCGTACAGCCGGCTCTGCTTGTTCATGTTCAGGATGTGCAGCTTGATCAGCTTCCCCGGGGCTCCCCCCCGCACGCTGAAGTAGAACCAGGACCTGCGGAGCGGCGCCGCCTCAGCCCCTGCCCTGCCCGGGGGTCCCGGTGCCTCTTCCACCCCCGGCCCCACCGAGAGCCGCCAGAGCCCGGCGGGGGCGGAACCAGAGCGGCTGCGACCCCGCTACCTCCCCCAGCCCCTTCTCTCAGATCCCCTCCTCCCGAGGCTCCCGCCCCTCCCGGTACCACCCCATCCCCCAGAGCCTGTCAGACCCGCCGGGGAGGGCACGAACCCCCCGAGCCCCCTCCCCGGGCACCCCTGACCCCACCGGCTCCCCCAGCCCCACCGGCCCCGCTTCCAGCGCCAGCCCCACACCGCACCGGCCACTCCCGGGGGAATCCATCCGGATCACGGCCCCCTCGCCCGGTACCGGCCGCCCCTTCCCGGTTCCCTCGCCCACCGATACCTGTTGCCGTTCTCATACTCAGTGTGGGCGCAGTCGGGTCGCGTCCACACGTTGAACTCGTAGTCGGCAGCGGGGAGAGCGTTGGCGCGGGCGGCGGGGCCGCCCCCCGGCTCTGTAGGCCGCACCTGTTCTACGTGTGCCAGGTTCCCCGAGTCGAAGCGGGAGCTGAAGAGGAGACCCCCGCAGCGGATCTCCATGGCCCGGCCGGGCCGGGACCGGCATCGCCCCGGGACGGCCGCGGGACGGCCGGTACGGGCCGCCCGGCAACTGTAACGCGCGCGCCCATTGGCTGCCGCCTCCCAGCAACGCGCCCGCCCATTGGCTGGCGCCCCGGCAACGGCCGCGGCGGCGGCGCGGCCACTCCTCCTCCCGACCACACCCCTCCCCGTAGCGAGCAGGCCACGCCCCTCAATGCCCCTGGCCACGCCCCCCGCTGGGCTCCGCACCGGCAGGGATGGGAGAGTGTGAATGGACACTGGGTGTGAGTGGACACTGGGTGTGAGGGGACACTGGGGACACTGGGTGTGAATGGACACAGGGTGTGAGTGGACACTGGGTGTGAGTGGACACTGGGGACACTGGGTGTGAGGGGGACACTGGGTGTGAATGGACACAGGGTGTGAGTGGACACTGGGTGTGAGTGGACACTGGGGACACTGGGTCTGAATGGACACAGGGTGTGAGTGGACACTGGGTGTGAGTGGACACTGGGGACACTGGGTGTGAGTGGACACTGGGTGTGAATGGACTCTGTGTGTGAATGGACACTGGGTGTGAGTGGACACTGGGTGTGAGTGGACACTGGGGACACTGGGTGTGAATGGACACTGGGTGTGACCGGACACTGGGTGTGAATGGACACAGGGGACACTGGGTGTGAATGGACACAGGGGTGTGAATGGACACTGGGTGTCAGTGGCCATAGGGGACAGTGGGTGTGAATGGCCAGAGGGGTGTGACCGGACACAGGGGTGTGACCGGACACAGGGGTGTGAATGGTCACGGGTCACACCCAGGCACAGGGGTGCGAATGGACACTGGGTGTGACCAGACACTGGGTATGAATGGACCAAGGGGTGTGAATGGACACTGGGTGTGACCAGATACTGGGTGTGAATGGACACTGGGTGTGAATGGACCAAGGGGTGTGAATGGACATTGGGTGTGAATGGACCAAGGGGTGTGAATGGACACTGGGTGTGACCAGACACTGGGTGTGAATGGACCAAGGGGTGTGAATGGACACTGGGTGTGACCAGATACTGGGTGTGAATGGACACTGGGTGTGAATGGACCAAGGGGTGTGAATGGACACTGGGTGTGACCAGACACTGGGTGTGAATGGACCAAGGGGTGTGAATGGACACTGGGTGTGACCAGACACTGGGTGTGAATGGACCAAGGGGTGTGAATGGACACTGGGTGTGACCAGACACTGGGTGTGAATGGACCAAGGGGTGTGAATGGACACTGGGTGTGACCAGACACTGGGTGTGAATGGACCAAGGGGTGTGAATGGACACTGGGTGTGACTGGACATGAGGTTGGGAATGGGTGAGGAACTGCAGTGTAGGAGAATCTGAACAGCCCCTCCCCACCATGCACAGCCGTCTTCAATAAGGAACAAATATAAAGCATATAGAACAATTATAAGGAAAAAAAATAATAAAATAAATCAGTTCATTCATTGGTGGAAAGGGGTGGGAAGGTGAGGGGCTCCAGGTGTCCACTCCTGATGCTCTAAGCAGGCAAACCACAAGGGGATGGGGATCACCCACCCAGGGATGGTGAGACAGGGAAAGCCAAAGCAGTCACAGGGTGTGGAAAAACCTGAATGTGTGTCTCCCCAGCTGCCCAGGAAAATAAACCTCCTCAAAAGCCCCAGTTTGACCCAAAGTTCCTGTGAGCATTGCCCTTGATGCCTCTGTCCCACATCCTGTTGCACTCTGGATATTCCTTGGCAGCTAGAACACTGGGACCCGGTGTGACCTCCAGAGAACAGCTCAGTGTCCAGAAATCATGGCCAGGGCCCAGTTTTTGAGGGCCAGGGTTGCATTTTGCAGGTAAATCCAGGAAGAATAGGTGAAGCTCATCAAGTGGTCCCTCACGCACTCCCACGTCACGTCCCCACTGCAAAAGCAAGGACAGGAGATTGCAGGGGGCAATCAGCCAAAAGGGATGAATGACATGGGGGATACAGGAGCATCCTGAGCAGGGCCATGCCTGGGCCTGGGTCTGCAGAGCAGGACAGGGGACAGCCCCAGCAGGCACAGGGAGAGACACCTGCAGCTCTGGGGGGGAGCAGAGCCCAGGCAAGGGGAGCAGAGCCCGGGCAGGGGGGAGGGCAGAGCCTGGGGAGTGAAAGCAGAGCCCTGGGCAGGGGGACCAGAGCCTCAGGAGGGAGAGCAGAGCCCAGGCAGTGAGCGCAGAGCCCTGGCCAGGGGGAGCAGAGCCCCGGGCAGAGGGGGGAGGGCCCCGGGAGAGGGGGGAGCAGAGCCCCGGGAGGGGGGGGAGCAGAGCCCCGGGAGGGGGGGGAGCAGAGCCCCGGGCAGAGGGGGGAGCAGAGCCCCGGGCAGAGGGGGGAGCAGAGCCCCGGGCAGAGGGGGGAGCAGAGCCCCGGGCAGAGGGGGGAGCAGAGCCCAGGCAGTGAGAGCAGAGCCCCGGGAAGGGGAGCAGAGCCCCGGGTAGAGGGGGGAGCAGAGCCCTGGGAGGGGGAGCAGAGCCCCGGGAGGGGGGGGAGCAGAGCCCCGGGAGGTGGGGGAGCAGAGCCCCGGGAGGGGGAGCAGAGCCCCGGGAGGGGGGGGAGCAGAGCCCCGGGAGGGGGGGGAGCAGAGCCCCGGGAGGGGGGGGAGCAGAGCCCCGGGACGGGGGGGGGAGCAGAGCCCCGGGAGGGGGGGGAGCAGAGCCCCGGGAGGGGGGGGAGCAGAGCCCCGGGAGGTGGGGGAGCAGAGCCCCGGGAGGGGGGGGAGCAGAGCCCCGGGAGGGGGGGGAGCAGAGCCCCGGGATGGGGAGCAGAGCCCAGCAGGGCCCACAGCAGCGCTGCTCACTTGCAGGAGTCGAGGCAGCTCTGCCAGCCCCGCTGCAGCACTGCAGCCAGGCCCTGCAGCAGGGGCAGCAGGCAGCTCCGCAGCAGGAACAGCAGCAGCTCCCGCACACACTCGGCCCAGTGCAGCAGCACCTCGGGGAGCCGCTCCTGGAGCTGTGGAGCAGAGACACAGCCCGGGGTGAACACCAGCCCCTGCAGCCCTGGGTACCTGTGATGGCCCCATCTAACCACCCCCTTCTCCAGCACCCTTCAGCTCTCCCCACATCCCCTCTTCTCCAGCACTCACTCGACAGGGCACCCACACTCTGAGAGACACTGATGTCACCCCACTGCCACCAAGATGCTGGCTTCAGGAGCACCAGGGAGCTTTCTGAGCCCTCCCCCTTCCACAGTCACTGGAAACAGAGTGGGCTGGTGCCACAGGAGGACATCAGAGACCTGGCATGGGGCTGTCCCTTCCCAGAATCCCAACAATGGCAGGTCCTGCCAGGAGCAGAGGCAAACACATCACCATGCTGCTTCAGCCTCTCCCTGTACCCCCCTGGTACAGAGTTCCCAGTCCTACAAGCCCCCCACTGGCACTCCTTGTCTCCCCCAGCCCTGGGAGCCCCCACTCACCCAGTCACTGAGCCAGGGCAGGTTGTCACGGAGCCAGGAGAGCAGGGAATAGCACTGCTGGGACACATCCCGGGCTATCTCACCACTGGTTTTCCAGAGCAGCTCCAGCTGTGGCCACAGCATGGACACAGCCACAGAACCGTGGTGGGCCAGGCTGTGCTCCAGCCACCTGCAAGGGGGTCCTCAGATGAGGGCAGTGCTGGACCATGGCACCGTGGCTGCCACCACAGGGTAACGGGGACACCTCCAGTCTGGGCTCAAAGTGCTTCCAGGCAGGGCTGGGAAACAGCTCCCAGCTCCCTCCCAAACCCTCACAGTACTGCACAACAGCCTCCCCCCTCACCCCAGCCACGCTGGTGCCACATACCTGTACCCCTCCAGGCAGCCAAGGGACACCTTCTGCCAGGCCAGCTGGGAGGCAGGCAGCACGCCTGAGGAGCGGAGCAGCTGAGCAGAAGATGAGGCTGCAAGAGACAAGTGTGATCCTTGAGTGGCCCTTGGCTGGGGACACACACCCATCTGTCCCCAAGGACTCTGTGGGGACACATGGCTTGAGCTATGCTGTGGGAGGGGACAGATGGACAGAACCCCCTGAGCAGGGAGACCCTCCCAAAGGGGAACAGGAGGAGGGCAGTCTGCCTGCAGGGCCTGCATCCCCCAGGACCCCCCAGCTGGACAGATGGACAGGTCCCACTGCAGTCTGCCTGCATCCCCCAGGACCCCCCAGCTGGACAGATGGACAGGTCCCACTGCAGTCTGCCTGCATTCCTCATGACCCCCCAGCTGGACAGATGGACAGGTCCCACTGCAGTCTGCCTGCATCCCCCAGAGCCCCCAGCTGGACAGATGGACAGGTCCCACTGCAGTCTGTCTGCATCCCCCAGGACCCCCCAGCTGGACAGATGGACAGGTCCCACTGCAGTCTGCCTGCATTCCCCATGACCTCCCAGCTGGACAGATGGACAGGTCCCACTGCAGTCTGCCTGCATTCCTCATGACCCCCCAGCTGGACAGATGGACAGGTCCCACTGCAGTCTGCCTGCATCCCCCAGAGCCCCCAGCTGGACAGATGGACAGATCCCACTGCAGTCTGCCTGCATTCCTCATGACCCCCCAGCTGGACAGATGAACAGGTCCCACTGCAGTCTGCCTGCATTCCCCATGACCTCCCAGCTGGACAGATGGACAGGTCCCACTGCAGTCTGTCTGCATCCCCCAGAGCCCCCAGCTGGACAGATGGACAGGTCCCACTGCTCACAGTAGCACCAGGACAAAAGCAGGGAGGGAAGATCACCATTGAGCATGGGGAAAAAGCCTCAAGCTTGTGATAGGGAAAGTTTAGGTTGTGAACAAAAATCAGTTTCTCCATAGAAAGGGCTGTCCAGGCTGCCCAGGGCAATGGTGGAGTTCCCATCCCCTGGGAGATGTGGCACTTGTGGGGACACAGGACAGTGCTGGGGATGGCTGATGTTGCCAGAGGATTTCTGCAGCCTGGATTCTGGTGAGTGCCCACTGTACCCTGGAAGGAGCCGTGTGTCTGCACGTCGTGCAGGAAGAAGCCAGCAGCGAAGGCCAGCAGCACGAGCAGCAGGCGTGACCAGGGGAAGCCCCGGCCTCTCATCTTGTGCAGCAGCTCCTGGGGGGAGGACAAGGCCCTGTGTCACTGTCACTGCAGGGTCCTGACAGCAGGGAGGCCCCAGCACAGCTCCCAGCTGGGACAGACACATCTGCTGAGCAGCTGGGCTTGGACAGGGACCAGCACATCTGTGTCCAGCGTGTCCCTGGCCCAGCAGCAGGAGGGGCAGAGCAGAGCCCAGCACAGAGCTGAGCTCTGGCCCCAGGTGCTGCCTGCTGTCCCTCACCTTGCAGGCAGCATCACAGGCAGCCACATCCTGGTCCCCTCCAGTCCCCCTGGCTGCCAGCTCCTCGTTTGTCACTTTGAAGGAGCGAACCGTCTCCTGCAGCGACTGATGCACCTTGGGGACAGCAGGGGCTGTGTCAGGACCCCCAGCTCACCACAGACCCCCTGAGCTGCCACGGCACCAGGAGGGCAACTGCAGGTCCCATGGGGACACTGCCAGCTCAGGCAGCTGTCACAGCAGCATGGGGACACTCTCCCACCCCACAGCTCACCCCTACCTTCTTGCTGCTGCTCTCCCAGGACTCCAGGAGGTGGTTCAGCAGCAAACTGGGGGGAAGGACAACACAGGCTTGGTTAGGAGCTCCCAGAGGGAATTTAGGTGTCCCAAAGGTTCTGTAGGTGAGCCCTGGCCCTCCCTGGAGCCACTGACCTGGACTGAGCTAGGTGTTTGGTGTAGAGCTGCCTCCAGACGCTGAAGCTCAGTGGGTCCAGGCTCAGGCACTGGCACATGGAGGTCAGAAGCTGGGGAGGGGGCACAGCAGGTCATTACATGAGACCTCCCCAGCATACCAGACACCCCATGGCCCAGGCTGTACCCTGGCACAACCAGCCAGCTCCTGAGGCACCCAACAGAGCTGCAGCACCCCTGTCCACAGAGGAGGGTGGAACTGCACGGTCTTCAAGGGCCCTTCCCACCCAAACCATGCAATGATTTGATGACTCCCATCCCCTGGAAGCAGGCAGCATCCCCGTGACAGCACACGCCTGTCCTGCCCCCGCTCCACGGGAGCACCAAGCTCAGCCCGTGGCCCTGGCAGGCTCACCTCCTTCTTCATGGCAGCTGGGCAGGCGGGCGTGGCTCGGGACAGGAAGGAGGGGAAGTAGGTGTGCAGGGCTGCCTCGGGCCGGGCGCCGAAGGCCAGCACCTTCAGCCGGGGGTACAGGCGCCGCAGCTGCTCCTGCAGGCTGGGGACAGCAGCAGGCTGAGCGGGGGCACAGGGGGGCACAGGGGGGTCTGAGGGCCCGCCCCATGGCTCAGCTGTGCCCTCATGGATCACTGTACCTGGGGGACAGAGAGTTGTTGGGCATGAAGGCGAAGTCCAGGAGCGGGAAGAAGTCCTTGGGGCCGATCATGCCGAAGCCTTTGGTGAGGTTGGGGTGCATCCTGCAGAACAGAGCCCTGAGCTGCTGTGGGTCTGGCCTGGGGCAGTGCCAGCTCCAGAGCCCCAGGGGACACAGGGTGGCACTCACATCAGAAGCCGGTCCAGGTAGGAAACAGCGTACGGCGAGAGGGACTTGATGCCGAGCACCGGGAGCATGACTCCAAGCCACACTGCAGGGAGAGGCAGCAGGGCTCTGGCTGGGCTGTCCCCACACCAGGACAGCCCAGCACATAAAGCACCCAGTGGGCAGGCAGGCAGATCCCTTGGGAAGGGCTTCAGCTGCACTGCAGGACGGTGGAGCAGCCAGCTCCCTGCACTTCCAGGCAGGGTGGTTCCTCTCGGGATCCCAACCTTTTCCCACCTCTAAGCAGAACCACTAGCAGGAGAGGAGGTGCACTGGCAGTCCCAGGAGGGGATTCCATACCTCTGCTCCCAGCTCTCACCTTTCAGGCCCTCGTGGAGGTCACTGAACCCAGCCTGCCCCAGTGCCCAGAGGACAGTCAGGCACTTCGCCGGCCGGTTCTGCTGGGAGCGCAACACCTCCAGGTACTGTGGGAGACAGGACACAGCTGGGAAGAGCTGCAACCATCCCAGCCCAAGCAAACTGCAGCCATGGCACCAGCAGCACACAGGTCCCCAGCCCCTGGGACGGATCTACAGCTGCAGGTGAGGCCAGGAGCACCCCGGGGAACCCCAAACCCAGCTCTGGGGGTGCAGGGCTGCTGGGTGGGGCAGGCAGGACCCACTGGGGACACAGCAGGGCACTGAGGTACAAGGGCTTTGTGCAATGGGATGGAGGAGCAGCACCATGAGGCCAGCAGCACCCACAAACCTGGCTCAGCCCAGCTCACCTTGCCCAGGTTGGTGGTGGCAATGCGGGGCCTGTCCAGGAGAAGTGCCTGGATGCAGATCCTGTACCCGTGCAGTGACTCCCCTGGAATGGAGAGGAGGGAGGTTCTGCTCAGCCACGGCCTCCAGAGAGGAACTACAAGGAGCTTCCAAAGAGGCAACGAGGCACAGACACTGGGGGAGGCCAGGGAGCCCCAGGGTGCTGACCTGAGGCTTTGTCCAGCTCCTGCAGCATGGTGTAGATGCAGTGGTCAAAGAAGAGCTCCAGGACACTCGAGGCCTTTCCCAGCAGGGAGCGGATGATGCTCCTCAGCTCCTTGCTCACCAGGCAGTATGGATAGTCTGGAGGGCAGCAGGGAGGGAAGAGTTTGGTGAGAGCCTGTTCTGGAGAGCTCCAGCAGCAGAGGAACTGGCCCAGTGTGAGGTGGGTGCAGGTAACACCTCACCCTCACACCAGCTGGGCAGCACCAGCCTCCTCCTCAGTGGCTCTGTGTCAGAGGCAGCTAATCCAGCCCTAAGGGATGGCTTCCCATGGAATGCTGATGTTGGGGGATGGACAGGGGTCTGGAGAAGACACTTTGTGCCCCTCCTCCCTGCCACCCAAAATGACATTCTCATTGTGAGTGGGGACTAATTGATCACACAGGAAAGGGAAATCCTCCCCAACATCCCTCTAGCACCAAGGGTGGACAGCTGAGAGTGAACTCCTGAACTCCACAGCAGCAGGCAGAGGCCATGGATCCCTCTGGAGAAGGGCAAGCCTCCAATTTCCCAACTGCACGGGCAATTTCACTGTTTGTGGCCAAGAGAAGGCAGCTGTGGGGACAGCCCAGAGCCAAGCAAGTGCTCCCTGTTTGGTGAGCAAAGGGGCACAGCCCCCACCATTCCCGAGTGGCAGCAGGACACGGACCGTGGGGGTGCTGGCTCAGCACGGGGTCACTCCTGGGGGCTTGCAGCTTGTAGTTGAGGTACCCAGCCAGGTCCTTCACCCACACTGAGGGGTTCTCAGGGAACACACTCCTGCTCTTCTCCAGCTCCTTCTGCAGATCTGCCAGGTCCAGCTGGAAGGGACAGACAGACAAACTCAACCCAGGACAAACAGAACTGGGCAAAATGGACAGGAAGGACAAAGTTAACTCTGACCACTAAGGGGCCATTAAGGGAAATGCTTCCACCTCCATTCTGAGACCTCTGCCCTTCCCACATGGAAAACCCCTGCTGCCAGAGCTCCAGAGCATTGCCTGGGGCAGTAAGTTCCCAGCCAGTGAGCCTATCAGGCCAAACCAAGGACTTGCTCACAGCTGCAGCTTGGCAAGCACAAGTCCTGGTGATCCCAGCCACAGTCCACAGCCAGAGTCCTCCAGGGAGGAAACAGCCATAAGCCACCAAATCCCCCTGATGAACAACCCATGAGCCACCAAAACAGGTACACAGAGCCATGAGCCACCAAACCCACCTGCTGAACAACCCATGAGCCACCAAACTCCCCTGATGAACAACCCACAGCACCAAACCAGCTCCCACCCCTCTCCACTGCTACCCAGACATGCTCATGCCCTGCTTTCACACCCAGATTATCTGTGGGAATGCTCCATCAGGGCTTGCTGCAAGGCTCAGACTCTGTGTCCCCTGTGAGTGGATTCCCACTGCCATGCTGAGCCAGGTACCCTTGGGCACCTTGCTTCAGCCCTGCTCTGTGAGAGGAATTCTACCCAAACAAAACCTGTCCCCAAACCCCATCAGTGACCTGACAAAGCCACACAGTGTGTGTCAGTGCTGAGCACAGGGACAGCTCTGGCTGCCCTGCCTCTCCAGGGAACGGGGGAGTCCCACACACTCCTGCACCAGCTGTCACTGAGAACTACTGGAGGGATGGAGAGAAACCCCACCCAGTGCAGGGGAATGCAGAGAGAAATCCCCTGCTCAGGAGCCCCCAGGGCAGGAGGGGGATGTGACACACAGCTGAGTGAGCAATGCCTGCCAGCCCCGGGGACACACCACCCCAACACAGCCCGCCTCAGGCAGCTCGGGAACCCTCCCTGCTCAGATACGGTCAGGACAGGCGAGACACACACAGACAGGTTCTGCAGATCCAGCCAGAGCACTGCAGCTACAAGAGTCACTCCCAGGGCCCCACCACCCAGACAGGGAGGAGGATCCAGCCACCACGAGGCTTCCTTGGGGTTCCTCCAGACGCAGTGGTGACAAAGGGAACCAGAGATCCCCTTCCTCCCGCTCTGCCTCCTGCACGAGGCAGCTCCTGCTGTGCAGCCCACGGGGACATCAGCCATGCAGTGAGGCTGCAGCGGGGCAGGGCACTGCTCTGCACTGCTGCTGTCACCCGGGGCACACGGGACACGGGAGGGGGACACGGCCCCGTGCTCTGCCCCCACCCTCACACTCACGGCTTTCAGGGCTTCCTCCAGCGAGCGGCACCGGCCCGGTTTGGCCCCCGCCTCGCTCCCCGAGGGTTTCTTGCCGCCCCTCCCCGTGTGCTGCTTGCGCGGCGGCGGCTCGGGGGCCGCGGCCGGGGGCACCTGCTCCTTGTTCTGCTTCCGCAGCGCCCGCTCGAAGCCCAGCTGGAAGATGGTGCTGGAGGTGGCGATGGGAGCTGGGGACAGGGAAAGGGTGACAGGGAGCGGCGGGGGCAGCGGCGGCACGAGGGCACGGGGATGGACCCGGGGCACGAGGGCAGATTGTGCCCCCCGCCCATGGACACGCGGGGTCCACGGTGTGGGGGGGGCCAGGGATGGGGTACAGCACCCCCAGTGCCCCCCACAGACCCCTGTGCACCCCCCACAGACCCCTCTGCACCCCCAGTGCCCCCCACAGACCCCTCTGCACCCCCACACAGACCCCTCTGAACCCCCATACAGACCCCTCTGCACCCCCCACGCGGCACCGCCGCCAAGCCCGGACCAGCCCGGTACCGGAGCCGGTACCGCTCCCGGACCTGCGGAACCCACTGGAGACCCGCTCCCGGCCATTCCACGCCAGACCCTGCAGCTGAGCCCTCCCGGTCCCGGGACCCACTGGGGATCGCGGCCATCCCACGCGAGCCCCCAGACCCACGGGACCTCCGCCCGCCACACCGAGGGCCCGCGGCCGCTGACACTCACCGGGCAGCGGCAGAGCGCGACCGGCGTTGGCCTCTCCCAGGGCACGGCGGCTGCCGCCGCCGCCCGCGGGGCCCCGCCGGCCCTTGCGCACCACCTCCCAGCGCCCGGCACCGGCCATGGCCGGGCCCGCGGCCGCTCCCGCCGCCGCCATCGACACCCGGAGCGCCTGGGGCGGCACCGGGCCGGGGCCAGGGCGCGTGCGCGCGCCGCCGCCGCTGATTGGCGGAGCCATCGGACACGCGCCGCCAGCACCGGCTGCCACGTCCCCGCCCCGCCCTCGCCGGGAAACGTGACCGGGGGAAGGCCCCGCCTCCACGGAGACCCCGCCCACACGGCGGGCCGCCGAGGAGGCGGGGCTTGCGGAGTGCTGCGCTGATGACGTCAACAACGGCGGCGTGGTGAAGGGGCGGGGGGCGTGTACACGGATCTAGCGCAGCGCATCCTTGAGACCATCAAGGGGCGTGACTATGCAAATGAGACAGCGGCGCGCCGCATGCCGGGAAGAAAATACAGCGCGCTCTGCCGCTGTCCCCGCGCGTCCGCGGGCGCTGCGCGGGCCGGGCCGTGCGGAACGGGGCGCAGATTTTGGGCCCGGCTGGGAGCGGGGCCGGCGGGGCCGGGGTGGCGGTGGCTGTGTGTTGTGGAGGCGTGCGGCGGGCAGGGGCGGCGGGCGGTGGGAGTTGAGGTCATACTTACCTGGCAGGGGAGACACCATGATCAGGCAGGTGGTTTTCCCAGGGCGAGGCTCATCCCTTGCACTCCGGGTGTGCTGACCCCTGCGATTTCCCCAAATGCGGGAAACTCGACTGCATAATTTGTGGTAGTGGGGGACTGCGTTCGCGCTCTCCCCTGGTTTTACTGTCAAAGGAAAGATTGAGTTACCTGGCGGGGCTCGTTCCCCTCGGTGATGCGGTTTCTGTCGCCGCTCGCCGTGTGACGGAGCCCAGCGGACAGCCCGGCCCTGCAGCGAGCCCGGCCCGAGGGACACGGCAGCCGTGGGATCCGGGACGGGTCTGGGATCCTCCGGCAGGACGGGAAAGCAGCTCCGGCCGTGCTCTCGGTGCGCAGCTCGAGAATAGCCGGGGCTCAGGGGCATCCCAGGTCCTCTCTCCGAAAAGGCGCTGCCGGTGCCCGGACGCGTATCCCTATTCCCTGCAGGAATTGGCCGGCGGATCCCTAAAGGGGCCTCTGGGCTGCTGCCTTTGGAGCCGGGATGGTCCCGGCCTGTCCCAGGCCGTGTCTGCAGGAGCAGGGAAACACCCGGTGTAACGAGTCCTCGCTCGGGAAGGGGCGAGGAGCTGCCGGTCCCGCCCGGGGAGCGCTGCCCGGCTCACACCGGCCGAGCCCGAGGCCGCCTGTGCAACCGGAGACACGGGACAGCGACGGGCCCGGGAGGGCAGAGCGGAACGCCCCGAGAGCAGAAAGATGTGTTTGTTCTTGCGCCTGCAGAATATACACGGGAGATCAGCAAACCCCGGGATGACTCCGGGGGAGCGCATTCAGCGCTGTGTGGAGCTTCTGCTTCTTAATATCTTTCCTTTGACAGTAAAACCAGGGGAGAGCGCGAACGCAGTCCCCCACTACCACAAATTATGCAGTCGAGTTTCCCGCATTTGGGGAAATCGCAGGGGTCAGCACACCCGGAGTGCAAGGGATGAGCCTCGCCTGGGAAAACCACCTGCCTGATCATGGTGTCTCCCCTGCCAGGTAAGTATGACCTCAACTCCCACCGCCCGCCGCCCCTGCCCGCCGCTCGCCTCCACAACACACAGCCACCGCCACCCCGGCCCCGCCGGCCCCGCTCCCAGCCGGGCCCAAAATCTGCGCCCCGTTCCGCACGGCCCGGCCCGCGCAGCGCCCGCGGACGCGCGGGGACAGCGGCAGAGCGCGCTGTATTTTCTTCCCGGCATGCGGCGCGCCGCTGTCTCATTTGCATAGACACGCCCCTGTCTCTCCCTGGGCCCCGCCCCCTCCCCGCGCTGATCCCCCCGCCCCGGGTGCGGCTCTTTCCCCCCGCTCGGGCCCGGTTCTGCTCCGCTCAGTGGCCCGTGGGTCGGTGGTCGCCATCTCCCCCTTCCGGAACTGCCTTTCCCCGGGTCCTGCCCGGTGCTGCCGCTGCCCCTCCCGGTGCCTCCCGTCCAGACTGTCCGTTCCTCTCGGGCTTCTCTTTTCCCTGAGACAGAAGATCAGCCGAGTGTTCGGCGCTGAGGAGAGCTGCTCGGTCACGAGTGTCTGTCTGCAGCTCCTGATGTACAACTGAAAAACCTGCACAGTTTCATTCAAAACTCGAGAGACCATTTCCCGCTTTGCGCTGCTTTTTCCCGCCCAGAGGCAGCACAAGGTGCCGCTGCTCAGCCCCAGGGACACGAGAGCAGAGGATTTCAGAGCCGGCACCGCACGGCGCGCCTGGGTCTGCGCCGAGGCCAGAAGGGCAGCGGGATTTGGGACAGCCCAGGGACAGCAGCAGGCTGGGCTCGGTTCAGTTCCTGTAACTCTTGCACCGCTCTATCCCCATGGTTTAGGCTCTTCTCTGGGGGATGAGAGGGGTAAATTCCAATTGGCAAAACCCAGACTCTAAGAAAGAGCCTGTTACCGTTTCCAGTCCTCCTTGGGCCTCTCCTCGTTTCGGGCTTGGTCTTTTCTTACCGGCTGCGCTCCCCGTTTCAGTTCAGCTTTTGGCAGACTCAGGTTTCTCTCGTGCCCCAGGATTCCCAAAGCCAAAGCAGAGGCACGAGTGCACCTCAAACTTCACCGAGCGTTTCCTTTTCTTCACCCAGGTTTCCCTGGGTGGGTGGGCAGGGCTGCACTCTCCATGCACTTTCCAGAGGAATATGCAAATTGGGCCGAGCGCTCTGGAGAAGTTAATTGTGCGTTTAACTTGCACAGCAAACCCTGCCTGAGTAATGGCAAAGGGCGCTGGGGCACGTGGAGAAAGCCATGGGGTCACTTTGCCTTCCCAGCCCCGAATTCCATGGGCTGTAAAACGGCCCGAGGGATTTCCTGCGCTGAGGGATTTCCTCCCACTGCAGCACCAACAGCGACCTTTCCTTTCGCTCCAAGGTCCCTTGCAGCCAGTAACTGCGGAACGAGATATTCCAGTGTCCACTGGGGAATCCCCGCTGCCGTTCCCTGGCTTAACTGGAACCAAAGGATTGCCCGGGGAAGGGGGAGATGTTCCGGTCCCCTTCAGTCCGGCCCGATTTCTTCCTCTTCTGATTTTTCCTTTGTCCCTGTTCAGCCCATCCTGCCTGCAACCCACACCTGCTACCTTTGGAGGGCCAATCCCAGCTCAGGACCTTGTCCCCAAAATGCACCTCGCCTTCTGCCTCTTTGCTGCCCCTGACAACAGATCTGGTCATTTCTTTTGGCTCTTCTCCTTCTCTTCTGCCTGTTCCCATCACTACAGGCATCCCTTGGGAAAGAACCATCCTCTCTGCTCCTTGTCTTTTCTGGAGTTTCTTTCCTCTACCTGGCACAGACTGCAGCGAGCCTCGTGTTAAACAACAGCGTGCTTCCTTCCCTTGCCGGGCCTCGATCTGTTTGGGATCCGGATCTGATTGGGATTGGGATCCGTTTGGGATCTGGGTCAACTTGGGATCGGGATCTCTTTGGGATCTGTGTCTGTTTGGGATCTTGGTCCCTTTGGGATCTGTGTCCGTTTGGGATCTGGGTCGGTTTGGGATCTGGGTCTGTTTGTGGTCCAAATACTTTTGGGATCTGGATCCGTTTGAGATCCGGATCTGTTTGGGATATGTGTCCGTTTGAGATCGGGATCCCTTTGGGATCTGTGTCCGTTTGGGATCTGTGTCTGTTTGGGATCGGGATCTCTTTGGGATCTGTGTCCATTTGGGATCGGGATCCCTTCGGAAGGATCCGGAGGGGCGCTGGACGCTCCCGGAGCCGCCAGGGGGCGCTGCGCCGAGTCTCGCGGCAGGAGGCGGGGTTTGGAGAAGGGGCGTGGTCATGCAAATTACACCGGTTAGGGACGCGGCCGTGCAGGAAAAACGATTGTCTATGCAAATGAGACAGCGGCGCGGCGCATGCCGGGAAGAAAATACAGCGCGCTCTGCCGCTGTCCCCGCGCGTCCGCGGGCGCTGCGCGGGCCGGGCCGTGCGGAACGGGGCGCAGATTTTGGGCCCGGCTGGGAGCGGGGCCGGCGGGGCCGGGGTGGCGGTGGCTGTGTGTTGTGGAGGCGTGCGGCGGGCAGGGGCGGCGGGCGGTGGGAGTTGAGGTCATACTTACCTGGCAGGGGAGACACCATGATCAGGCAGGTGGTTTTCCCAGGGCGAGGCTCATCCCTTGCACTCCGGGTGTGCTGACCCCTGCGATTTCCCCAAATGCGGGAAACTCGACTGCATAATTTGTGGTAGTGGGGGACTGCGTTCGCGCTCTCCCCTGGTGATCTGGTTAAAAATAGATTAAATGACCGCATTCAGTTTCTCTGTGATGCTCTTTATCTTGCTGATCTCATTGCGGCTCGGGCTCGCTGGCAAGGTTCGTTCTGGCACCGTTCACACCCCGCAGCGTCCCGGCCGAACTGAGACAAGAGCAGATGCCCGCGCCTCTCCGGGTTTTTATAACCCCAATGAACCTCTAAACAAACCGGTCACAGTTTCTCAGCCCAGCCCTCCTCACACAAAATGCTCCCAGAGCTTCCACCTGGGTCGACTCCAGCTTCCACCCTCCTGCCGAGGGTCTGTCAGCACAGAGGAAGCCCCAGGCCAGGAAGCAAGTCCAAGACCTTGCAGTGACCCCCAGCACGGGCAGGACAAAGTGTTACCACACGAGTTTATTTAAATAAAACCGAACACAGATGCAGCGTTGCGACCGGAGTGATGGACCAGACAAGCGATGCGACAGGGACATGGCAGCCAGGGCGCCGCGAGCCCTTGCCAAGGGTGACCCCCCAGCCCTGGCTCCTGGGGGCCACGGGCGGGAGGAGAGGGCCCACTGCCATTCCATGCTGTAGTGAGGACAGGCTCCCTCTCCAGGACCCCCGTGGCTGCAGGTGCCCCTCGCTGCCATGGCCGTGCTGGGCTGGGGTTTCCTTTTCATCTTCCCAGGAACCTGAACCAACATCTCTCTCCTCCCTTCCGTGGCGTCCCGCTCCAACAGGCTGCCAGGCCGGCACTCTCTCACTCCACCCTGGGGGTCCTGGGGCCTCGAGGGTCCCAGCAAGGTGAGCGCTACACGGCCCCCCAGGCCAGTCCCCGAGGACTCGGTGTTCCTTCTCACTCTCACCATGGGCAGGCAGGACACCAGGGCGCATGTGGCACTCGCTCACACCGGGGGGACAACAGAAATAAATACGGGGAGGGCGCGGCGCGGGCCAGGCCCCGGCCCCAGCCCCCGGCGCGGCCGCGCCCCTCGCCCGAGGGATGTCGCCGCTTATGGAGATGGCGGCTCCGCCCGGAGTGCCGGAGGCGGCGATGGCGTGTGACGGTGCGGGGCGAGGCGCGGACCTCAATGTCTATGGTGGGGGCGGCGCGGGGGCGCGGGCGCGGGCCGGGGCTAGTACTCGTCCTGCTCCTCTGGCGGCTGCTCCTCCAGCTCGTCGTCCTCTGGCGGAGCGAAGCCCTCCTAGGGAGAAACGTGGCAGCTGTTGGCACGGGGTGGGGCGCAGGTGGGCACACCTGGCGTGGCATGAGGGCTTTGGGGAAGCCCAACCCACTCCTGGCACCCCGTGGAATGAACAAGGCTGAGGGCAGCTGCTCCCAGGGAGGTCCAGAAAGCAGGATCAGGACGTGGGTCCCAGGGGGCCCCGAGGTGTCCGGCCCTCACCTCCGTGGCATAGAGGACGCTGACGATGCCGGTGATGATGGGGCTGTTCTCGTTCTCGTGCTCCTGGCAGATGAGCTCAATGTCCCGCAGTTTGCTGAAGTAGAAATCCCGCTCCTTCTCCAGCCCATCCACTGTCAGCTTCAGGTCCATCAGCTGTGGGAGAGGGAAAGGGCCAAAACCTTCACCCCACCAATCCCACAGTGCACCCCAGCCCGCCACAAGGACCCCCTACCTGGGCTGAAGCCTCCAGTGACCCCCAGCCCTGGGGTGCCCCGGCCCCTGGCAGGGGAGCCCTACCTGCTGGTTGAGCTCCAGGATCTGCGCGTCGGCCTCGGTGCCGCCGTTGCGGGCGGCGGGCGAGTTTTTCCGTAGGATGCCGCTGGGCACGTTGCCGAGGCGGGCTGGGTTCGGGGTGTTCTTGGGGCCCGTGGGGGAGGTCCTCTGGGGGACTTGACAGCACATGGGGACCAATGGGTTAATGCCGGCTGGGGGGCTGCCAGCAGGGACCCCCCTGCACGGTGTGGGGGCAGCAGTGGGCAGGCAGATACCCTGTGCAGAGCCACGGCTCCAGGCTCTCCCGATTCAGCCTCCCCCCTGCCTCAGTTTCCCCTGGCAAACCTTGCCCCCAGCCCTCCAAGGGTGCCCGTGGCTTGTTTGGGGTTCGGCACGGGATCTGAGAAGGTCCCAGATCTTGGTACCAGCACAGTGAGCCCCCAACGCCCACAGGAGCTGCACAGTGGCGGCACAGCACAGGGGGATGGCAGCCAGGGGTGCTGGGGTGACAAACCACCCCCAGGCAAGGCTGAGCAGGCAGATGGAGGCAGCCAAGGTCCCTCCTTCTCCTCCTGCGCTGTCTCGGTGTCCCTGCAGACCCGCCCGGCCCCCCCGGTCGCAGGCAGCAGGCAGCAGAGCGGGCGCAGGCAGGGTCGGGGGGAGCCTGGCCGTGGCCAGCGCGCCACGGGGGGCAGAGGGCGGGGGGCAGCGCTCGCTGGGGGGCCCCAGACATTACCTGCAGTGCCAATGGGTTTCTTGGGTTTGTTGTAGATGTGATCACCTGGGTTTGGGGGGGGCGCGACGTCCTGGCCCTGCCGCGCCAGCAGCGGGTTGTACTCCTTCCCGTCATAGTTGGCGTCAAAGAATTTCTTGAACCACTGGATGAACTCAAAATTGTCCTGGAACTTGCCCTTCACCAGCCGCTCCACAGCGATGATCTGGGGGGACACGGGGGGGCTGGCAGGGCAGTGCTCCCAGCACGCCCCCAGCTCAGCAGGGACACTGGCACACAACAGCACGGACCCCCACGGGGCAGCCCCCCCCATCGCTGTCCCCATGCACCTACTTTGTCCACTCCCATCTTCTTGAATGCAGCCTGCAGCACCTTGAAGTTGTGGATGTACTCGTGCTCCAGCTTAGCCTGGAACTTCACCTTCCTCAGGTGCACGCAGCCGGGGAACAGCATGTCCATGAACTGGCAATACGCAGCCCCTGCGCCGCCCAGGCCGCGGTCAGCGGGGCTGGGGGCACCCTGGAGACACCCCCGCATCCCCTGCACCGCCCCACGGGCCCACCTGAGCACAGCTGCTCGATCTTGGTGTAGTTGAGCTGCAGGGAGTCGTTGACCCAGGCCAGCATGTCATGGCGGCTCAGGTTCTCGCTGGTCACCGACGTCGAGTACACATTGACGGCCATGCCCCAGCTGCCAAGAGACAGGGGTCACACCAGCACCCCGGGGCACCCCAGCTGGCCACCAGGGGCATTGGGATCTGGGGTGTCCATCACACCCACACCCTGACACTGGGGGCACAGTGACCCAGGGTGTCCATGCCACCCAGACTCCAACACCAGGGGCATTGGGATCTGGGGTGTCCATCCCACCCACACCCCGATACTGGGGCACAGGGACCATGGGTGCCCATCCCAACTGTGCCCCAACACCAAGGGACAGCAGGGGCCAGGTTGCTGTGGTGCAGCCTGTGGGACCCCCCCCAACTCCAGCTGCACCCTGAGGTATGGCAGGGAGGCATGAGGGCCCCCAGAAGCCCCAGTGTGGCCCACCCAGCCAGCAGGACCCCTAGTCTGAACAGGGGTGCCCAGGGGAGCCAGTTTTGGGGGATTGCTGGGAGCAAGACATGGATACAGTGCAGGATGTGTCTCATGGGGAAGGGGTTCCTGGCCACAGGCACTGCTGAGGGGGTGGAAGCACTGCCACGGGCACTGCCCCACTGCCCCACAGCCCATGGGGCTCCTGGGGGCTGGTGCCCATAAGCAGCTTAGGGCCCCCTTCTCGGGCCCCTGGTGCTGCCTAATCTGCCGAGGCCAGGATCGGGGTCCATTAGAGCAGGGCTTAGAGGGGCAACATCTGCCGGCAGGCGGCCTGTGCCCAGATGGCTGGGGGCTCCAGGACCCCCTGGCTGCAGTGCCAGCACGGCACAGCACAGGGACCCCACGGCGGAGTGGGGGGCACTGAGCCCCAGTCTCACTGTCCTGCACAAAACGCTTTGGTGCAGCGACCGACGAGCGGCTCTGCTGCCCCTTCCCGGGACTGGGGGTCCCGGTTCCCCCGCCGCCCCCCCCCGCACGGCAGCGGCGGCAGCGGCGGCGTTAATCCGCTTCCCTCCTCGGCGAGGGGGGCTGCGGGCCCGGGCCAGCTGCCAGGCGGGGGCTGGGGGGAGGTGCAGCCCTCCCTCGCCCCCCCTCCCGTGCCACAGCCCGGGGGAGTGCGGGGGGACACTCCCAGCGCACATCTGCGCCGGGGGGAGCAGCGCTGGGGGCCTGTGGGGCGCTGGCACCCCGAGGTGCTGGCACCCCCCAGGACCCGTTCGGGGGCCAAAAGGCCCCCGTGGCCGCAGTCCCCCGCTCTCGGGTACCGCACCACGGTGACTCAGCACCGGCGATGCGGCACGGGCGATGCTGAACCCCACCGGCAGCCGCGGCCGGGACCCCCGGGACCCCCGTCCCACCCCGCCGTGTTACCGCACGCAGCCGCGGGGGGGTTCGGTATTTTTAGCCACCACCGCAGCAGCTGGAACCGAGGCCCCCGCGCCGCCGCCGCCCCCGGCACGGCGAGGTGCTCACCGACCCGCTGCCGGCACCGGCGGGAGCCAAAGCCCGTCCCGCCGGCATCCCGGCAGTGGGGTGCGGGCAGGAGGGTGGGAGCAGGGGGGTGCGGGCAGGGGTCCCCCCCAGGGCTCTCCCCATCCTCCCCCTCCCCTGGCTCCGGCAGCGGAGCTGAGTCATGCGCGGCGCTGAGCCAGAGCCACGCGCACTGCGGTGCCGCGGCTGCCGGGTACGGGGGCACGGGCTGCAGCGGGGGCGGCAGCGGGGGCGCCGGGCACGGGCCGGGGGCACGGGCTGCCTGCCCGCCCCGGCGAGGAGCAGCTGACAGCCCCGTGCCACCGCCGGCCCTTCCCCAAATACGCGGGGCAGCTGCCGGCAGAGCCCGAGCGCGATCCCACCGCCGTGCCCGGGCTGAGCGGAGGATGCTCCCGGGGCCCGGCACGGCCGCCAGGGCTCTGCGGCATCCTGCCAGCGGGGCGCTCCCGGAGACGGGGCAGGGACCCCCGGATTCCCCGCCGGGATGATGGGGTGTCACCGCGCCAGCCGCAGCTCCGCTCCCGCACACGCCGGCACACGCGAGAGCCCGGGGGCGAGCCCTGAGCGGCGGGGAGCGCCCTGATCCACACGGAGAACCCTGACACGCGGAGAGAACCCTGACCCACCGGGAGAACCCTGACCCCGCCAGGCACCGGCGTGTCGCGATCGCGGACGCCACCCAGTCCGTGTCCCCACCCTCCCAAACGCCCTCCGAGCCCCCGGCGCAGCGCCGAGCACGCCCCGGTCTAATGACAGGGCAGCCAGGGCCTGCGGCACCCTCCGACCCGCTGCCGCCCCGACGCCGGGCGATGGACGCGCCCAGGGCCGGGAGCCTCCGGCCCAGCCGGTTTGCCGCCGGCTCTTGCCAAAAAAAAAAAACCAAAAAAAAAAACGAATGAAAATAAGAATTCGGACCCGATTCCCGGCAGGCCGTGGGGAGAGGGGTTGTTGCCGGGCGCCCGGCCAGGCGGGGGACGCTTACCGCTGCATTTTAATTGTCCGGGCGGGAGCTGCTAATCACGGCCCCACGGCGACCGAAGCCCCGGGCGTGCGTCCGTGCCCGTCCCGCGGCGCTGCCGGGGCGCACGCAGAGGTCGTCCGGGCCCGGTCCCACGGCGCAGCCCCCCCGGCCGCTCTGCCCAAACAAACGGGAGCAGAGTGAGGCCGTGAGGTGCCAGCGCGGCGGCACCGACGGCGGGCACCGGGAGGTGAGCAGCGCCTCGGTGCCGGCCCAGCAGCAGCACCGCGGTGCCGGTGCGAACTGGGCTGCTGCGACTGGCGGGTTCTATTTTGGGAGCCGTCCCGGTGGCTTCTCAAGTGACAAACATGCGAGGGGGGTGGCAGACAGCCCGGCGGGGGCCGAGCGCCGTGCGGAGCAGCCACGGAGCTGCCGAGGATCTGGCAGCGGGCACGGCAGCCCGGTGCAAACAGCCAGGGCCGCTCGCCCACGTCCTCCCCCTGGTGCCTCCCAGAGCCTCTCCCCCACCCCGAGCAGAGCATCCCCGCGCCGTGCCGGGCACAGGTGGGTTTGGCGGGGGCGGGAGCGCCCAGCTCGGCACCGGCTCCATCCCCAGCTGCGTACCGGCTCCGGCCCCGGCCCCCTTCCCTGTTTCCCGGTGGCAGAGCTCGTCCCGGCCCGCGGCGAGGCGAACCGGCCGTTCACGCACCGGGAGCTGGCGGCTCCCGGCGGCGATGCTCGGGGAGCAAAGCGAGCGCCCGACCGCCCAAATCCCCCCGCCGCGCTCGGCTCCCGCTAACCTAAATAACTCCAACAGCGGCGGGAGCATGTGCAGAGCGCAGCCCTCCCCCCTGCTCCTGAAATATTAATGCCGCGGGATGAGCCGGGCCGGGAGAGCCGGGCCGGGTGCGGGACACGCTCGCATCTCCGGCCGGGACAAGGCGCTGTGACATGCCGCGGGGCAGGGCTGTCCCCAGTGTCCCCACACGCCTGACGGGAGCACCGTAAGCGCTCACGACACCTCCAGGACCAGCGTCACCCCGCGGGGTGCCCGAGGGGCCGGGTCTGTGCTCCCGGGAGGAGCCGCTCGGGAAGATCCCCGGCGGGATACGGGAGTGGATATCCCGGGAACGGCGGGGCAGCGCGAAGAAGCGCCCCGGCCCCATCCCGACACGCACGCGTCACTGACACCGTCACCTCGCCGGTGCCGCCGCGCCGCCATGAGTCCGGGCACCGAGAGCGCATCACGCTCGGTGTGTCCCGGTGACAGCCACCTGCCGCTCCGCACCGCCACGGCGGCATCCCGGGAGCATCACCCACAGCGGCACCCGCGGGACGGCACCGGCAGCGTCCGAGCGGCGGCGGCGCGGGTGCCGCACGACCCCCGAAACCGGAGAGCTCCGGGTGCTGCCCGGGCCCCGACCATGGCGACTCCCGGGCCGGCGCCGCACGGTGCCGGAGCCGAGACTGCAGCTCCCGCCGTGCCGTACGGGCGTCGTGCCACGCTGGAGCCGCTCCGTACCGGGCCGTGCCCGCGGTCCCGCGGCCGCCGCTGAGTCAGGCCGGGCCTCGGCGCCCCCGGCCCCGCTCGGCCTCGCCGCTCGGCCCAGACCCGTTCGCGGCCCGGTGTCACCCGCTCCATCCCCGGCGTTACCGGACGCACGGGCCCCGCTCTCACCTCCGGGCTCTCCATCCCCGGAGGCCCCTCGCCCCTCTGGCCTCGGTTCGCCAGCCCAGTTCCCGGCCCGGCCCCGCCACTCCATCCCCGGAGGCCCCGCGGCCGCTCGGGCCGGTCCTGCCTGGCGGCGGCCGCTGCGGGGATGCGGGTGATGTCAACAGCGCTGCCCGCTCCCTCCCCTGCCCCCCGTCGGTCCCGCCGCACTCACCGCTCGGCCGCGGCCGCCGCCGCTGCACTGCCCCCGCTCCGCTGCTCCGGGACCGGGACCGGGACCGGGACCGGGCCGGAACCGCACGGACGGAGCGCGCCTGCGCCGCCCCCCCCGCGGGCGGTGCCAACCGCCTCGCCCCGCCCCCGCTGCCCCGGCAACGGACATAACCACGCCCCTTTACGTGTGGAGATTGCCTGACCACGCCCCCTCAAACAGCGGCAATTGGTCTGGTCACGCCCCTTATCACCACGGCAACGCGCCTGACCACGCCCCCACCCGCCATGACAACAGACATGGCCAACCCCCTCTGTCGCCATGGCAACGGGCCCGACAGCGGCCCCTGGTGGCGGGCGGCGGCTCCTGCACCCCCAGACCCCGCGGGGACCCCCCCAAAACATCCCCTAAACATCCCCTAAACACCCCCCAGACCCCGAGGGAACACCCCTTAAACACCCCCCTAAACAGCCCCAGACCCCATCCGGGACTATCTCCGGGACTGTTCTGTGACCTTCAAGACTCTTCCTGGGATCCCCACCAAGACCTCCCCTCAAGACCCCTCTAAGACCCCCCGAGCCTCTCCCGGGATCCCTCTGGAATCTCTCCAGGACCCCTTTGGGATCCTCAAGGCTTCCCCCAGGAGCTCCCGGTCCCACTGCAGGGCCCCCTCTGGGACACCCCCAGAGACCCCCTCGGGACCCCTGGTACCACTGTGAGCTCTCTCGAGCCCCAAATTATCCCGGGACATGCGGGACCCCCCTGTAATCCGGGGGCACCCAGAGTCCTTGTGCCACACCTAAGAGACCCCAAAACCTGTTCAGGACCCCCAGGACCCCCCACACCCCCCCGTATTTGTGCATCAGAGCAGAGGTGTCCTGTGGTGACAGGGCCAGTTCTGTGACACCCCCTTGTCTTACCGTGTCCCCACGAGTGTCCCACTTGTGTCCCCATGTATGTACTCCCACATCCCCAAATCTTCATGCATGTCCCACGTCCCCTTGTGTCTCCATGTGTGTCCCCACTCCTGTCCCCCCTGTGTCCCCATGTCTCTCCCTCATGTCCCTGTGTGTCCCCTGTGTGTCCCCCCTGTGTCCCCACGCCAGGGCTCTGCCCCCAGTGCCCTGCTCGCCCCCAGGTGCTGTGGTGTCCCCAGTCCTGACCCCCATCCCAGAGCCCAGAGAGGGGCAGCCAGGCGCTGTGAACGGTCTTTAATGAGCAAACAACGGACGGCATGTTCCTAAATTGGCCACGTGGGACCACCCGGGGGGACACGGGACCCCCCGCCAGGTGCCCACCGGCCCCCAAACACCTACAGGGACCTACAGGGGGAGGGCACAGGGGACACGGGGGGAGAGGAAGGGGCGAGGGGCTGGGACACCCCCAGTAGCACCAGGGGGGACAGGGACTCTTTGGGGGGCAGTGGGAGCAGTGCTGGGCACCGGGCAGGTGAGGAGAGACCTGGCAGGGCCTGGCACAGGTGTCAGATTGGACAGCAGGACACCAGTGCAGGTGTGCCAAGCCCTGCCGGGGGCTCACCTGTGCACAGGTGTGTGCAGACACCCCGCTGGGCCCGTGCAGGTGTGGCACAGGTGTGTGACTCCACTGACTGGGGGGCTGGGGGAGCTCAAGGTGGGGAGCAAGGGGGCGTGTGGGGATGGGGAGGTGCAGGGATGAGGATGGGGCTGCAGGGATCCAGCAGGGCTTTGGGGAGTAAGAACTGGGGGGTCAGGGATGGAGGCTGGTCACAGGGGTCAGAGATGGGGGAGAAGAGATGGGAATGGGAGGGTGGGGATGGAGATGGGGGTGCAGGGATGGCAGTGGGGGGGTCTGATGGGGACGGGGGCCAGGGACGGTGATTGGGGTCCAGGGAGGGCAGGACAGCAGCAGGGATGGGGGTCAGGAACGGGGAGATGGCGATGGAGGGGGGATGGAGCGGGGATCAGGATGGGGCTGTGGGTTGGGGAGGGGGCTCAGGGATGGGGCAGGAGGAGGAGGGGGGGGGTCCCTGCGTCTCCCCTACGCTAGTGACACAAACCACTTCAGAGTATTTCCACGTGATGCACAAACAAGTCAAAAATTCACTGATCCAAATCCAACGTGCAAACAGAAAAGGGCCGGGGCGGGGGGCACCCGCTGCCCCCGGCCCTCCGCGGCCCCCGGCCCCCGCGCACGGCCCCGCCGCCGGCACGGCCCCGCCGGCAGCACGGGGGCCGGGCGGCGCCCCCGCGGGAGGGGAGCCCGCCGGAGCCGGGGCCCGGGGGCGCTGGGGGCGGCCCTGGTCCTCACTGGGGGGACACGTCCCCGGCTCTACCAGATGCCGCTCGACCGGCCCCCGGGGGGAGCGAGAATCCGGGCCGAGGCTCGTTTTGGAACGTGGTCATCGATCTGAGAACCTGCCGGACACACGGACGGTCGGCAGGTGTTTGGGGCGGGGGAGCTGGGCACAGCCCCATGACCCCCCAGCACCCCAATAACACCGGGACAGAGCGGGGGAGCTCCGTGTCCCCCAGCCCCCTGAGCCCCCTCACCTGCACGGAGCCCAGATCCCCCCTCACCGGCACAGACCCCCGAGCCCCCTCACCGGCACAGACCCCAGCCCGCCCCAGAGCCCCAGCCAGCACAGCCACACGGTGCACGGAGGGATGCGAGCTGCACATCCCAGGACCGCGGCACCTCCCTGCTCTGCCAGGGCCCCTGCCCGGGAGGAGGAGGTGGGGGTGTGGGGATATTTGGGGTGCTTTGGGATAGGATCGCCCTGCTGGGTGACTGGGACAGCCCTATGGGGGGGATGCCAGGACACCCCGCGGTGGCAGCAGGAGCGCCCGGGGAGGTGGCAGGGGACACCCCGGGGAGAGGGGACAATGGCTGGCTGGTGCCAGAAGCCACAGGCGCGGGGCTGCGGGGCCCGGAGCAGTGCGGCCCCGCTCTTACCGGACAGGCTGAAGCTGGACTCGTGCAGGTCCCTCATGCCCCCGTGTCGCGTGGCCGGCCGGGTGGGCGTATCGGCCAGGGGCGTCCCCGTCTCTTTTTTCCCGGCATGCACAACCACGGCCACGTCCCCCAGGTACGGGGTGCGATCCACACCCCGCAGCTTCAAAGTCTGCCGGGAGCGAGAGAGACAGCGGAGAGAGCATCAGCAGCCGCGGGGGCGGCGGGCTGCGGGGTGCCAGGGCCGGGCAGGGGGCGCGCATCGGCCGGGCGGGCAGGGCAGGGACGGGGCCGGGCCATGCTGGGGCTGGGGAGGGGGCTGGGGCTGGGGAGGGGGCGCTCGGAGAAGTGCTGGGCGAGCTGCGCGGCTCCCGCTGCAAAGCAGTGCCAGGGCAGGAGCAGGGGCTGGGGGAGGTGGGTGCCCTGGCAGAGCAGCCCCTTGCCCCGTCCCCCCGGCCAAGCCAAGCCAAGTCATGCTGAGCCAAGCCAAGCCAAGCCAAACCGAGCCGAGCCAAGCCACATCCAGCCAAGCCCATGCAATGCCCTGTGCCCCACAGCCACACAGAGCTCCCGACAGGCACCCCAGTGCTGGCCATCATCATCCTGCGACAGTGCCAGAGCCCCTGCAGCATCAGCACCACGCTGTCACCCCAGCCTGTCCCCGACAGCCACAGCACGGGGACACACGGGCTCCCTAGTGACAGGGACCGCCAGGGTGTCACCAGCCACGCGTGTGCCTGTCCCGGTGCATGGGGGGCACTGTGAGCTGTGCAAAGGGCTGAGCTGGGATGGGGGGCGTGGGGAGCCTTGATGCTCAGCCCATACCTTGAAATGGCCGTGGGCCACACATGTGTTGGGACAACTGTCCTCTTGCACTGCCAGTGTGCTGGCAAGGACCCAGGGCGGGGTCCTCTGTCACACACTGGGGCCCCCCATCCCCTGCACATGCTCCAGCGTGGCGTGGCATCAGCCTGGCACACACCCTCCTCTGGCACAGCCACTGCCCCCTGTCCCCTCCAGCAGCCGTGTCCCACAGGCTGGCACAGCCATGGCACGGCCACCAGCCCCCTGTCCCCTCCAGCAGCCGTGTCCCACAGGCTGGCACAGCCATGGCAGAGCCACCAGTCCCCTGTCCCTCCAGCAGCCGTGTCCCACAGGCTGGCACAGCCATGGCAGAGCCACCAGCCCCCTGTCCCCTCCAGCAGCCGTGTCCCACAGGCTGGCACAGCCATGGCAGAGCCACCAGTCCCCTGTCCCTCCAGCAGCCGTGTCCCACAGGCTGGCACAGCCATGGCACGGCCACCAGCCCCCTGTACCTTCTCCCGCTGCACCAGCTTCTTGTAGGCGATGTCGGGGAAGGAGCGCAGCGGGCAGAACTTGCCGGTGCCCTCGGCGCACATGAAGACGCCGTTCTCGTAGACCACGCGCCCGCGGCTGATGGTGACCAGCGGCACCCCGTGGCACCGCATGTTCTCGTACAGGTTGATGTCCCCGCCCTGCACCTGGGTGCTGGCAGAGATGGTCCTGGGCGGGGGCAGGGGGCGGTCAGTGGGTGCTGGGGGCACAGCCCCCCGCCCCCAGCCCCCCGCCGTGGGCTGCGCCTACTTGGTGGCCTCGGGGTCCCAGACCACGACGTCGGCGTCGGCGCCGGGGATGATCCGGCCCTTGCGGGGGTACAGGTTGTGGATCTTGGCGGCGTTGGAGCTGGTCACGGCCACGAAGCGGTTCTCATCCATCTTACCCCCCACCTGCAGAGTGGGGGTGAGGATGTGCTGGGCTCTGTCAGTCCCTGTCACCCCCAAGTCCCCCCAAAAATCCCAGGAGTGCCGCGGGGTCAGGGTCCTTGCCAGGACACGCTGGGGTGCTCAGGGGAGCTCCCTGCCCACCGCCCTCACGCAGGGGGTGAACACTCCCACCCCAACAAGGCCCCTGTGAGCAGCAGCCCCGTGCCAAGGCCAGCAGTGCCATACCACACCACGCTCCCAGATGATGTTCATGCGGTCCTGCACCCCGCTGACACCGTGGGGGATCTTGGTGAAGTCCTCCTTGCCCATGGCCTTCTGCTTGGTGCTGAAGGGCCGGTGGTCCGAGGCCACTATGTTCAGTGTGTCACTGTGGGGGGGACAGAGCAGGGTGGGGGATGGCACTGCCAGGGCTGCTTGGGGTGCCCAGGCAGCCCAGAACTCAGGGAATGGGGTACCCCTGCCATGGGGTGCCTGGAGAACAGGGTGCCCAGGGAAAGGAGTGCCCATGCAGGGAGGGGTGAGTGGAGCACCCACAGCCCAGTGAGTACTTGGGAAGTGCAGCACCCACAGACTGTGTCCCTGAGGGTGCACAGTGTCCCCAAGGGTGCAGTGTCGAGGCAGTGAGGCACGGACAGCTCAATGGCCACCATGGGGTGCCTAAAGGATGAGGTGCCTCGAGGCCACAGCACCAGGGGAGCAGAGTGCTTGGGGCAATGGCACAGCTGGACAGCCAGGGTGGGACACCTGGCTGTGCTGGACAGCAGGATGCCCACACAGCACTGGAAGGCAGGGACAGATGCCTATGGGGCAGGGACAGGTGACCCTGGGGCAGGGACAGGTGGCAGGCAGGCTCACTTGGCGAGCAGGCTCATGAGGTAGGCAGAGGTGTTGGTGTCGAGGCGCAGCGGCGGCACGGTGACGTAGGCGGCGGCGTGGAACCAGTCCTGGTGGTAGTAGTGCAGCCCGGTGAGCGTGGCGTGCGCCGTGGTCGTCTCTGCGTACACCACCTTCCCTGCCGGGCGGAGGCACAGGCGTGGGCAGGGGTGGGCGTGGGGCAGGTGTGCAGGGGGCACAGGTATGTGCACTGCCCTGTGTTCCCATGGGGAGCCTCTGTGCTGTGTGTGCCCCGTGTGTGCTCTGTGTGTGACCCGTGTGTGTGAGCAGAGCTGGGGCCCAGGTGTGCTCACCTGTGCTAGGGCACAGCCCCACAGATACACTGGAGTTCCTGTGCCCGTCTGTCTGTCCCTGCCCATGTGTCTCTGCACGTCCACAACTCCACAATCCATGCCCATCCCTCCAAGCCCAAAACTTCCCCCAGGTGTGTCCTGTGTCAATGGGATTTTCTGTACCCACACAGGTGCCCCTTGCCCACAGGTGTGCTGGGCAGGGAGGTCCCCACCCGTGTCCCCTACCTTGCATCTTGGCAGCAGCGATGACATCCCCTGCAGACATGCTGGAGACGTTCACCAGGTACACAGGGCAGTGGGTCTGTGGAGAGGGGGTCAGAGGGGCTGTCTCCGTGTCACCCAGCCCCCCGGGGGGGGTTCCTGCACCCCTTCTGAGGCACAGGGACCCCCACGGGGCCGGGGCAGTGCCCTGATGCTCACGCCACTCACCCGGTTGGCGATGGTGATGACACGGTGCGTGGCCTCAGCTTCCAGCTGCAGAGAGAGCCGGTGGTGACACCCGTGACACACAATGGTGGCACCGACGGGCATGTGGGTGACACAAGGAGGGGGGTGGCAGCTCTGTGGATGCCCTGGACCATCCCAGCCACATCCCATGCCACTGCTGCAGCGACATGGTGACACCTGCCATCACCTACCTCTTCAGGCCGGCTGATCTCGATGCCCTCTGGCCCCGTAATGCCCAGATCCAGAGCTTCCTTGGCTCCCTGGGGAATGTGGGGGAGGTCAGGGTGGAGGTTCTGCTGCCCCAGCTGGGTGCCCACTGCACCCCCCGTGCTCTGCCCTGCTCACCTCGGCCACCAGCTCGCCGTTCTCGGCATGCACGCGGGCGATGGCGCCGATGTCGCGGCACGCGCGCAGGACCTGGTAGAGCTCGCTGTCCCGCAGCATGTACAGGTCCTTGTAGGTCATGAACATCTGGAAGGAGTTCACCCCCTTCTCCCGCACCAGGGTCTCCATCTCTGCCTTCACCTGTGCCGG
The DNA here is from genome assembly GCF_903797595.1 of Erithacus rubecula. Lineage (NCBI taxonomy): Eukaryota > Metazoa > Chordata > Aves > Passeriformes > Muscicapidae > Erithacus > Erithacus rubecula. The sequence goes on along the minus strand of NC_136685.1, from coordinate 814,564 downwards.
GACAGGGGGTCAGAGTGGGGCCTGGCTCTGCCAGGGGCCCCGGCCACGCCCTGGGGACACGGGCTGTGGCTTCGGGGTGATACGGGCAGTGACAGATGCTGGGGGGGAGCAGGAGGGATTTTCCTGCCCCCAGGGGGTACCCACTCCATCCTGCTCTGCTGGAAGGGGGGTCAGGGCTGGGGTCTCCCTGCAGCACGGCCGGCAGGCGGGTCTGATCCCACTCCAGCAGCTTTGAGGGGATTGCAGGGGCTGAGTGTGTCGTGGGATGGGGTCTGCTCACCAATCCTGCCTGCCACCCCCATGGGGGCCATGCTGTGGGTTGGGGTCCCCCCAAGCTGGACCACCAGCCCTGGGCACCCTGCTCCCCTCCCTGGAGCAGCAGCAGCACCTCCCCTGCCCCAGCGAGGAGCTCAGCCCCACAGGGCCCCCTTGCCCCGGGGCACCCCTGAGCCCCTGCCCCGCTGAGCCCGGCTCAGGGCAGCTCAAAAGGCATCCTGGGGGCTCAGCCCACCCCCCAAGCAGCTAATGGGATCAGCGGGGCGGGGAATTAGCCCCGGCAGCTGCTCCCGGAGCCGTGCCAGACTCACCTTGGGCGCCCACCAGGTGATGCCCATGTGCAAGGCGTAGTCGCAGCACACCTTGGGGTCGGCCAGGCTGCGGCACTTCTCGTAGGCGTCCAGCAGCGACGTCTCCTTGTCGGGCAGCACGTGGCCGATGATCATCGTCGTGCCCCCCACCAGCGCTGCCTGCGGGGCACGTGGGGGGGTCAGGACTCACCCCCCCACTGCTGGCACCGACCCTGCCCTGCCCTGAGCCAGGTGGGCTCCAGCTGCCGGGCTGGGGTGGCCACGTTCGGCCACTGCCCACAGACACGTGGGGGTCCCGGGTGCAACAGAGACCCCTGCATCCCCCTGGCCCCACCACTCTGCAGCAGCACATCTGGGTGAGTGACACATCTGGGGAGCCCCATCCTGCCACCACCGGGGCACCCAGCCCCAAGCGCTGGATTTGGGGAGCTGAGGGGCCCGGCAGCCCCCTGGCACCGAGCCCGGTGTGGCCGGGGCCGCGGGAGCCCCCCCCCCGCGGCAGCGTGGGCGGCGGGGCGGGCGCTGTCCCCGGCTCACCCGGCCCTGCTAATCCCCAAAGCTCCTTTGCCCCCCGGCCCTCTCGGAGCCGCGGGCGTGCCACGAGGCGGGTGACAGCGACACGGAGCTGGCGGGCACTGCAAGGGCCCTTCCCTGCCGAGCCCCCTGCCCAGGGACACCCTGGGGACAGGCACGGCCAGCGCTGGCCGGGCACAATGGCTGCTCTGTGTGGGCGCTGGGGACAGTGGGACACGCTGCGGGGACAATCCTGTGCTGGCCCCTTGACGCTCCCAGGCAGCAACACTCGGTGCACAGCGCCACCGGCACAGGGAGGGCAGAGCTGGCACGGGGTGCCACGGCCCCAGCGTGGGGAAATGATGGATGGGGACACGGGGACAGGCGGTGGCAGGCCACAGCGCTGCCGTGGAGCCGCTGGGGCTGAGAGCTGCCTGCACCAACCTGCACCCCCAGGGCAGGGGCAGCCTCAGACGGGCCCCGCTGCCGGGTACCTTGGTGCCGTGGTAGAAATCATCGACGCAGGTGGCGTTCATGAAGGTCTGGTGGAAGTGGGTGCTGGTGTCGATGCCGCCCGGGATGACGAGCTTGCCGGTGGCATCGATGACCTTGGCGCCGCCGGGGATCATCAGCTCGCGCCCCACTTGCTGGATGATGCCGTTCTCGATGTACACGTCGGCCTCCAGGGTGCAGTCGTCGTTCACCACCTTGCCCCCCTTGATGAGGATCCGCATGGTGGCCGCGTTGGCCATCATGGTGCTGCGGGGCAGAGGCTGGGGTGACCACCAGGGTCCCCCCCAGGGAAGGGGGTCGCTCCGCTGCCCCCCCCCGGGTGCCCCCCGGTGTGGGCAGGGCTCAGCCCCGCAGCTGCGCATCCTCCACGGGCCGTGTCAATGGATTATCCCGGGAAATCCTCCAAGAGGAGGGGCCCTGGCACAGGGCTGGGGGCTGCCTCCCCACCAAGCACCCTGCTCCAGGCACTCCGGGCTGCACCCGGCCAGTGGCACCCACCCTGCAGGCCCAGCACCTGGAGCAGGGCTGCCAGACCCCATCCCTGCCACACCCCACATGGGGACACTACTGGGTGTCCCCACAAAGTGACAGCACCCACGGCCAGGACAGGCTGCCCACCTTGTCCCTGTGAGTGACAGGACTGGCGGGGACAGCACCAGGGCAGGCATCACTCACTGGGGTCTCTGCACCCATGAGGTGCCAGCTCTGCCAGAGACCCCCGTGCTGCCTCAGCACTGCCCCCGCAGCGAGGGGCAACCCCAGACACGATCAATGAGTCATTTGGTGAAGGTCAAACACCATCGACCCATCAGAGCAGGGATGGCACGTGCTGCCTGTGCCCACCCAGGGGCATGAGGTGGGCTGGGACCCCACCAGAGCCCACAAACCAGAGACCTCACTGCAGAGACCCTCAGAGAGACCTTTGCCTTACTGTCCCCACTGCAGGGACCACCAGGGACCCCCCAGCAGGTAAAGTCCAAGGCACCCCACAGGCAGTGTGGGACAGTCTGGCATCACTGACACAGTGCTGGCACTGACAGTGCTGCAGGCACAGCCCCTGCTACCCCCCAGCCCCTTGGATGGGCACACTGGGGCCAGAACGGAGCCATTGCAAAGGCAGCTGCTGCTGGGGACAGGGACCTTGTGGCAAGGGCTGGCTGGTGCTGCCACAGCCCGGCGGTGGCCATAGGTGGGTGCAGAGACCAGGACAGTGGTCTCAGGGACTGTCCTGAGCCGTGCCAGGGATTCCCAGCGCCCTTCCCAACACCTGCTGGGAGCAAATGGCTTCTCAGGCTCCAGGGCTGGCAGGAGCCGTGGTGGCCACGAGGCTGGGCCAGGCTTTGCTGGCAGCTGGGCTGGGCTTTGCTGGCACTGGGCATTCCCAGCCACACTAGCTGCAGTGGTGGGGGCAAGGGCTGTTCCCAGGGACCACCACTGCAATGGGGGGGCCAGCAGCCCTCCCTGGGCCGGCTCCTGCCCCTGGGTTATCCCGGTGCCAGCTGGCGCCTTGTCCTGGTGCCCTCACCTCGGCACAGAGCAGCAGGAGCAGCTGCAGGCAGCCCCCCTCGGGAATGTCACTGGCATGCACAGCTGTGCCACTGCTGAGGAACCCCCCAGGGGACTGAGGAGGGGTGGCAGTGACCTCGTGCAGCGTGCCAGGCCACTGTGGCCCACTGCCCCCTGCCCCCCAGCTCTGTTTCAGGGAAAGCTGCTGCCCCATGGGAGGACTGTGCTGGGGGACACTGTAAGGGATGAGGGGGGTGGCAGGAACAAGAGGGTGAACCTCAGCCAGGGACTCTGAGTCCCCACAGCAGTCAGGGCCTGCCCTGACATCAGGGACAAAGCATCAACACAGAGATCATCAGTGGGGTGGGACCAGAGGGGACCAGCTGGTGACCACAGTGCCACCATGGGGCATGCTGTCCCTCTGAGCCCCCCAGGGCTGGGCCAGGCGGGAGATGCAGGAGGGGGCACGGGGGGCTGTGGGGGAGATGCAGGAGGGGGCACGGGGGGCTGTGGGGGAGATGCAGGAGGGGGCACGGGGGGCTGTGGGGGAGATGCAGGAGGGGGCCGGGGGGCTGTGGGGGAGATGCAGGAGGGGGCCGGGGGGCTGTGGGGGAGATGCAGGAGGGGGCCGGGGGGCTGTGGGGGAGGCGGCACGTCGCATCCCGAGATGAAAGCGGGCTGTGTGACGGATCTGGAGCACGGAGCACGCGGCTGCCGGCGGCGCCGCAGCACCCGGCACCGTGAGACCCCCGGCACGGGAGCGCGGCACGGGGGGCTGCCACGGGGGCACGGGGGGGGGGGGGTAAGAGTGGCAGAGGGGATGTGGGGCTGGCAAGAGCACAGGGCAGTGCTGGGGGCACAAGTGTGGGCTGGCCACTGTGCACAGAGACGAGCTGGCAGCTCCACATGCTGCCTGTGGCCTCGGTCACCATGGAGCCACCCCCGCTGCTGCCACCACACTGCCCTCATGCCACTGCTCCAGGCACCCCTCCCACCCCCTCCCAGGGAACTGTCAGCTGCCCCCTGCACTCCCCTGGCAGAGCCCTGATGTCCCCACATCACCAGGCCGTGCCCAGCACGGTGCCCACCGTGGCCTGTCTGGCACACCAGTGCCTCCAGTTCACCCTCACCGCCCCCAGATCAGTGCTCCCACTCAGCCCCCCAGCTTACACCACTGACCCCCAAGCTCAGGCGGAGCGTCCCCAGGGGCTCTGCCCCTCTGTCCCCCAGCCCGGGCCGCAGTGCAAGCGCGGCACCAGCCCCGGTGGCAGCGGGGCCCGCGTTCCAGCCAGCTGCTGCAGCGCGGTGGCACAGCCAGCCTCAGCCGGCGGTGGCCAGAGGCTCCTGCCAGACAACACGCTCCGAGCGGGGCAGAAACGCAGCGTCAGAGCCGGGGGGGGCAGCAGCAGGCACCCCCGGGACCCCCGCCCAGCCGCGCCGCAGCCCCCCGGCTCGGGCTGGGCCGGCTCGGCAGGCGGTGGCCGCTCCCCGCACACAAAGCGGCGCGGCCACTCGGGGGGCTCGCTGCCCCCCCAGCCCCGCCGGCTGCCGCGAGGACAGCTGTGACCCCGGCAGGACAAAGGGACCCCGGCCCGGCGGGGGCTGCCAGGGGCACCTGTTGGGGTGGGGGCGGCTGCCGGGCCCGGCCTTTGTGCCGGGGCTGCCGCATTGTGCAGCGCGGCGGGGCCGGGGCCCCTCGCCGCCCCCCGCTTTTGTCTGCGCCGGCGAGACCCCGGCCCCCACCCTGCACCCACCCCGCCGGCGGGGACTCCCCTTTGTCAGGCTGGGCTCGGTGACACCGACCCGCCACCACTGCCCGTTCCCGGCCAGAGGCGGCGGCTGGGTGGGCATCGCTCTCCGCCCCAGAGATGCCCGGCGGGGGGGTCACCCCACCGCGGCCCCCCAGCCCTGCCCCCGTTAGGGCACGCCAGGCTGGTGTCGGGGGTCCCACCCGGCCAGGACGAGATGCGGTGCCACCGAGCCACCGCCCCGGCAGGGAGCGGGAGCCCCGCGGGGCCGCGATCGGCGGGCGGAGGATGCTCCGTCAGAGCTGCTACCGCCGAGCCCGGGATGCTGCGGGCGGTCCTTGTCCCCGCGGGCACCTTGGCCCGGACCCGGCCCAGCCCGGGCACGGAAACGGGCACGGCGCGGCCACACCCGAGCGGGCGCGGGGCGCTGCGGAGGGTCCCGCGCAGGCTGCGGGGACACGGGGGGTCCCGTTCCCGGTCCCCGTCACCCCCCCGGCGCTGACCCCGGGACATTGCGGCAGGAGGCCGGAGCGGCGGGCACCGAAACAGGGCTGCTGCCGGCCGGGGAGGCCCGGCGGGGGTCCCCAAAAGAGAGGCGGGCTGTGCCCGGTGTGGGGCGCTGGGCCGGGCCCGGGCGAGGCGCGGGGCGGTGCCGCTGCCCCGGGTCCCGGAGCGCGATGCGGGGAGCGCGGGGGGTCCCCGTGCGGGGTCCGGAGACGCGGGGGGTCCCGGTCTCGGCGGCCCGGGGCGGCTCCGCAGACAAAGCCCGGGGCCGCCCAGCACAAAGGATGCTCCGAGCCGGGGCGGGGCCGCCCGGGAGACCCGGCGGAACAATGAGCGGGGCCCGGCGGGACCCCCGCCGCCCCTCGCCCCCCGCGCCCCCGCCGCCCCCGCTCCGCCGTGCCGCGCACCTGCTGCTGCGCTTCCGATCGCGACAGGGCGCCGACGAGCGAGCCGGGCCCGTTCGAGGAGGAGCAGCCCTCCCCGGCACTACACCCCGCCGAGGCGAACCCCTCGCGCTGTCGCGACAGCATCGCCCTGTCGCGACAGGTGTGTCGCCATAGGTGGGCGGCGGCCACACACAGCTGTTCTGCCCGGCAGTACCCCGCGAAACGCCCCGGGCGGGGATGGCGGGGCACTCCCCTCCATCCTCGCCTGTCGATTCACTCGCGCCTGTCGAGACACACGCACCTGTCGCGATTGTCCAGCTCGTCGCGATAACGAGCCAGGTGCGCGGCTGCGGGGAAGGAAAAGCCAAGCCCGGTGCACCCCAGCCCAACCCGGCCCCGCCCGGCCCCGCCGGTACCTCCCGCTCCGGTGCCGCTCCCGGTGCCGCTCCCGGTGCCGCTCCGGCCGCGATCGCCTCTCAGGCGAACCTGCGCCGCGGGGGCGGGGCCGAGCCGCGCCTGGGCCAATCACCTCCCGCGCTGCCGCCGGGGGGCGGGGCCGAGCCCCCAGCAGGGTGGGCTGCGCCAGACCTGACTGACAGGCGGATGGGCGGGGCCAGGGCTCGGGGCCCCGCCCCCCGCCACCTGCACGCGCTGTTGCCGTGGTGACGGAGAGCGCGCGGAGACCCCGGTGACCCCTGGACATCCCGGGACATCAACGGGACACATCCGGGACATCATGGGGAAATCCCCAGGACACACCTGGGATACCCCTGGACACCCCCGGGACACACCCAGGATACACCTGGGACACCCCGGGACACCCTCGGGACACACCCGGGACACCCCCGGGACACACCTGGGATACCCCTGGACACCCCCGGGACACACCCAGGATACAACTGGGACACCCCGGGACACCCTCGGGACACACCCGGGACACCCCCGGGACACCCCCGGGATACACCTGGGCCACCCCCGGGACACACCGGGACACCCCCGGGACACACCCAGGATACACCTGGGACACCCCCGGGACACACCTGGGATACCCCTGGACACCCCCGGGACACACCTGGGCCACCCCCGGGACATCAGCGGGAACCCCCGGGACACCCTGGGACACTCCGGGACACACCTGGGATACCCCTGGACACACCTGGGACACCCCCGGGACACACCTGGGACATCCCCAGGACAGCCCCTCGGGACTCCTCGCCCCTTGGCCCCGGCGCCCCCTCCCCAGCCCCCCCAGCTCCCTCCCCCGCGGCACCCGGTGGTCCCCCATGGCTCCCCCATTGTCCCCATGGCCACCCACGACATCCCCCTGGGCCCCTCCCAGCACAGCCCAGTGACAAGGAGTGCCCGGGACAGTCTGGGACATGCACGAGCGCCCAGTAAAGCCCAGCAGCACCCAGTGACACCCAGTGACACCCGGCAGTGCCCTGCACAGCCCAGTGTATCCCATCAGCTGCCAGCCCAGTATCCCTGGACTGTGCTGGTGTCCCCCAGGAGCCCCTGGCACAGCCCATCTCAGTGCCCTTGGGGCCCCTGACATGTGGTGACAGGACACGACACTGCTGTCCCCATTTCCTCCCCAGCCTGGTGGACTGGTGGCACTGGAGTGACTGGAGACACCTGGAGTGACAGACGTGTCCCTTGGCCTGTGGTGCTGGAGCTGGTGCAGCAGTGGGGACACAGGGCTGGGTCATGGAGCTGGGGGGACCTTCTGCTTCATCCCCATCCTAATGTCCACTACCTGTATTCCATCCCTGTATTCCATCCCTGTATTCCATCCCTGTATCAGGTCCTACCAGGGGCTCTGAGCTCTCCCTGGACCCTTCTCCTCTCCCCTGAGCCCCCCCAGCTCTCCCAGGCTGGCTCCAGAGCAGAGGGGCTCCAGCCCTGCAGCAGCTCCAGCTCCTGCTGCTGTTGGCTCTGTTAATCCAATTAATGAGAGATTCCTCTGCCTGAATTAAGTTGCAAATGAGACCCTATGCCAAAATCAACTATATGGATTTTACTTAATAAATGTGAGACAGAGAAAGAAATAGAAAAGTGGAGAGAGGGGGAGAGAGAGTCCCACCTGTGGATCCAGCAGTGCTGCCCTGCCCCTCAGTGCTGGGGTGGGGGCTGGTTCCTAGTTCTGCACAGAAATGGGGCTGGGTGGGAAATCCACAAAGCCCTGTCCCAGCTATCAAACCTTGTCACTGTTTAAACATTTTAACAAACAAAGGATTTAGTGTCATTTGCTACAATTTATACGGTTCTCTTATAAATTAGTAGCCTACCATTGGTTAAATACATCCTTTGCTGCTTATGCTAATTAATATAAATATATAAATACTAATAGTACAAATACTATTAGCTCAGTATTACTGTTCTTTTGGGCTATTTGGGTCTCTGGGCCACGGTCAGTAGTTGCAATCTGCCCCTGCTGAGTTACCCTTTTGCTGCTGGGGCAGATTCAGCTCAGCTCCCCAGCTGCTTTTATGTTTCTTCCTTTTCTCAGGGTTTCTTCTGAGCATCCTCGTGGCTGGTGAGTTCTTCATTCCCAGTATCCACTCCAGTGGCACATCCTTCATCCTCAGCTTTGTTAGCCTGCCCTCAGTGTAAGCCCGGGAGTTTCCTGACCCCCAGCTCATGTGGCAGAAATGGGGGGGTCCCACTGCTGGGGGCTCTGCACCCCTGACCCCAGGGCTGCGTGAGCCAAGGCCCCCAGTGCCCAAGGGAGCTGGGCTCCACCCACAGCCCCCACACCTGGGACTGGGACCCCCAGGCACCTCAGGGCTGGGACCCCACTGTCACCCAGACCCCCCCACCACCGGATCCCAGTGCTCTCCAGGACCCCACAAACACCTGAACTCCACACCTGCCAGGGGCCCACCACCAGTGGTGCTGGGATCTCACCTCATCCTGCAACACCACCACGTATTTGGATTTCAGCACCTGCCAGACCCCACTGCCCCCAGTCCTCCAGCACCTGTTCTGGGACCCCACTGCCCCCAGACCCCAAAGGTCCCAGTGCCCCAGCATTTGCACTGGGACCCCACTGCCCCCAGACCCCAGCATTTGCACTGGGACCCCACTGCCCCCAGACCCCAAAGGCCCCACTGTCCCCCAGACCCCAAACCCACCACAGTCCCAGCACCTGCACTGGGACCCCACTGCCCCCAGACCCCAAAGGCTCTACTGCCCCCCAGACCCCAAACCCACCAGTCCCAGCACCTGCTCTGCCCCCAAACCCCAAAGCCACCACAGTCCCAGCACCCGCCACGACCCCACCATCACCAAGACCCCATAAGCACCTGGATCTCCCCACCCAGCAGGATCCCACAAGACAGACAGACCACACAACCACACAGAGGAGTTTTTTTTTTTCCTCTCTTTTTTTTTTTTCCTCTTTTTTTCTCTTTTTTTTTTTGCACAAAACAGGACATTTATTCAAGTGTTCTCCAGCACAAGTACATTAGAAAGGAGCTCGTCTGTATTATACTCTTCTGGGCACCAAAGAAAAAGAAAAGGAGGATGGGATGGAAGCGGGACGGACAGACTTTCTACATCTGCTGCACGCATTGACCTTTATTAGTTCAGAACAGCTATGTCACGAGCAATACTCACACAGATACAACAGCGCCGGGCGCCCGCGGCGCCTCGGCCGTGAAATGCACAGTTCAGCGGCAATAAATAGAGAAGCGACCCTAAAAAAACAAACCAACAAAAAACGGGGGGCAACGAACCGAGAGAGAGAGAGAGAGAGAAGTAGAAAATAAAACCGGGGGGGTTTGGGGTGGGCAAAGGGGAGGGAGCAGCCGGGGCGGCCGCGGCGGCGCCAAATCAAAGGGAGGAAGGAGGAGGGTACCAGCTCTACGCGCGTATTCCTCGGGATGATGAGTACATGATTCCCACAAATAGTTAAGCGTCAGCTACTTCAATGTCTAGGCTAAAACACATGAAATCTCTCGTTTAGTTTTCAAGTACAAAGTTAAAATGCCTTTTTCTTTTTTGTTTTTTTTTTTTTAATAATAATATATAAGAGTAAAATAATAGTGCTCTTTGAAACTCCACTACGAGAAACAAAACAGTCATTGTCCAGACAGCAGACTTAATTTAACAATATATATTTTTAATAAAATGTTTTAGCACCGTGTTTGTCCCCACTCCCTCGGCGGATCTTAAGGAATTTAGGCCTTTCTGTGTTGTTTTGAGTTTTCATCTAGGGCTGTGCAACAGAATTTGTCTGGTTGTTTTTTAAAAAAAGACGTGAGTCGGGTAGGTTAAAAACAGAACTCTTGCCCCAGGCATCCCCACGGTCCCACCGCTGCCGGCACCTGCTCCCCACCGGCACCGGCACCGGCACCGGCACCGGCACCCAGAGCGCCTGCTGGGACCCAGCCCCCAGACTGCAGCGGGGCCAAGGGGGTCCCAGGACGCGCTGCAGGGCTGGGGCGGCCCCGGGGGTCGCCTGGGACCCCCAAACCCGCCGCAGGGCCACGCGGGGTCAGCACCCAGAGCCGCAGGGGGTGCAGGAGCAGCAGCCGGAGCTGCAGCACCGCGCAGGGTCAGCACCCAGTGCCTCAGAGCCCTGCAGGACCTGCCAACAGTGTTGCAGGGCCCTGCAGGGCCAGCACCCAGCACCTCGAGGCCATGCAGGATCAGCACCCAGTGCCACGGGGCCGTGCAGGACCCACAAATGATGCTGTGGGGCCACGCAGGCCCCGCGTCTATCGCAGCGAGGCCACGCAGGGTCTGCAATCAGCACTGCAGGGCTTGCATGCAGCACTGCAGAGCCATGCAGCACTTGCACCCAGGCTGAGGGGCTGTGCAGCACCCACAGCCAGCGCTGTGGGCCCGTGCAGGACCCACAGCCGGTGGCATGCAGCCCTGCAGGACCTGCAGCAGTGCTGCAGGGCCACGCAGGACCCGCAGTGCCCCACACAGGACAGGACGCCCACGGCCACGCCAGCCCCACAGACGGGGTCGTGGGGCCGTGCAGGGTCAGACAGCAGCAGGCAGGACCCGTGGCCGGTGCAGCAGTCCCGTGCCATCCCGTGCCATCCTGTGGCACCCGGCCCCGGGGGCGAGCAGGAGCCCGGAGCCCGGGGCCAGTCCCAGTCCCTCCTGCCTCGCCACCTTCACTCCCCGGCAAAGCCAGGCCCCGCGGTGCCCCCACCGCAGCCGCCCGTGCCAGCTCAGCTCCCCGTGCCCCCCGCACCCAGAGGGGCCCCCAGGCCCCCAGTAGCACCAGGAGGGAGGGGAGCTGGGGGCCCCTGGGCCGCCCCGTCGGTCCCAGCACCTCAGAGCGCCGCGGCTCGCTGCCATTAGCCAGCACCCCGCAGCGAGCGCGGCCCGGAGCCCGCGCCTTTCACAGTTAGAGAGGGGACAGCGACGGGCCAGACCCGGCCCTAGCACCAGTCCCTGCCCCGCCGGCCCCGGCCAGCGCCCGGGCCGGGCACCTGTAGCACCATCCAGCGCCGCACCGCCAGCACCTGCCCGCGCTCTGCCACCACCGCCGCCGCACCGCCGAGGGGACGCGCTCACTCCGAACCGCGCGGCGGGGCAGGGGAGCCACAGCCCCCCTGCCGCCGGCCCGGCCCCGCCGATGTAGCACCAGGGTCCGGCGCCGCGGCCATCCCCGTGCCATGCCGGAAACGCCCCGGCCGCGCTCCGGCGCCGCCGCCGCTCCGTCCCCCCTGCCCCGCCGGCGTCCCCGCCGCCGCCCTGGGTTGGCGGCGCCGTGCCCCGCGCCGGCCCGCGAGGGGCACGGGCGCCGCCGGGGACGCCGCGTACGCAGAAGAGCACCAGTACGCCGCGGGGCGGCGCCGGCGGGGCAGGGGGGCGCCGCCGAGGCGCTTCCTTTCGGGACAGAAAAAGGTTATTGCATGACTCGGGATGGAGACGCTTCCGCCCGGCCGCCCCGGCCCTGCCGCTCGCTCGGAAAGGCCCGGCACGTAAGGCAACGTGGAAGCTGATGTCTCGACTCACCCCGCTGTGTAAAGCACCATTATGAAGTCAGGTTGTACAGTAGTAACAGTACCTTTTATATATATATATATCTATATCTCATATCTATCATATATATATAAACTGTAAACAAGAGGTAACAGCGGCTTCTAGGATCTGCTCTCTTCAAGGTTTCCGTGTGGTAGGCACCCAAAATACTGTAGAAAAGGTGTGTGTGTGGTGTGTGTGTCCCCGGGCTCCCTGCCGGGCTGGCTCCATGTCACCGGAGAGCGGTGCTGGTGGAACAGAGCGAGGCTCAGCTGCGCAGCGCAGCCGGGGCGGGCGCGGGCGGGCAGAGCAGAGCGGTCTCGCAGCGGCCCTGGGGGCAGAGCGGGTCTCCTCGGCCCCCGCCTCCCTCCCGCCTGCCCCTTCCCGCTGCCGTTTCCCCCTCTCCGAGAGCGGCGCTGCCGACGACGGCGTCTCGTCTCGCCCGCTGCTCCGAGAAGTGGAAACCGAACCGACAGGAAAACCCAGCCAGAAAAGAGCGGAAAATTAAAAGGTTACCCAAAAAAAATGCTTTTGGTTTCTTTCCTTTTTCTCTTTTTTTTTTTTGTTTTTTTCTTCTTCTGTTTCGTCGTCGTTTGCTTTCGCCGGCTTCTTGTTTGTTTGCTTCTTGTGGTTTTTGTTTGTTTTTAAATAGCTAAAGCTGATCCTGGGAAATTCTGGAGAGGACACCGACCCCTTTCGCTCGGGGAGACGTGTGCTGGGTTCCCGTCGGGCTGCGAAATCCCGTCTCTTCTGGGTGCTGACTCTTCTCTCATTCCGTGTGTTCACTTCTCTTGGCGTGGATGGGTTTGTTTCCGACTCGCTCCGTGTGACCAGTCCCTGCCCATCTCTAGACGCAGGCAAAGTATTCCTTCAGGGGCGCGAAGAGGTGGCGGATCACCGGCACGCTCCAGGACCTGCCGAGCAGTCTCTGCCGGGCCAGGCGGCTCATGTTGGACACGTCCGTGTAGTGCACGGGGAAGCCGAAGACCCTGCGGGACGGGGAGCACGGGAGGGTCAGGGGGGTGTGGCACGGGCAGGGTGACCCCCGTGCCCGGTGCCCACCGTACCTCTCCATCTCCGTGCACCACAGGATGTCCTCCTTCTCGTTCATGAACACGGGGAAGTGCTGGTCCTTGCCCTGCTTGATGGAGTTGGAGCGAGTGGTGATGGTTCGCACTTTGCTGAACTGCAAGAGGCACCGGCTGGTCAGGCTGGGCTGGGATGGAGCCCTCAGCCCTGGGAGCCACCACCCTGCGCCCCAGGGAGCCTGGGGCTGCTGGTGACAGCACTGAACGCCCCTGCTGTCCCTTCAGGAGCCTCCCCCCAGCCCCTGAGCTGCCAGCCCTGCTGACCTTTGCTATCCTGCCGTGCTCCAAGCACTCCTGCAGCTCCAGCTTATCGTTGACGGTGGATGCGAGTGGCCTGGGGGGGAGAGATGGTGGGCAGGGGGTGGCAGAGCTGTGTCCCCATGCTGTCCCCAGGGCATGCCTACAGCTGGGCTTTGTGGGGGCCACAAGGTGGCTACAGCTGTTTTGGGGGTCTGTGATAGGTGATGGGCAAGAAGCAGCCAATTCCTTTGGGAACCCATGCATGGCCACTAGCTGTGGCCACCACAGCCAATATCCGAGAAGCACAAAAAGGACAGATCAGTGCCACCCTCCAGCACAAGAGCTGGGACAGGACCAGCCACCTCCATGGGGGAACCACCATAAGTTTCTAGGGTGTGCCAGCACCTCTTTGTGAGACTCCTGCCCTTGCCCAGCACTGACCAGGGTCAGGGGGCCCCCAGGGCCAGACCTAGGCTGAGGGAAGGAGCACTCAGGAGTTCAGCCCACCCTTCCAGAGCCAGGCCAGGGGCTCAGCTTTGGGCTGCTCTCACCAACCTGTTCATGCCGGGCAGGTTCCCCCAGAAGTACCGCGCCCGGTGCGCTGCAGACACTTCTTTGGCATCAATCATGACGGGATTGGACTGAGGGACGGACAGTGGGAAAGGTCAGGAGGGCTGGGCAGCCCCTGGCTGTGGGGGTGGGACCTGGGAGGGTCCCAAAGGCTGGAGGGGGGTGACCCAGGAGGGCACTGACCTCCAGGAAGCGCGAGATGTCCCTCTTGTCGCTCACCCCCATGGCCACTACGTTCTCAAAGAGCCAGAAGAAGGGCCGGTCGTCACCCTCCTTGGGCCGGGCTTCGTGCAGCAGGCGGTAGAACTCGAAGAAGAGGCGCCCAGTGCCCTCTGGGAGGAGAGAGAGGAGGGGCTGGGGTAAGGGCTGGGGGTCTCTGTCAGCCCTGGGGACCAGCCCCAGCCCTGTGGAGCCCCAGCCCTCTCCTACCGTAGAGACCCTTCCTGGCCGGGTTGACAATGGACAGGTCGTTGCAGGGGCTGCCCCCAATCACCAGGTCAAAGGGACCCCACTCCTGTATCTGCAGAGGGAAAGCAGAGCCCGGGTGAGCCAGGCACTGCCACAGCCTGGGGACAGGGGACAGAGCCCCCAGAGGGGGAAGGGAGCCACCAGGACAACTGAGCCCTGCTCCTGGCCATGCACAACACACCCTGACGCCCCCACCCCGGGCCTGAGTGCTGCCCAAAGGCTCCTGGAGCCCCAGCAGCCTTGGGGGGGTCAGGGGGCCGAGGGGCAGGACGGGACCTACGTGTTTCTGGGTGACATTGCGGACGTCCCCGACGTACATGATCTTGCCCTGGTGCCTCACCATGCCCACGGTGATGGAGTCCTCGCACACCTCGGAGGCGATGTACCTGTCCACCTGGATGCCCAGGTCCTTCAGCACCAGCAAGCCTGTGGGAAGACATGGGGAGTGGGCATGTGCACACACAATGGGCCCCCAGCCTGTCCCATCCCGCCAGAGTCATCCTCCCCCAGTCCCATCCCCACCTGTCCCACACCTGCCAGCCCAATCCCCACCTGTCCCACCCTACCAGGGTCATCCTCCCCCAGTCCCATCCCCACCTGTCCCATCCTACCAGGGTCATCCTCCCCAGCCCCATCCCCACCTGTCCCACTCTGCTGGGTCATCCTCCTCAACCCTGTACCCACCTGTCCCACCCTACCAGGGTCATCCTCCCCAGCCCTGTCCCCACATGTCCCACCCCCTCCCCCGGGCTGTCCCCCTTCCTGCTCCCCTCTAGTGTGAGGCCCTGGGGTAAAGAAGACAACGGGGACTGCCCGTGGGGACATCCACAGATCTGTCCCCACCCTGTGGGGCCTGGCTGCTCTCACCCCAACAATCCAATCCCCCACACATCCCAGGGGAGGCTCTGCAGGTGCCAGGGTGCAGGGACCCCCACCCACCTGTGGCGATGCCATCGAAGAGCGAGAGCACCCGGATGGGCTTCCTCTTCTCAGCTGGCACGGGCGGGTACACCTTGGGTGGGTCCTGGAAGCCAGGGGGATGGGGTCAGCGGGCTGGGGGTCACTGGGAGGGGCTGGGGCCAGCAGGGAGGGCTGGGGGCACTCACAAACTCCTGGTCGTGGTTGTTGGCGAAGAACATCTGGAGGCGCGAGGGCCAGTCCTCCCGCCGCCGCAGCAGCCCGTAGACGCCCTTGTGGCCGCACATGTAGCAGTTCCAGGGGTCCTCCTTGATGGCTGCCTGCGCCGCCCCCGGGCCCACCAGCAGGTCCACGCACTCCACACAGAAGCACCTGGCACAGAGGGGGAGCTGGGCTCAGCACTGGGGCTCTGGCACTGCCAGAACCCTCCCAGAACCCCAGCAGCAATGGGGATCTCACACTGGGGTCCCACCCATCAGCCCCGCTGGCGTTTCCCGACTCTGTGCTGGGACTTGGGACAAAGCAAAGCTTGCCCCAGCCCTACAGCAGGACCACGGCATCACCAAAACCTCCCCAGCCCCAAACCATCACCCAAAACCCCATGGCAGGACTGTGGCAACACCCTAAAACACTCAACAGCAAGATCTCAGTCCCACCCCCAGAACTACTGAGCTGCACAGCAGTACTGGAGCATTGCCAGAACCTCACCCAGCCCCTGCAGGGTCCTGTCACTGCCAAAACCTCCAAAGCCCCATGCCTGGACTGGCATCACCAAAACTCCAGGCAGGACCATGCCAACTCCAGATTCTGGCATTGCCAAAACTTCCCCAACCCCTAAAAGCAGCACCACCAAAACCTCCCAGTCTCAAACACAACTGGCATCACCCAAACCCCATGGCAGGACTGTGGCATTACCAGGACTTCCCAGCTCCATCAAGGCAGGGTATTGCCAAAACTCCCACAATCTCACATCTGGACCAGAACATTACCAAAACCTCCTACACACAGGGACTGTGGCATCATTAAAACATCCCAGTCCCAAACCAGGACTTGGCATCAACAGCCCATGACAAGATTGTGGCACCATGAAAATCTTTCCAGCCTTGGGACATCACAAATCCTCCCAGCCCCAAAACAGAAGTGGCATCACTGAATTGCTACACCAGGACTGGACTGAAGCATCACCAGAACCTCCCATGCTGGGACTGTGGCATCACCAAAACATTCCCAAGCCCCACACCAGGACTGGCAGCACTCTATTTCCATGCCAGGTCTGTGGCACCACCAAAACCCCTCCAGCTCCACACAGGACTGAAGCATCACAAAATAACCCAGACTGGTGTGGAGCTGAATAAATCTGGTCCAGGTAGTGAAATGCAGATTGAGCTGCAGAGGCTGAGCTCTGGGTGGAGCCCCCACTGTGAACTGCTGAGCTTTGGAATAACAAAGAGGATGAGGAAGGGTGAATGGACACAGAGACACAGCAGGATAACACAACAAAGGAGACACAGAGAGGTGCCTGCCAGCCAGGTGGAGCACAGCAGCTGAGGACTCTGCAGGAACAGTGAGACTTGCAGAGGGAGACACTGAGGGGATAAAACCAAGGGAGTCTTTTGTGGGATCCCTCCTCAGCAGCACCAGATTGGGCTGTGTTTTTTTCTGTGCCAAGAATAAATGGCTTTACCAAACAAGACACCTGAGACTGCCACTGGAAACTGGGCTGCTGCAAGGGACAGTCTCTGGCACTGGGTCTGTGACAGCCCAGGAGGCTCAGGAACACTCAGACTGGCAAGTTTTCCTTACTGACATCACCAAATTCCTGTGCCAGGACTTGGCATCACCAGAACCTCTCAGTCTCACACAGGACTGGCACCACTGACCAGGGGGACTGCAGCATCACCACACCCTGCCCAGACTCAGGCCAGGGCTGGGACATCAAAGCCCAAGACAGGACAGTGGCACCACCAGAACTTCCCAGTTCCCTGCCAGCTCTGGCATCACCATAGCTGCCTGCTCCTGTGCCACAGACCACAGCTACAGCATTGCCAAAACATCCCAGCCCCAAACCAGGACTGGCATTGCTGAACTCCCATGCCAAGACTATGGCACCACCAAACCTTCCCTGTCCCTTACTGAGACTGGGACACCACCAGAACTCCCCAGTTCCACACCAGGACTGGCATCACCATAAAAACCACGTGACAGGAATGTGGCAACACCAAACTTGCCCAGCCTCGTGCCAGACAGGAGCAGGGTCCCAGCAAAAGGTGGGTGGCTCCAGCCCAGCCCTGCAGCACTCACAGCTCCCCTGGCCCCCAGCACCACACCTGAAGGACCCCCAGCCCCATACCTGCAGTGTGACCCCCAGCCCCACACCTGCAGTGTGACCCCCAGCCCCCCACCTGCAGCCCCCCCAGCCCCACCTGCAGCCACCCCCAGCCCTACACCTGCAGCCCCCCAGCCCCACCTGCAGCCCCCCCAGCCCTACACCTGCAGCCCCCCCAGCCCCACCTGCAGCCCCCCAGCCCCACCTGCAGCCCCCCCAGCCCCCCCCCTGCAGCCCCCCCAGCCCTACACCTGCAGCCCCCCCAGCCCCACCTGCAGCCCCCCCAGCCCCCCCCCTGCAGCCCCCCCCAGCCCTACACCTGCAGCCCCCCCAGCCCCACCTGCAGCCCCCCAGCCCCACCTGCAGCAGTTGTTGTTGCCACACATGAGCACCTCGCGGCCGCCGCAGCAGATGGTGCAGTAGGACTGGTAGCCATCGTCGTCGTACTGGTATGCACACTCCAGAAAGCAGTTCTGGGGACAGCCAGGGTGTCACTGCAGGCCTGGGGACACTGGGACCCCAGCACAGGGTGGGGCACTCTGCCAGCCCCCCAGTTGTGCCCCCCAGCCCAGCATCAGCCCATACCTTGCAGTTTTGGCACATGCCCCCGATGAACAGAGGGTGCTCCAGGGTCACATTGAGGCTCCCACAGGAGATGCAGATGTCTGGAGAAGAAGGGGAGACATTGCCCTGGCACCCCACACAAGCACGGGGACACCCCAAACCCTGCACAGGACACACTCACCCCAGGTGGGGTCACACCAGAGCTGAGGATCAATACTGGGAGTAGCAGACAGGACTCCCACTGCCCTCCAGCCCTACCCCAGACCCCAATAGCCCCAGGCAGTGCTCTGGGGGTCCCTGGCACCATCCAGGGTGGGCCACTGCCACATCACAGCTGCTGTCCCTGGTGCCAGCCAGCCTGGCCTTCTTTCCTTGAGCTGCCCCCACACCCCTCTGCCCTGAGCTGCCCCCGCAGGGAGGGGCAGACCCCAGCCCAGCCCACATCCTGGGCGTGGGACGTGCCCCAGCCCCGCACTCACCTTCGATGTTCCTGCACTTCTGCCGCACCTCGTACACCAGCCGCTCTGGGGGAAGAGAGAGTCAGGGGCAATGCCCTGGGGGGAAGGACCCTGGGGGAGAGGGGGCCCGGCCTGGAGCAGCAATTACCCTCCACCCTGCAGGAAGCATGGCCAAAACAACCCCCCCGGAGGAGTGGTGGCCGTGGGGGCACCCCCAGCCCGTACCTCGGGTGCGCTCGTCGATGATCTCCTTGACCTTGGGCTTCTCCTGGGTTGTGCTTTTCCGGGGTTTTTTGGCGGGTGGGGGTGGTGCGTAGGCAGCTGCTTCGGGCTCCACCCACATCTCCGTGTAAACTTCTTTGTAGGGGTTCCTCTCCTCTGCGGGACCAGGGGTGTTCAGCGAGTCCCCCCTCGGGTCCCATCGCCAGGGTCCCTCCCAGCATCACAGTGCTTGCCCTGCCCAGGCCCAGCCCACCCTGGTGACACCAGAGCTGATGGGAGTGTCCCCAGAACCCCCGGGCAAGTGTCCCCAGTGCCTCACCCACGCAGGGGCTGCACCCCTCACCTTCGGGGGGCTCCAGCCCCTTGGGGCCGGAGGGCTGGAAGCCGCCCAGGGCCCACTCGATCATCTGCTTGTTCTGGATCTCCACCACCTTGGACGTGTCTGTCTCGTCGTTCTCGGGGCACGCAGGGAAGATCTTCCCAGCCCGGCTGCTGGCCACCTGCGGGGGGGCAGGTGTCACCCACCCACCCACCCCCACACGGGGGTCCCCATGCTCAGCCCCCCACACTGCCCAACCAGGCAGTTCCCAGCCTCGGGGGGACCTCCACAAGAGACCCCCAGCACCGCTGAGACCCCCCAAAGCCAGGATCCCCCCACAGCACCCCACAAGAGACCCTGCCAGCAGTGCTGAGAGATGCCCTGAAAGGCCTGAGCCCCAAAGACCCCCAGAGTCCCCATCCTTCCCCCAGACCCCCCACACCCCTGCCTGGCACAGGTATTCCCAGACACCCTCCAAGCCTCCTTAGAGGATACACCACAAGTGTCCTCTGACGAGACCCGCGGGTGGGGCAGGTCCCGGCAGGGTGGAGAGGCAGCTGCTGCTGGCACAGATGGAGCCGCTGCCCCCGGGACGCCCCCACTCACCTGCAGCACCTCGTAGATGGCCTTGCGGTACATGGGCTGCTTGTTGTAGGTGGCCTGGTGGAAGGCGCTGGCAAAGGAGCTCAGGGGCAGCAGCTTCTCCACGCACACCTGGCGACAGACAGACAGACAGCACAGACAGACGTGGGGACACCCGGAGCGGGGCTCCTGCCGCCCGCGGCCACCCGGGCGCCACTTACCACCGAGAACTTGCCGTCGCCGAACCACATCACCCAGCGGGTGCCCTCGGCCGCGCGGCTGCGGCCGGTCATCCACCAGGACACGATGCGGCCGGGCCACCAGGAGAAGCCGCGCAGCTTGCCCCACACCAGCTCGCCGATGCCGAAGCCGCGCCCGTCCTGCGGGGGAACGGCGGGGCTCAGGGCGCTCACCCCGGGGCCCGGCCCCGCCGCGGCCCCGCGCCGCCCGGCACGGCCCTCACCTCGTACTCGGGCTCGTCGTCCGCCGATTTGGAGGCGTTCTTGTCGCCCGCCTCGGCCACGGCGGGCTCGGGCGTGGTGGCCACGCTGGGCGAGGCGGGGTCGGTGGGCTGCTGCGGGCCGGGCGGCGGGCTGGCCTCCTCCTCCTTCTGCGCCTCGGCCCGCGCCGGCTCCTCCACCACGTCATCACGGCGATCACCTTGGCCTTCTTCTCCGCCTGCGGGGACACGGCGGGGCACGGCCCGGGCGTCAGGGAGCCCCCGGCCCACCGGGCTGCCGTGCCTCGGCTTCCCGCTCCCGATCCCCTCAGAACGAACCCGGGATCCCCGGGCCCGTCGCACTCGCCCCGTGACCCCAGAGCCCATCCCGGTACCCCCCTCTGTACTCATCCCGGGACTCTCGCAGCTCATCCCGCTCCGTGTCAGTCTCTCTGGGTTTTCCCCCCATCTCCGCCCCCGGTGATCCCGGTGGCGGTCACGTACCCGCGGGAACCGGCCGGGCCCGGGCCGGGGCGGAACGCACGGAGCCGGAACGCGCGGAGCCGGCCGGGCCGGTGCGGGTCAGCCCGGCGGCCCTTTGTCTGGGCTCCGGGTCACGTGGTGCCTCCCGGCCCGGCTGGTTGGCTGCGGCGGGGGGGGGGGGGGGGGGGCGCGCGGGGGGCACGGGCCGGACCGGAACCGAAGGGGAACCGAAGGCGCCCGAGTGGAACCGAACGGAACCGAAAGGAGCCGAGCGGAATCGGAGAAACCGAGAGGAGCCGAAGAGACCCGAACGGCGCCCGGGCCCGAATTGAAGGGAACGGAGCGAAACCGAAGGGACCAGCAGAACCGAGAGGTTCGAGAAGAACCGAACGGAGCCGAGCGGAGCCGAGAAGAACCGAACGGAGCCGAGCGGCCTCCGTGATAGATCCGAGCGGTCCCGAGCAGAACCGGACGGTTCCGAGCAGAACCTAACGAAGCCGAGCAGAACCGAACGAAGCCGAGCGGACTCCTGGCACGGAACCGAACGGAGCCGAAGGGCTCCGAGCGCTCCAGCCCGGTGCCGGTGCTTGTCGCCGCTGCCCCGCGGTGCCCCGGTCCCGGCCCGCTGTCCCGGTACTCACGGGCCGTGCTCCGGTCCGCTCCGCTCCGGGCTGCGCCTCCCGTCGCGGGGCCGCTCCCGCCGCCTTTTGTCCCGGGGCCGCGGCCCCCCGGCCTTTGTGCGGAGCGGGGGACGGGGCGGGGGCGGCGGCGCCCCGGGGGCTTGGCCCCGAACGGCTGGAGCCGCCCCCGCCCCCGCACCAGTGTCCCCAGTGTCCCCAGTGCCGCCACCGGGGGACTGGGGGGGCGGCGGGCCCGGGACCGGCCGGGACGGAGCAGGTGTGCGGTCACGCTGCCCGGCTCGGCCCGGTTCGGACACTGGTCTGGTACCGCACTGCCCGGTTCTGCCCCAGTTTGGGGACACGCTCAGGGTCCCCGCACCCCAGGACAGCCCTTGTCCCCACCTGCCAGCCCGGGGGTCCCCGCGAGTCCCGGGGGTGTCACGGTGCGGTGGCTGCGGGACCCCTCTGTGTGCACCCCGGGATCACCCCGGGCCCCCTGCCCTGCCCCCCCTGCTCGGGGATCCCCGGGCCACCACCTCATCCAAGGGACCCTGAGCGCGGCGGTGCCCCAGTGCCACTCTCTGGGTGCCCCCCGGGTGACACCACCCGGTCCGTGCCCCCCCGGGTGACAGTGGGGTGACATCGGGGACACTCCGCCTCTCCAGCCCAGCTTTGGGGATCTGGGATGTTTGGGGACACGAGTGACCAAAGGACACGGGGTGAGTGATTCCCGGCGTGTCCTGAGGCAGGGTCACAGCAGGACCTCGTGTCTCCCCCCACCCCGTGCTGATCCCGCTCTGCCCGGGGGGGACAGGAAATGCCCCATCACCGGTAGTTAAGGGACATCGTCTGGATATCCCCGCTGGACAATTGTCCCAACTGATCCCTGCCCTGGGGCCACGGCAGCTCTGCCAGCCTCGTCCACCCCCACCCTCATTCATCCTCAGCTCCATCCCCAATCCCCGTCCTTGCCCCACCCCCCTCCTTATCTCCATCTCTCCCCCATCCTCATCCCATCTCCATCTCCATTCCGTCCCCAGACACTGTTCTCGTCTCATCCACATCCCATTCTCATCCTTTGCCCCATCTCCATCATGTCCATCCCAATCCCACCTCATCCCATCTCCATCCCCATCTCCAGTCCCCTCCTAAAGGATCCCAGCGTGGACACGAGAGGGCCAGCGCCTGCCCCGAGTGTCCCTGTCACTGCACTGGTCCCGGTGTCCCTGTCCCCGGCCAGCCGCACCCCTCAGAGGCTGAGGGGATGAGGAAGAGGAGGGCAGGCTGCAGGGAGCTGGTTTGTCCCTGTGCCCACGGCAGCGGGGCTGGTGACCCCCGCGGGGACAGCAGTGTCCCCAAAGTGGGACATGGGCGGTGGGTGGCACACAGGGGGCAGCAGCCAGGGATGGCTGCAGCTGTGAATGGCCACTGGGCCACCAGCCAGCTCTGCTCCCCAAAATCACGGCCCAGAAGTGACCAGGGACAGGTTTGGAGGCCCTCAGGGTTTGGGGAGCTCTGAGAGGAACTCCATGGCTCTGGTCTGGGGACTGTGCTTGGGGACCCCTTCCAGGAGGGAGGTGGTCATGCCCTGTGCCCTGTGGCACATTGAATGTTCCAGCTGTGCCCTGTGGGGACACTGTGGCTGTGTCAGCCATGCCCTGTGCCCCACGGCATGGCCTGGCCATGGCAGCTGTGCCCAGTGGGATGCCCTGGCTGTGCCAGGCTCCACTGTCCCTGTGTCCCTGACATGAACAGTGCCAAGGACGGTGGCACGAGGGGGACATGGTCGCCAGGGAGACCTGCTGGCAGTGGGGGACAGTGCTGAGGATGGGCTGAGGGGGTGTGATGGGCACCCACAGAGCCCTCAGCTCTGCTGGCCACAGGCAGCTGATGGCACTGTAGCCACGCCATGCCTGTGCCAGGCCCCTGCCATGTGCCAGGCTCTGCCATGTGCCAGGCCCCTGCCATGTGCCCAGCTGTGTCACATGCCAGTTCCAAGGGAAACCAGCGGCCACAGGCGGCACATCCCAGGGGACAAGGACAGGCCCCGAGCCAGGGTGGCCCCGGGGGCACGGGGGAGAGGAATGGGGCCATGGGGCCACACTCAGTGCCAGTGGGGCAGTTACAGCACCAGCAGCAGCAGCAGCAGCAGCAGGGAGCACCCATTCCACCAGCCCCAGGGCACTGCGCCCACCTGAGCCCCCTGTGCACCCACCTGAGCCCCCTGTGCGCCCACCTGAGCCCCCTGTGCACCCACCTGAGTCCCCTGTGCACCCACCGGAGCCCCTGTGCGCCCCACCCCGCCTCCTGTGTGCCCACTGAGCCCCCTGTGCACCCACCTGAGCCCCTGTGCGCCCACCGGAGCCCCCTGTGCGCCCATCCCAGCCCCCTGTGCACCCACCTGAGCCCCCTGTGCACCCACCTGAGCCCCCTGTGCACCCAGCTGAGCCCCCTGTGCGCCCAGCTGAGCCCCCTGTGCACCCACCTGAGCCCCCTGTGCGCCCACCTGAGTCCCCTGTGCACCCAGCTGAGCTCCCTGTGCGCCCATCCCAGCCCCCTGTGCACCCACCGGAGCCCCCTGTGCGCCCACCCCAGCCCCCTGTGCGCCCACCCCAGCCCCAGGGGTTGCCCTGGGGGCTCAGGCTGCCGTGCCCACGTGTGCCCAGCGCTCACCTCCCTCTTCCAGCGTGCCAGCCACTCGTCCCGTTTCCTCTTGCTGATGTAGTAGGGGTCCCCAGCCTGGAAGGTGTGGCGCTGCATGGGGCGCTGCCGCAGGCTGGACTCCCAGCCCAGCCCTCCTCGAAGCCGCCCGCGCGAGCCCTGCGGGGAGAGACGGCTCAGGGCAAGGCACAGACACGGGCTGGCCTCGGGGACAGCAGAGCTGCCCGGGGGGCTGCCTGTGGCACGGCAAGGGGACACCACCTGTGCACACCAGCATGGCCTGGCCTGTGTGTGATGTCCAGAGGTTGGGCACTGGGGAGGAATTCTTCACTGTGGGGTGGTGAGACCCCGGCACAGGGTGCCCAGAGCAGCTGTGGCTGCCCCTGGATTCCTGGGACTGTTCCAGGGCAGGCTGGACATGGGTTGGAGCAACCTTGTTCCAGCCCATGGATGAACTTTGAGGTCCCTCCCAGCCCAAATCAGTCTGGGATTCAATGACCTGGATGCCATGGCACCACACCACACCCAGCTGCACCTTGGTGGGCACCACTCAGGCATGGATCTGCCCCAAAACACATCCAGAACACTGTGCCCAGAGAGCTGAGGGAACTGTGGGCAGGGGAGGGGTCAGCCTGGGCAGGCAGGGCTGGAGAGGGGGGTCACTGACTCAGCACATCCTGGTGCCATCTGGTCCCCAGCACAGCAACAAGTGTGTGGCTGTGTCATGGCATGGGAGCCCAGGACCCCCATCCTGTGGGAATGTGGGCCCCAGGACCCCCATCCTCAGGGACTGTGGGCCCCAGGACCCCCATCCTGTGGGAATGTGGGCCCCAGGATCCCCATGCTGTGAGAATGTGGGCCTCAGGACCCCCATCCTGTGGGAATGTGGGCCCCAGGATCCCATCCTCAGGGAATGTGCTCCCCCATGGCCACTGGTGTTGAGGGAGCAGGGAGAGATGGTGCCACGGAGCACCACATTGCCTGGTGGGCTGTGGGGCCGTGCCCATCTCCTGGATGGGCTGTGGGGCCGTACCCTTCTCCTGGGTGGGCTGTGCCATCTCTGGGGAGGGTGTGGGGCTGTGCCCATCTCCTGGGATGGGCTGTCCCATCTCCTGGGGGGGCTGTGGGGCTGTCCCCATCTCCTGGGGGGGCTGTCCCCTTCTCCTGGGGATGGCTGTCCCCTTCTCCTGGGCACAGCCGAGCAGGGTCCAGCCCCAGCCATACTTGCCTCCATTTTCAGGCTGTCGAAGTTGTTCTCTCCTTCTGTCCTTGCCTGCGCCACGAACAGAGAGCAGCCATCCGCTGGGTGTGGGGCTGGGGGCCGGGACCCCGCGGGGCACTGGGGCCCCCCAGGACTCCCGGGGCGATGGGGCCCCCCCAGACGGTCCGGGTCCCCCCTGTGCCGGGCCGGGGCCGGGGGCGACTCCCGGGGCGGTGCCGCGGGTGGTGCCGCTTCCTGCCGGCCCGGGAGGGTTTTGGGGGTACGGGCAGTGACCCCCCCCGGCGCAGGGGAAGCGCGCCGCAGCCCCGCTGCGTCCCTGTGCCTCTCGGCACATCCGCGCCGCAGGTCGCGCCGAGGCGCTGCCAGGAAAGCGGCCTACAAAATAACCGGCTGTTTCGGGGGGTGAGAACCGCGGGGAGCGGGGGCGCTGCCGGGGGCA
This sequence comes from Erithacus rubecula, assembly GCF_903797595.1. Classification (NCBI taxonomy): domain Eukaryota; kingdom Metazoa; phylum Chordata; class Aves; order Passeriformes; family Muscicapidae; genus Erithacus; species Erithacus rubecula. The sequence goes on along the minus strand of NC_136685.1, from coordinate 789,200 downwards.
CAGGGGGCTCCCACCCCGCTGATGGCACCCCCGGCACAAGCCGGGCTGGACACCGGCACGGCCCCAGAGCTGGCACACGGGGATCCAGCCCCCCCCACGGCAGATGGAGCCCCCCCAAAGGGGGCCTGAGTAGGGGAGCAGCCCCGATGTGCTGGGGGACACGGGGGACGCTGCAGGACACTGGCATGGCAGGGGACACCTTGGGGCACTGCGAACAGGAGTGGTGTGTGTACCCCAGCTATGCCCAGGGATCCCCCCCCTCTCCCAGTGCTGCCACAGGGATCCAGCTGGGAAACTGAGGCACGGGAGAGGGGCCTGGCCTGTTCTGAGATGCTGATCCCTCTGTCACTGGGGCTGGTCAAACTGGGGGCACGGACAGAGGTGGGGATTTCCCCCAGATCCCGGCGGGGGCCGGGGACCGCGGCACGGGCACGGCTGGACACGGGCGGACACGAGCACGGGCACGGTCCTGCGGGAGGAACCGAGCTGCCCCGGGCCGTGCTGGGTTGGCCGGATCCGCTCCCGCAGCGCCCCCGCTGCCCGGGCTCACGGCACACGGCGTGTCCGGCTGCCCCGGGCCCGCACGGCCGCGCCCCCGCCCCCGCTGCCGCTCCCCCCGAGCGCGGCTGCGGCTGCGGCGCTCCAGCGCTGCGCCTCGTGACTGCGGCAGCGGCTGCAGCCTGCGGCTCCTGCATCCATCCAGCCATGTACCCGTGCATGCGTGCATCAGCCCTCTGTCCATGCATCCCTCCATCCACTGCTCCACCCAGCCACGCATCCATCCCTCCATCCCTCTGTCCATGCATCCCTCCATCCAGCCATGCATCCATCGCTCTGCCCATGCATCCCTCCATCCACTGCTCCATCCAGCCACACATCTATCCACTGCTCCATCCAGCCATGCATCCATCCCTCCATGCATCCCTCTGTCCATGCATCCCTCCCTCCATCCCTCTGTCCATCCATCCCTCCATCCACTGCTCCATCCAGCCATGCATCCATCCCTCCATCCCTCTGTCCATGCATCCCTCCATCCAGCCATGCATCCATCGCTCTGCCCATGCATCCCTCCATCCACTGCTCCATCCAGCCACGCATCCATCCCTCCATCCACTGCTCCATCCAGCCACGCATCCATCCCTCCATGCATCCCTCTGTCCATGCATCCCTCCATCCACTGCTCCACCCAGCCACGCATCCATCCCTCCATGCATCCCTCCATCCAGCCATGTACTCATGCATGCATGCATCAGCCCTCTGTCCATGCATCCGTGCATCAGCCC